>NW_023998432.1:972405-1085050 GCF_014805625.2 Glossina fuscipes | reverse complement strand
TTTTTTTTTCTTTTTTTCTTTCGTATAGTCTCCTGGCCAACAATACAATCATTATCTTCATCAGCCGGCACAACCATCTAAAATGCCGACTACACTCGACAATCAACAGTTTTGCAATGATAAAATATTCAACTCAAATAGTTTAAATCAAAAGGGCGCTTTCATACCTTTACAAGTTGTTCGTAGCAAGGAATTTTGTCAACAGCAAGCGACAGCAGTTGTCAGCAACGGTAATACTTCGAAACGAAGCAGCACCGATAAAAATGGAAGCGAAAGAATAGCAACAGAGGTAAGATTTTCGAGCCTACTAATTTGTATCATTAATCTTATACATTTTTTTATCAGTGTGATATTTTTATTCGATTTGATCATATCCGTCTAAACGTTTTGATTAATGTTTTTTGCACTAAACGCATAACGGCTTGTTTTATTGTGCCGAGTAAATTCAGTCTTGTTAAATAAATTCCTAGTCGCGCTTATCTTATTTTTCTGTAAAAGTTCTTTCTTATGAAAGAGATTTATTCTATTAAAGGACATTTGTTCGACGAATCAATAAACTTACTTTATCATATAGATCCGACTGACTTCTTTTGCTAAAACACAAATTATTGCTTTATGAAAAAAGATCGCATGTTTTTTACCACAAAAAACATTCGATGCTAGAATTGTCACATTGCAATATATTTTTGAAGCATTGTCGGAAATTAAGTTTACAATTGAATTCATGGCTGAAGGTTGAAATTGGACATTACAAGATGAACAGAATACCAAAAATTTAAAAACATTAGAAACAGTCGATTTGATATTCGTTCCTAATATTTGCTAGGACTGATATAGATCTACGGTCCATAAATAAAATAAAACTAAATAAATTTTAAATTTGGCCTTTCACAAAAAAATTTTTTTTACGTTAAACGAGTTCGGAGATTTTCTTCAAGGGTGTGCTTCGGAGTATATAATATTAAAATTTTCTTTTCTTTTAAGTTAACTCAATTGTCGTTAAATGAAACAAATGATAATCATGCCAGTTTGCCAAATCAAAGCGACAGCCCAAAAGTACTGTATATATATACATATATATATATATATATATATTTTTTTTTTTTGTGAAAAATTGCTCTAAATTTTTTTCTTCTTTGACAGCCTATTTGCACTACACGTAGGAAACCGCCTCGTATTCCGAAGATTGGCGCCAAATTTGACTACGCATAAAACACTAAAATAAAGTGACTGAACTGCGGCTTAGCATTTTCGAAGCAATTATCCGAAAAGTTTTTTGTTTAAAAATGTCGGATATAACGTACATTTATACTTTTATTTATTATAATTTGTATTTTACAATAATGATTATTGACTTATTATGCTGTAAATTCCATGCCTGTATTATAGTCAGGAACAAATTTTTATTGAACATATTTTAAACTAATTTACAAGTTTAAAAAAATTATTGAATATATGAATTGCGTATTTCGAATCATTTCCCATTATATTATATATGATGACTTTTTTTATGTTTTAAGATCTCAATTTGACTTAAGATGAACTGTTTGTCACATGTCGAACATTTAAATGATATTTTGTTTTTATTTTGCGTCATCAAATTCATGAAATTGTCCTGCATTTTTGTAGAATGTTCCTCCTTTTCAACTTTTAAACGCTTCTTACAGTCTAGAAAAAAAGAAAAGAAAAAAACAGAAGAGTTAATTACGTTTTTTAATTTATTTTAATGTTAGATCATACGATCTGATTTTAATCATAGTGTTAAAAACCTTTAGACTTTGGAAATGAATTTACTACTATTGGAAAGTAATGTAATGGACCACCGCATATGAGGCACGCATGCACTATTTGTTTGATTATCAATCGCACCAAATTGTGCTACTAATCCAAAGACTATGTTTGGCGTTCCTTTAGAACTAACTTAATATCGTAAAAAGTATTCAACTAAAAATAAGTGTTTACGTTTAAGCCCATTTAATGAATCCATAAAAAAATCTGTTAGTCAAGTCTCTTAATTTTTCAAAAATGATTAAATATTTATTTGATCTGAATTTTTCAGTCTTTTGCTTCGCCCAGTTGCTATAGCGAGCAAGAGTTGAACGATACATTTTCGATTCTGCAAGACGCCACAATGTTTTGTCACAGGTTTTTTCTCAATCCAACATTTTTTTGTTTAAGCACTGTTGGAATCGTTCTTTTTGGCCTCCTTCGAAAGATGATCTGATACATTTCAACAGAGGTTCACAAATAGAAATTCGGTGAAACAAATATATTTGAACTGTTACCTGACAACCAAACCATAAAATTTTGTTTTTCTATTATTTGTCTTGAGTCTGCAAGACATTGAAAAAGGTTTCACTCACTTTAACACTGTAATATTCTACGTCTAAAGATAAGAACAATATAATTTTTTTATATACTAACTTCAAACCGCAGATGACTTGAGTGGATCCTTTTCAACACGAATACTATTATTTTTACGTGAACAATACTTTTCCAAAAACTTTCATGCAATATAAACTATTTTGTAAGCACCGAAGGTAAGATTGAGTTCCCGAGACATAGCATAATTCATATTAAATCAAATATTGAAGATTCAGCATACATTCGTTCTATTTGTGATACCTATTTTCGTTCCATTTGGGATACCTAATTGCTTTGATATTAAAAGTTATTTAAATTAGTTGCACTTGTTAATTAATATATGTCTGTTAATTGCTATTGATGATAAAAAGTCACAACGCCTAAAACCGATGCTAGCCAAGAGAATAGACTGCAACGGGTGTCAATAACACTTAACGCTACGAATCTAAAATAAAACAATTTGAACCATCATTTAATATAAAGACGAACGGAAGGAAAAATTAATAAAAAAACAAGTAAGGGCATTATAGACGAGCAAGATAAACCATTACGCAATAGCACACCAAAAATTACACATTATTTTCATGCAGACATACTTTTCATGGAAGTCAGCAATTTTGAACGATTCCCAAAAAATCGTATGGCATGAGCCAAAGTTTAGCAAATTTAATTTACTTTGTGAGGCTTATATTGTTTTTGAGTTTCCATCATAACAAACTAGAAGTTGAACTTTTCTCCTTGTAAAGGATTGATCTTCACGACGACTCCTATATAAATATGTTAGGATCTAAAAAATAGGCCCATGTAATCCTCATTCTCTACCGTTAATTTCTTTGCCTAATAGCTATTATAGGCCAATTTTCATCCTGTAATATTAAAAATTAAATCTTTTTCAAAAGGTATTAATATTTATAAGTAATCTTACATAGAGTTGGGTACAAGAAATATAGACACGTGCACTTCAAATTTCGTCCACTTAATTTTTATGCCACATTAACAAATTTTCATCATAAAACATTAACAATTAATCCTTTTTGACATGTAAAGAGTCAAATTTCCTAAGAATCCTTATATGTGGTGCTATCAAAACAAATAGACCTCAAAACGGTTATATGAGAGGAGGGTCAAAAAATTACCGCAGCTGAACCAAATTGTTCATATCAACTTAGAATGCTGAAGTACTTTTCAAAAAATTTTGAAAATTGAAATTTTTTTGGTCGAAAACGTGGACCGATCCGAAACATTTTCAATAGCGTACGAAAAAAGTTTGCACGAAATTTTTGCATTATTCGGATAATATTGCCTTTAGCTTCAATCTATTTGAAATCCATTTGTAATTGAGTATGATGTAGTAATGATCTTGTATACTATTCGTCCTATTTACTTCGAGCACAGTATTAAGCGTCCTAATTTAGAATTCAAATGGTGTTCTAGCGAGGATTAGGTTATAATAGACAAATCACATGGTCACTATATGGTGAGCGCAGCTTGATCTGCTGTTTGTTCTTTGCTAAATCTTTAAAATGTAAATCTATGTCCCTTTATGTACTTTTGTTATTTGTTCTCATGTTTAAATCCTAGTTTACTATTTTAGTCCTATCTAATATCTTCAACGGTAACTGGAAATTTGTAGCTAGAATTAATTGAATTATAGTAATAATAATCTTTAGATAGATGGTATTAAGCCATTCTTTCTTCCTATTAGGAGGCGATACCTTATGTTTTCTAAAAATAGAATTATTTTACTGCAATTATTTTAAAAGAATAGGAGAATTTATTAAGACGATGGATTTTACCTATGAAAGTGAAGTTATATAAAAGTCTTATTTCGAATTTTTTATAAATACAAGTGTCCTACAAGTTTCCACAGGAAAAGCAATTCTTTCATTTCGTAACGTATGGTATCCAGATCAGTGTTGTGCGCAAAATCTAATAAAGATAAACTTTCTAAAAATATGCGATATTTTCAGAAAAATTATTTTAAAACAAGCAAAAATTAAATTTAATAATAAAAAATTAAATACTTTACAACTCTTTACAATGACTTTTGAAAGTAAGTAACTATATTGGAAGAGATCGAAAAAGTGGTGCGATGCAAGCCATTTTCAATAGCATTGGTTCTCGCGCCAAAACACGTCAGTGTATCAAATTTCAGAAAAATGCCTTAAAAATTGTGGGCGGTAGGTTCAACAAAAGAATACAAGTCGGGCAGACGTTCTTAAGCTTTCAAGCTTAAGTCGGTTTAAAAACTGATATTAAATAGGTCGCTGTAATAAAAAGTGAATCTATTTCAAGTCCGTCCGGTGTTGCCTGCGTTTTGTAGAGTACAAAAATGAAATAAATTGCATTTCCCTCTTAAGTGTCTTGAAAAATAGTTCGATAATTTCCAACAAAATTGGCAATTTTAATACATTGAAAAGATGCCATAATACTCACTAGAAACTTGAAGCTGCGGATACAATGCCCATGCAAACGGACAAAAACTAAAGACGCAAGGTCGAAAAACGTGACATGTTTTGAAAAAATTCGTATATTACCCCCAATCTTCTATGCCTGTATTTTACAATTGATTGAAAGCCTTGAAAATCTTCTATGGGTATGAAAGCATTGTGTTTAATTTTTTAAATTCTAATTGCTGCTTATATTTGCCAAGTTATTCAATGCACTCAAAATACGCTTATTATGGCCCACGGTTTATTTGAAATTTCATTATATTATTTTTGAATAACTTAGGAAGTGCCAATAAAAGCCAATAAAACGGGAACAAAAAAAAAAAAAAAAAAAAAAAAAAAAACACCAAGCGATATAATTATAATATCAGTTTTTATTTTATTATTTATTTATTTATTTTAATTCTACTTGTACATGAAACTCAACTAAACAAGTAACAGTTGAGTTCAATTGGCTCTGAATGCAAAACTTATATTAATTAATAATACAACTTAGTATAAGTATAATAAAACAAATAAAAAAAAAAAAAAAAAAAAAAGCATGTACACAATCAGCATAGAGCTACACTTACAACCGGTACAGGACCAAATTGCAAATGAACCCCTAAGCCATCACAAACATGCATAAGCCTGGCAACCGATAATAATTAACAATAATTCATTTTCGAATCACAACGACTTTTTCAGGATAAAAGCTAGATTAAGTACGACATAGGTAAATCGCGCGTATTAAGCAATGTTGCCTGAATGGACTTTAAAGAGCCCGATAACGAGATTAAGTGGTAGACTTCATTTAGGTTCTTGCAAACGACTCTGAGCGAATTAAACAGTTCATAATTATATTTACACTGACTAAGCTTAACCAAGTGCCTAGAGAAGCGGTTAGGGATATTAAAGCTTATTTCACCCAGTAATGAAGGCGAGTCAATAGCACCATTTATTACTTTGATTACAAAGGAAACGCCAAGAACAAACCTACGTTTCTCAAGAGACGTTAAGGACAGCAGAAGCAACCTATTTTCATAGGTAGGAAGAGAGGCAAACGGATCCCAACCCAAATTTCTAAGGGCAAACAGCAAGAATTGCTTTTGAACAGATTCAATTGAATCTACGTAGCAGTTAGTTCAGTTTCACAAATTATATGACAAGTAAGACCAATATGTATCTGACTATGAAGTTTATATTCAACAAGGACACTATTAACTTGTACACTTTGTAATCTAAGGCAAGTTTACTTACTTGTTTTGTGTAATAACTTCTCAATGATGTCATATTCCATAGACAAGTTGCAATACTTGCAAGACCAACTGTGTTGACGTAGTTCTAAGTCCATATTCATGCACCACTGTTGTTCTTCAAGACTACATTGTTATATTCACATATAGGATGTCCAGAATAAAAATGTTGCTATTCAAGAACTTACCAACCGTATACTACATTCTCACTGATATTTAAACCTCCTCGCTCGTCATTGGGTATTATTTCGTAATCTTTAGCAAATGGATTTCTTTTAAACTTATCTTTAATCCCCAATGGACGATGAGTATATAACGTTTTCTGATCGGCCGGTAGTAACCGTTTAATAGAATACGCCGCAGGAATACTCAAAAAATCCACTAAATCATGCCATAAGTCCCTTTCTTCCGTTCCATTGCACTGATTAGCTGTTTTATCAGTATTTTGTTTTTCAATTTGAAGATCAAGATCTTTAGCAGAGAGAAATATAAGTATTCGTTTTCACTATGCGAGTAGATACAACGAAATTTGTGCTTTCACCTGCCAATTTTTGCATTAATAATTGGTTCCACAAACGTCTTAATTTAATGGCTCTACGCAATAACTCACAACCAGTTTCGGGTGTGGGAAATTCTAAGCACAACCACGAATCGCAAACCACACGTGTAATGGAAGAATTGGTATCGATACTATAAGAAAACAATAGTAAGGTTTGGGCGGCTGGCATTCGTGTGCAATTCATTAAATAAGGTTTAGCGGTCTCCAGGAGGTTCCTGTAATGTCCATAAAATATGAATTCAATGTTTAACATTTTTTTTTCTTATTTCTTTTGTTTTTAAATGGCAAACATTGCACTTAACTGGTAACAGATCACTTGATGCGCTTGACTTAATATCTGTTTAGGCGTATAATACGAAGGTTTTTCCAATATATCGGCATCATTTAATTTAAGTATATCAAAATATTTAGCCAGATAGCTATTAGGATGTATAGATAAAAATGGTTTAAGATATGTATGAAAAAATTGTTGGGCGCCCCCTTTGCAATAGTTGAAATCATCTGCTATGGCTATTTGCGGATAGAATCCGCTTACTATGATTAACTTCAATAATAACACATCATGTAATTTGTCTGCCTTGGATGATTTTAAAAGGATCTATGAAATACAAAAAAATTCAAAAGATTTAAGTAAAAAACTTGATTAACCTTATTGTGCGAATGTTTAAATTATTACAAAGTTGAGAAAATTTTCAGTTGTTGCTTCTATTTGGAACGCAACTCAATATCTTCTTATCTAATCTTTCTATAATATCTTTGGTTGATTTTATTAATTGGGTAACAGGCATATTTTGAAAGACATTCATTGCCTATTTGTCAACTGTCAGATTAAGACCAAAGAACTTGAGAAATAAGAAAGCATATCTGAAGCAAACCCCTACCACCAAAATCTACATTTGTGCTCTTAAATAATGGCAAAGATATGAAGTTCGTACTATTCGTGTAAAGTTTGCCTTGAATGCAAAGTAGATAGGATAGATGGCACCTAACTGACCTGATCTAATTCCTTCAGGCCTATTCAGTTGATACGTATTTCGGCATCTACGTAAAAACTTTTAGGCATTAAAATGACTGGCAAGGTAAAATTCTATTTTTTTTTTTTTTAATATAATCCGTCACTTAAGGTGTAATAAACACAGTAATAGACGAGAAAGGCGTAGCGGGAGAAAGGGAGTGGTAGCGTTTGGCCGTAATCTGGCCGAAGCAAATTCTAACGGACTGGATAGGAACGCGTGTAGACTGAGTAGATTATCGCGCTTTTTACCTACTACTAGACAGTGTAGTGGTCTCACTATTTAAATTAAATTTCGAACTCTTACACGAGAAAAATAAATGACTAGCTTGTTCAGGCACAATATTTTCTCTTGAATTCAGTGTCAATAACTAAGTGCAACAAGAAAAAACATATTTACCTCTAATTTAGCTGAATTGTTATATAAACGAAAATCAACATCACGTATATCATCGTCTTCGTTTTCCAAGTCTTCTTCATTTGTGCCATATCCACTGCGTTGTTTAAGTATTTTACGTTTCCGTGGCTCCTGGTACTTTTGTTTACGTTTTATAGCTTTTAACATACGTACTTCGCCATGACGACGTGCTCGGTCGGAACTGGAGAGCAAAACATCCGTAGTTTTCGTCGCCGTCATATTACAACTTTCTAAAATATTTTGAAATTGATTACGAAGTTTAGTTATTTCGTAAAACCTGAAAGCGAATTAGGTATAAGTAAAAAGTATTTTTATTCATCTGATTTTTAAATACCTTTGTTCTTCGATACCTAATTTGTAACACCATTTACGGGTATTTTCACTATTCCATTTTAATCCTAACCATTCATGATAGGCTTTCAGAAGCACAAATACGTCGCCTTGATCGGTTTCAAACTCAGAACGTGCTTGCTTCCGATGAAAGAAAAGGTATCAATTAAAAAAATTTTCAAGTTTAACTAGCGAGAAACTTACTTCACATTTTGGATCCGTGTAGGCGCGAGTTGTAAATGGATTTTGAACACTCATAACAGCAGCTAATGTTAAAATTTTTTCTATATCCGGAAATACACAACCCAATAGAAGCATCTTACCAATGGAAATATCCACTGGAAGATTTGATAAAGATTTTCCTAAGGAAGTAATTTTTTCATCTGGACTTAAAGCATTCTGCCGATGGAAAATTGGTTACAAAATATTTTGTAGGTAACAGGCTTAAACGTAAACATACATGTTGTTTTAAATTCAGTATAGTCTGCTCAATATAATTTTCATCTGGTGACTCAATAAATGGAAATTGTCTTACATTTGGTAAGCCCATAGCAATCATTTGTAAAAGTATAGTGTCAAGGGGTACACGACATATCTCTGGCGTGGGATAAGCTTCAAAGGCATTGTATTGTTTCTCCGAATATAAACGGAAGCAGGTCTTAAGATAAAATTAGAAAGTACGCTTTTTAATATATTAATTTTAATCAATAAGAAAATATATTTACCCCTGGCCCCGTGCGACCAGCACGACCTTTCCTTTGTTCAGCTGATGATTTCGAAACCCAGAATTCTTTAAGACGTTGCCCTTTGCAAGACGAATCATAACTCATTTCTTTAACTTTGCCGGAATCAATTACGAATCGTATACCATCAACAGTTAACGAAGTCTCAGCAATGTTGGTTGAAATAATGCATTTACGCATGCCCTCAGGTGCATAATCGAATACCTAGCCAGAAAAAGAAAAGAATATTTGACGCTTTAAAAATCGAAGTGCAAATGTTTTTGATATGATAGACCTTATCCTGTTCCACCAAAGATAAACTACTATGCAATGGTAGTAGAATCCAATGTGGTTGCTGTTCGGCATATTCTTTGATCGCATCACAGGCTGTAGTTATCTCATTAACACCGCTTACAAATATTAAAACATCTCCCCGTTCATTGGAAGAATATTTCTGATCTATCAAATTTAATACTTGTACAAAAGGGGCGGGATCTAAACGTCCTAATGATTGCTGTGACCGAGACGATGTTCCCTGCAAATTTAATGCTGCTGGCGGCATATACACAGTTTTTATTGGATGCAGACGACCAGGCACTTTCAATAATTGAGCCCCGCCATCTTTGAAATAATTGTGGAATAAATCAACGTTAATGGTGGCCGACATAAGTACAAGTTTGAGTTTAGGCTTAGCTCGCAATAAACACTTTGTTACGCCTAGCAAGAAATCACCGAATAAATTACGTTCGTGAATTTCATCGAGTATCAGAACATCGTATTGATCCAGATTAGCTTCTATCGCCAACTGTAAATGAAACACGTTTGAATGATTTGTTAAAAGCGAATTTTATCTATACCTGGCGCAATAAAAGACCCTCAGTTATAAATAGAATATTTGTATATGCATTTTTATTTTTCTCAAAACGTATTTGGAATCCTACTTTAGAGCCGTAATCATCTAGCATTTCATGGGCCACGCGTTTCGACAAGCTAACACAAGCCAAACGACGGGGTTGCGTGCAAGCTTTAACGTTTATATAAAATCATAAGCAAATAAAGAAACAAGTTATACTACTTACCGATGCTGCGATAACCGAATTCATATAGATATTGAGGAACTTGAGTCGATTTACCGCAACCCGTATCACCGGCTAAAATTAAAACCCGTGTTTTTTCCAAAGCATTCTGGAAGGATTCTTTAAATTTCCAGATAGGCAATGATACTTGAGTTTTTCTTAATTTTTTTATTTTACTAAATTTTTCCTTTTGTTTAAAATCCAAATAAATTAAAACAATCTCTTGAAATTGTTTTATCCTTAGGGGCGTTAGCGATGCATTGGCTATAGGAGTTTTTTGTTTTGGTTCTTCTTGCAACTTGATGAGTATGCATTTTAGTTTGTGATACGGTGCTATTTCAACATATTCAGCATCCTCTAAAGGATTTTTCAATATAGGCTGACAAATATTTTTTAACATATTCTCATATTTATTAACAAATTTCCAAAAGTCAGCTTTATCGTCTATGATGTTACAATAATGATCATCATGATATATCAAAATTTCAAATATTGATTTATGATCGCAAAAGGAAAAATCAATAAGATTTGTTGTTTCGATAGGCGGTTTTCGGTTGCGGTTAACATGTCTACTTTCGGGCTTTTCCATGTCTCGTTTATTCGAAAAGCAAGTATTTGTTTATTTATATATAAAGGACGCAATTGTGTGAACAAAAAAAATAAATCGCTGAAATACGCACGTTCGGATTAAATATCAATGGCTACTTTATTAACAATTTGAAAATTGCTCTTTTTTTGTGTTGAGTGAATTCCCGTTAAATATATTGAATAAAATTTCGATATTTTATATAAAATACGTAAGCGCCAGCAATCTGACAAGTTTGAAAAACACTTTTATGAGTTAACAACTTTATTATCAAAACGATTTTCATTCATTTAACTTAATCCATAGTAAAATGTAACAAAAACACTATAGTAAAAAAGTTGATAATTTCGTCGACCTTAAAAAATATTAAACAGAGACCAGCTGATGGTCAGTGTTGTTAAATCAATCAATATACGTATAAATTTAATTTGTCATTATTTAGCTTAGCACGAAATAAACAAAGGCAAAAGTGTCCGTATCTTTGATAAATTACAGACCACAGATAGCAAACGTAAAACGAAATAAAATAGTTCAATTTGTTGCGTGTAAAAGCCTGTGCTTCACTATATACTATTTGTGCAACCTACCCTGCACACAATATATCATAGTATCCATAGCATTAATTGAATAATGTTACTAAGCATTGTGTTATTTTTCAAATGCCTGAAAAATAATTTTGAAAGCAAACAAATTAGTTGACGAAACTTAACAGAATCAATCACACTTTGAAAGCATGTTCTTTAATGCCGATGAATTATGCGAAAAATTACAAACAACCGATCGTCAAGCAAAGTTGGCTGCTTTGGAAAAATTGCAGCAGGAAATTGTGGCAACAAAGAGTACGTCATCGCAGGATATTCAGCAAGTGTTTGATGGTTGTTATCTGAATTTGTTGAAATGTTACAGTGATCGATTTGAAAGTGTCCGCGAACAATCAATACGAACCGTAAATGTGTTTATGGAACGTATGCCACCGAATGATTTTCATTTGTTAAACGTCGTGGCCACTTTAACCGATCGTATTGGCCAACAGGAAACCCTTGAGGAGAGTGAAGAAATACGCCTATTATTTGTGCAACAATTATTGAAGCTTGAAAGTTACTTCATTAATACTGGCAATAAACATTCTTTGGAAGAATGTTATAGCGATATTGTGCGAATTTTAAATAAAGCTTTACGCGATCTCTACCCCTCTGTACAAAGAGAAGCCTGCGCATGCGTTGCTCTGTTAGCTTCAAATGCAAATTCCTGTAAATTTCAAGCATTTTCCAATATTTTGGCTAAAGCTTTATATGGAATGCTTAATCATAAGCATTCTACCGCTCGCATAACTGCTGTCAATGCTCTAGGTTATGTAGCCTTGCACATTGACGCTTCTGGTAATGCGCTTTCATGTTTGATAATGCAAGTTTCTCCTCTATTAATGGACCCGATGCCTCTCGTAAGGCGTGAATGTGGCGAAATGGGTGTTCGTTTGTTGTTGGAATTGCGTGATCGGTATTCGTATTTTGAACGTATTATTCCGTTAGTTCTATGTTGGTAAGTAAACAAAATTTGCATATATATATATATATATATATATATATATATATTTATATGACTTTTGCACTTACTGTAGTTTAAAAGATGATTCTCCGGAAGTACGCGAGTATATAGTACCATTGTGGATAAAATGTGGCAAACAGTACTACGAAGAAAATGAAGCCGAATTAAGTAAACAAGAAATTGGCGATTTACCATCACCAAATTATCCAATCGATGTTATGCGTCCAACGATAGGATGCCGAGGTCTGGTTCAGCGTTCGTTACGTCTGTTAAAATTAATTACACGTGAATCTTCAGATTGGAAGGAAAATGTTCGCTTACATTCACTTAAGCTGCTGTACCAGTTTGTATTGCATGCAGAAGCTACGATGACGGCCAAGTTTTTTGAAATTTATGCTGATTTAGCTAGAGCTTGCCGAGATACTGAATCTGTTGTAGTAGAGGAGGCATTCAAAGTCTCGGACCTTCTGGGCCGTTTATTGAAATACGAAGATTGGTGTGAGCATGGTTTTGATGGATTGGAACGCAATGCCAAAGAAGGATATTTAATTTGTTTCTACTACATGTACACGCCTGCATTAGGTGTAAAATTTGATGATAATTTACGTTTATCGAAAATTTTGATACAATCGGATTTTTCACAAACCCTTAAACCCGGATTCCAATCCTATATTCTGAAAATGGTAGAAACAATTCTTGCGAAAACTCAGTGTGACATTGATGAAAAGCAAAATATATCAGAATTTGAGGAAATGCACAAAAATTGTTATATTGCAACTATAAAAGTAATGGCGTTAGCTCTAGAGTCTGAGCAAACCAACGGTTCTGAGTTGCAGGACAATGGTTCGATAATATTGAAAAGAATTGCAAGTCGTCGGAATACATCAATGGATGATGTGCACGAGAAATTTTTTAAAAGTGCTTTAGATTGCGTAGAAAATATTGATGCCCCATTGGATGCGCTTAGTGAACCTATTCTTCTGTTATATGGTCTAATAAAGTTAGTAAAGTTTCGGGAATCTTATTTGACGCAATTGCAAGAAAAAGTCGGTATAGTGTTTGAACAATGCGCTGACGACTCGAAAATCAAGATATTCAGCGCTATATCCATAGCTATGTTAGACTGGCAAAAAACGATTAAAGGACAAGTGGAAAAAAGTAGCGTCTTACTGAAGGAATTTGCAACCAGAATTATTGAGCCTCATATACAATGGCATGCTGGAGCTAATGCTGAAGCAATGCGCTCCTTCGCTACAGCTACTTTATGTGCTTTGTCTCAAGGAGCTCCACAGGAAGCAGGTTTTGTGTTGCCACATTTTGCTAAGTATATGCCTACCTTAATGGAGGATCGTGCTGTGGTTACACGCCATTATGCAATTAAATGCCTCAACAATTTTGGTGACTTGCAAGTAGACGATTTGAAGCCGATTGCTTATGGTATATTTGCTTTTATGCTTTTTTGAATTTGTAACGAAATGCCTTGTAGCTTGTTTGCAGCGCATAAATGATCCATCTTCAGGGATTCGAATTTTGGCCGCATCGATCATACCGAAACTGAAACCGAAGTTTGGCGATGAACCTAGTAAAAACTACGAACAAGATATATGGGATACATTCCTCAAACGTTGCATGGACTTGTTGTTTTTGCATTATGATGGTCCTGAAGTGCGCTTACAAGCAGCTATCAAACGTACATGTACCTTAATTTAAAATTATTTAAAATAATTACAAAACAAATTGCTTACTTTTGCAGAAACCGTTTTAGAAATGTCCGAGCGTTATCCTGAACTGTGTAAAGAAAGTTATAAGCGCGCTCTGGCCAGTACTCATAATTGCATCAATCTTTTAGAATTAAAACCATACTTGCCCTCTATTGACTAAATGAAATTTCGATTCTTTCATAGTAATCATTTTATATATATATTTAGTTTTAATTAAAATAAATTTGACTGCTTATCTACCACATTGCCCTTTGCACGCCCGAAAGTTTGTTATAGTCTGCCAAATGACGCCAAACAATACGACTTAAACGATATTTATGCACTACACCTCTGGAACGTGAGGTTAACGCACAGCGTTCACGCACACGTACCAAGCATGAGTCCCGAGGAAACGCGGCTATTTCGACATCGGCAACTTCTCTTAACTCTGCAGGCAATATGTCGTTCTTGCGCAAAGCGTTAACTCTTAATCGTTCTACGGCATGTTCTTTTACACATTTGCGACGTTTAACATCACGTATCATTCTCCAATCCGCATACTTGGTACGAATTTGCTGAAGCTACAAATAACCGTAATAATCGTTTTTTTCCAAAAAAAGCACTCAACTTACACTGCATCCTGCAAAATGCATCGATTTGTTAATCAAACTATTTAATTTACCTAAGCTATTCATAGTTTAGTTCCTGATTACTCAAGAAATTTCGATGGAAGGATGATGACATATGTGCAAGCAAACAGCTGATTTTTTATGTTTTAATAAATAAGAAAAAAAAAAATCTAGCAGTGTTGCATATTCACTATTAAAAAAAAAAAAGGGAAATGCTTTTCATCTTTGAAAAGTTTGTTTGCAGACGAAAGGCTATTAACAATTAAACGAAAAGTCTTAGAATAATTATTTCCTGTACTTGAGTTACTACGTGTTCCTCGTAACAGCATGATATAGGTCCAACTGAGTGCGACGATAATTTCACATAAAATGCATCCATTCTCTAGAATGGATTTCTTGAGGAATTGACGAATCTACTACTTCTCAAATTGAATCGTTGGCATTTAGCTTTTACACGGTGTTTTCATTTTCCTTGTTGTGTGCCTCATCAATATATTAACCGTGATGGTTTACTCAATTATTATTCGCGATTTAATTGCCACTCAAAACTAGTGAACAAAGGTTATTTGCATAGGTTTTTCAGCCGCATTTACCTGAGATGTTGATATTCTATTTATTCAGCCAAATCGCCAGACAACACAGAAAAAATATTATAGTAGAAATTCGCTCCTTTAGGATATGGTTGCGTAGAACGCTACTGTTGATATATGACGTCAAAATTTTGCACCCAATTGGCCGAAAAATTCACTATAATCATCATATTTTACTGGAAGGTGGGGTGGGCAAAGTCGCTTTTGATACAGGATGCTTGTAAAGATGATTTTCTAGAGAGATGTGATGTTTTGATCCCACTGATTATTATTATTATTATTATTATTTTAATTTTAGTCTAATGAAATAAATTCTTAGACTAAAAAAATACATTAAGCACTAGGCTATCGGCTCTAATTATAAAAAAGAATAATAAAATGTACATTAGATAATGAGCTTAGTAGTATTAATAAAGTAATGTATAGAATTGATATTCTGTTCTGAAGCTGATTGTAGAATGTTCAAAGGGTTGATCGTTCCAAATGCAGTCGCAGAGAATATGCTTCATAGTAAGAGTTTGTCCACAACAGCAGATTGGGGAAGAAGACTTCTTCAGGATCCATTGGTGAGTTGCAATTGTATGACCAAGGCGAATTCTCGAAAATAGATCTTGGTTTTCTCAACATTTGTTGGATATAAAGGTGGAGTTAATTGGTGGTTAATGGAAGAGCAGTGTTGATGATGCTATTGTAAATTTCCTTCTGCAATTTTCTCTTTAACTTTTCTTCCAATGTATCTTTGAAGATTCAACTTTTCCATGACATCATCCATAATTAAAGGAGCAGAAGCAGCATCCTTTGCCACTCAATGTGACTTGGTACCCATAACATTTTAATTTTTCCATCGGGTGTTGTTATTATATTTCTTAGTTTGTTGATGGTGCTCCATCTCGAAGTCGAAGGTTTCCGAATAGCTAGTAATACAGACAAACTGTCGATAACAATGACGGTTTTGAATTTGTTTTTATGGGCAAAGTTCACAGCATGGAGGATAACTCTGGCTTCGGTTGTGAAAGTTGAAGTACTTTCGTGAAATATGTGGTTGAGAAGAACCCGTCCTGTAGCGTCTACCACCGCACAAGCAGGAGGCAGACCAGAAGACTTTGAGCCGTCTATGTAAAAAAGATTCCAACCAGTACCCTCCAATACTCGGATTTTTTCAGCTATTAGATTCCTGAAGACGTAATTTGGAGTATCTTCTTTCTTGTGCATAGACAGTGAGATGTCAAAAGAGCAGTCTTTCAAAATCCAGGGAGGTTTAACACCAAAAGAGCGGGGAAATTTTTAAGGGAATGTTCAATTCCTTTGCGACGCACCAACAATGGTCAATTGCAGATGGTGACTTTGGAATTTTCTTCGCAATAATAATCTTTCTTACGTTATCACCGAGAATGGATTTGTTTGAATTAAGAAGCTTGGGGAATATTTTAGCTTTTAACTCATACAGTCTATTTTCTAAAGTTGGGAGACCAGTTTCAATTATAATATTATTTATGGGCGTCGTCCGAAATGCATAACAACTTGCTCTGACGGCTTGGTGATGGACCAGCTAAAGGATGTTGATATTAGATTTGCAGCTATTACCATAATTTATCAAAGCATAGTCAATCTTGCTTAACACAAGCATTTTGGTAAGATAAGCAATAGTGTTAATATGCGCATGGCTTCTCCAAGCAACGTACTATATGAAATTCACCCTTGTTAAAATAGAAATTTTTAATCGAAGACAGCGTGCTTTCCAACAATGCTTGTTGGAAAACCTGAGCCCGAGAACATGGAGTGTCTGCACATTTAGTACTAGTAAGTCGTTAATATGCATCAGTATGTTTCCTGCATCGCACATTTCTTTTCGACAAATGTGCATTTTTTAAGATTTTTGTATAGAAATTTTAGCCCCTGACGAGTTTGCCCATGTGGAGATCTCTCGTGCAGTAGATTCGAGGATGTTGATTGCTTTCGTGTTGTCTTTTTCTTTTGTAAAAATGTATACATCGTCCGCGTAGAGACAATGTTCCACTCTTGGTACACGGCAAAGAATTTTGCTAATTCTGTTGAAGGCGATCTGGAAAAGCATGACAGAGAGAGGAGATCCTTGCGGAATGCCATTCATTAGCGGAAAAGAATCAGAAAGATGATTGTTGATTCTAACTGAAACGCCGATGCGACATCAATGATTTGATGTAGTTGAAGAATTTGGGTCCAACATTCCATGATTTCAAGAGTCTTAAGATAACATGAAGACCAACTCTGTCAAATGCTTTGTCCAAATCACTTGAGAGAATTGTTACGTGATTTCGTTCGGAAATTGCTTTGCTTGTGAAATAATCAATATGTAACAGAGCGTCGATGCATCCTCTACCCCGCTTGAAACCAACTTGTTGCTTTGTTATCAGGTTCTTGGACTCAAGAAACCAAGATAATCTAGATGCCATAATCTTCACTAAAACCTTAGAGAGGCAAGATAAAAGAGAAATTGGGCGATAATCTGATGCGATGGAGACATTTTTTTAACTTTGGAATTGGAACAACTATTGCCAGTTTCCACATGTAGCGTATATGGCCAGTCAAAAATACCGTATTATGTAGATCCAGTAATTTCTTTTTACTAGACTTAGACATAGCGCTGATCATTTGGTGTGAGATGCGGTCTAGACCAGGTGTCTTCCCCTTCAAATTGGAGAGACAACTTCCAAGTTCTGAGGTAGATACGCAATTTTCCAGGAACATGGCACATCTATCGATATTATTTGGAGGAGATATTGGAGTCCTTTTATTTTCAATGAAAGCACTGGAGAAGTTGCTGTCAGAGGAGTATTCGCACCACATTTTTCCAAAGTAATTAGAAATCTCACCTGCGTCAGTTAAAGTTCCATTGGGAGTGCAGATGGCAGAAATTTCGTTCAGATTTGAAGTCCCATTAAGTCTGTTGATTTTGTTCCAGACAACTTTCATTGATGTATTTCTGTGAATTCCTCTTGAAAAAAGTTCGAAACTAAGTGCCTTTGATTTTCGTAGTTCCTTTCTGAATAGAGCATTGGCCTTTTTGCATAATAACAAATGATCCTGATCAGGACATCTCTTAAAGCAGTGCCATAGATCCATTTTATTTTTCCTCAAAAACGAAAGCGTGTTGTTCCACCAAGGAACCCTAGCTCGTTTAAAAGAGGTGCTGGGTTGAGGAATAGAAACATGAGCAGCCGTGCGAATCGCTTTAGACATAATAGCAGCATCATGGTTGCAGTTCCCGTTAAATGGGTTTGAATTCAAAAATGACTCCACCTGTTTGGAGTAGTTGATCCAATCCGCTTTATCTAGGAGGAATTTGGCCTGTTTTACTGGAGTAACAGTGCACGTTGAAAGTTTAAGATCGATTATGATTGGAAAGTGATCGCTATTATGCAGATCATTAAAAATAGACCAATATGGAGAATCAATTGTAGAATTCTTGCTGAGAAAACGATTGCGAAGGTGGGAGATAGAGCGAAAGCACTGTAAATTTCATGTTTAATATTATTTGTATCGCTACGGCTTGTATGTTTGAGCTTAAATTTATGCGTTTGCGAGGTCTATTTGATTTTATAAAAACACCAACTCCTTGTTTGGAATATGAATTTTGATCAGCATTCGTGAAGTATCCAGTATATGATTTGGGTAGAGTAGGATTAAAAGAGCTTCTACAATGAGTTTCTTGAAGCGAAAAAAAATGTTGGATTAAAATCACTTATGAGTGTACGGAGTTCATCAAAATTATTAATAAGTCCCTTAATGTTCCATTGTAGAATTTTAAAAACTTTATTTAATTGTAATGACATGGAAGCAGAGTGGAAGGAGGATTAGGTTGCCATGTCAGCGTCTCCGTCGAGAAGGTCGCTATAGGAATTTTTCGGGAGAGATTTATTCTTACCAGTAGAATAATCTGTACTTAGGTAGTTTGGTACATTTGAAGCGCAACGAGTTGTGAGCTGGAGATTCTGGAGAGTTTAGCATATTAGATTTTAGCATATATGTTGTTGTTTCAATTTTTTCAATATTTGGTGTTGGTTTGGTTTTTTTAATTTTATCTTTGGTGGCTGATGGAACTGATTTCGCAATATAATTTTTGGTTAATAGTGGAACAGGTTTTTCTTTGGAGGGAGTTGGAGTTAAAGGCTTACTAGGCTTCTTTTGCGAGGCAACAGCAGCGTAGGTATTACTTTTGCCAATTCCTTGGGCTACAGATGGATTTCTTTCCCGGTATGTGCGTCGCGATTCGCTCATGCTACAGTAATTTTCTGTTTTGATTTTTACTATTTCACGCATTTGTATAAAACGTGGGCATTGTTTGTCTAACGCTGAGTGTTGATCATTGCAATTTATGCAGAAACTACGGGTACAGCTTTCAACATATGGAGGAAGACCACAGTTAGCACAAGATGCAGCACTAGTGCATCTTTTTGCCGAATGACCCAGGCGTTGGCAATTTTTACACCTCATAGGATTTGGGATGTATAGTTCTACTTTACATTTATACCATGCCACATCAACTGTTTGCGGTAATCGATAGCGATCAAATGTTAAAATAATCCTTCCTGTAAGAAAGTGAGTTTTTCGGTCATCATTCAGTTTGGTTAATTTATACACTTTAGTCACTCCTTGATTGCCCATTTCGCGAACAATTTCATCTTCCGGAGCATGCTTTAAACACGGGGCATAACCTACGCCTCTAACTGAGTTAAGTTTTTCATGCAGTTTAGCGGAAATAACACATAAATTAGCTAAAGATTTCGATTTTATGAGCTTTTCGGTTGCGCGCCGGTTCCCAGCGAGGACCAGTAAATTCCCATCGCGTAGAATCGAGATAGAGTCTATGTACGTTGCAATGCTACCTAGGGCTTTTTTTTTGAAATTGTTACTCTAGCATCGGTTGAATAAATAACAATATATTTTTTGTCGATAGGAGTGATGTCACTAATTGGCAACACCGGAAAGTCGGAATTTTTAATTTTTTTTCCTTTGGGAGTTGTGTCAGCTAATAGATGAAATCTATTCGAGTTTTTATCTGGCGGCCCCGGGGCCATTATGCGTTATGGTTGTCTATTTTTTATTATTTGTGAAATAACTACGCACTTGAAAAGGTTTGGGAAACTACTGAAGATAATGTCAAATGTTTTTAACTTTTTTTTTTTTTTTTTGTATTTACAGGAAACACGTACGGTATCCGCGATGATAAGTTTTAGCAATAAACACACAAAAAGTTCAACAAATTTTAATAAGTTTGAAAACTTTTAAAAACGTATAACGCAATAAAGAAATTAAATAAAAGAATAAATTGCAAAAATTTTTACACAAAGAGAAAAATATGACCACAGCGCTTGAACAGAGTTGCCGTCTTGTTCATCCCACTGAATCAGACAGACACTCCAAGTTCTTTGATGCTGATGATTGGTAGGTATAATACTTTTGATTTTAAAACTTGAACAACTTCTTCAATGAAACGCAGATGGTAAAGAATTTCAATAAAATTTTGACGACAGAAAATTTGTCCTCTATATATTTAATTGGAAAGTTTATTGATGTAGCGCCTCGCAGACTTATTTGCTAAGGATCTTGTCTTTGCCTTTTTATTTTGCCTTTAAATCTGCTTTTTATGATTGTTTTTGAAAAAGGCACATATGGTTGGTAAGATTATTGCTGTTCTTGATTTCATTTGTATTATGTGTTATTAAGTGCTGGTTATTAGGCACGACCATAGGAATAATTGTGTTAAACTGCGTCGTATAGCGTTTTGATATACCCCTTTAAATAGTTGTTACTATATAGAGCATTCTTTCTAAATGGTCAGACGAAACCGTAAACAATTAACGTATTTTTGTGGGGTATCTATATTTTTATTGCGCAATTTTATTAGATGGCTTAGACTACATTTAATGCATTTTATTTTGGTTTGTGCTACAAGCCTTTGTGTGTCCAAAATGTTGACATCGATGGCATTGGGGAATGTGTCTGCTCACGTTTCTCAGATAGTAAATTTTTTCTTTTCTTAGTCTTCTTTCTTGACCTATGTACAATGAGTGCAATTTTCTTTCTTGTATTAATTTTTTTTTTGTATTAGCAATATGGTATCAACATTCGTACATATATTCACTCCTCCAAACTATCAAGGCAAATATCTAAGTTACGAATTTTTGTTTTATTTTGAGGCGAATGGCTAAACAAATTCGATTAACTTTCCAACTTATGTCAGAATTTAGTATTAAGCACGGCATTAACGAGTTCACTAAATGGAATTGGCTAAATCAATCGACATGTTTAATGAAATCAAGAATAACTGCGCTTTATGAGGCCTCTGCTGCGTGTTTCTTTTTATTTCAAGAAGAAATGATTCAAGGATGAAGAAAGTAACTGTGAAACGCTATACTTACTTACTTATACAGGCTTAGCATCACTAACTTAGCTTCACTTCTGTAAAAGACAGTTTCTGTAGGTTCAAGTCAGAGAAGTGAGAGAAGTAGAAACAGCACGACATTGGGCAAACGGCAGCTGAACAATTTTTTTGTGTCATATCGGCGTTTGTGGAAAAAGAGGGGGAAAAAACGAGAATTTAAGAAGGAAAAAAAAAAATTTGAAAAAGAAAAGAAATTTTTGAAAATTTTTGAAAAAAGTACACATATTAAATTTTTCTTGTTTCGTCCAAATTTATGGTAAGTGTTCCCCGCTGAGCAGCAAAAACAACATCAGTCTGCCTTTCTTTACGGAGACAGGGTCTGATATAATTACTACAGATAAATATGATTTTCAAGATTTTTATATGAATGCCACTGAGCATTATAAGAGATCGAGGATGGGTGGAAATGAAGTTGATTTATCTCCCAAAGAAGGAGCCAAAGCTAATGATTTAACAATGCTCAGAAAACAGGTAGTTAATAAGGCTTTTGATTTGGGTGCCAAAGCCATTCCAAATGACGACATCAATTTGTACGACCATATGTCACAATGCAATTTCTTAGTTTTTGTTGAAACTTGTGAAAACGTCGAAGGCAAGCGTATGAACATCAACTCGGATCTTTTATTTTATGACTACTTGAAAAGTTTCAATATTAATGGCTTACAAGAACTACAAGTGGTTAGCAGTGGCAGAGCTAAATTGCTTTTGAGCTCTGCTGTTAGTGCTAACAACTTTGTTGAAAACAATGGTTTTAATAAAAAAAAATAGAAAAGCGTGAAAGATTTCGGAGTCATTCGTGACGTTCCCATTGAATATAGTGTAAAAGAAATCACTGAAAAAGCTGTGTCTGATATTCCCTTGAAGTCTGTTATTAGGTTTCGAAGAAGAAATCTTAACAAGAACGATCTTATTGCCATAACGAGTATTAAAATAGGTTTTAAAGGAAAAGCCCTACGCAAAGCGATCAAATTCAAGGTTTGGAATCTACCCGTGGAATACTTCGTACCCATCTTAAAAAAATGCTTTAAGAGCGCTAGACATGTGCATTTGTCAAAATTCTGGATAGCCAAGGAGCACAGGTGCGTGGCGAGGAGTCTCCCAAGTATGAAAATTGTGAAACGGTGAGGAGCTTGTTCTGAGGCTCAGGTGAGCACAAAGCTCTAAGGGAGCGGGAACTAAATATCAACAAAATTATGACTATTAAAAATCTTTCCTTTAAAGAAGTGAAAGAGAATTGTTCCTCAAAATACTTTGAATGTCTGGATGACAACTCCTACGATGAGAATTTCCCTCCATTGGTGAACTATAACAAAGAAAAAATTTAATGCGGTCGTTGAAAGGAAACCTGTTGTTTCCAAACCTTCGCCCAGGTCACCACCCGAGCCGTCTGTAATAAGATCTCAGCGGCCAATAATTGCGAACACCAATTTGCGATTCTCGTAACTTGATAGATTAATCACTGCGATTAAAGAATGTATCCGTCTAATGATCCCTCTGAATCTTGTTAAAGAATTTGAAGAAAAACGTCTCATTGTGCTAATACTCGCGACGATCAAGCGCATAGTACTACGAGTAAATCCGTTCGAGTTGCGTTTTCATATAAAACATGATCTCAATATAATATTCAAAGTGTTCGGCGTAAATGATCATTTTTGGATTTTTAGTTGAACTCAAATAATATTGCTTTTCTGCTTCTTAAGTAAAATTTTAAGTTAAATCTTAAGAGAAGTTTTTCTAAAATATGACAATTATTTTAAGTTAAAAGTTCCAATTATACTTCAGCCACCAAATGCCGTGAAGACGGCTGTGATGATGTAAGTACATTAGCTAAGAAAGGTGTCAATTCCAGACTTATTCCCTACAATTCTACTGTTAGCATTATTATCATCAAAACCATGAATTTTAAACCGGATCTTTTCATAGCATCATGCTACTTTCCACTCAGTCTTGATGTACAAACTTTTCGTGATGAGATTCAGAGATTATGTGACCTTCTTGATGGTGAGCAAAATGTGATTCTAGCTGGACATTTCAATATTAGGCACTGATTACATGGCGTTCAGCTCTCGACCAACAAAGACAAGATCCTTGTAAATGTCACCAATGTCAGCAGTTTTAATGTTTTAAATAACGGTAATGCTGCTTTTCAATATAACCAGAGTGATCGCACGGCGAGCAGTGTCTTGGATCTAACTTTCTCGAATTCAACTATTTGATCACGCCTAACGTCTCCACTAGGAAAAGTCAGCACGCTCCCAGTTTATTTCACAGTCACAATAATTCTGTTAAAAAAGCAGAAAATTACATTTCACGCAACATCCTTATGGACTGTCTAAAGTGTGTTCCTTCCGATTTATCATCAATTCAAAGTGCTTTTCAGTCTATGATCAAGTCTGCTAGAAGCAACTTTTCTGATATAGAGTCCTTCTTACCTAAAACTCGGTAGAACGCTTCCCTGTCAACACTTTTTCGCAAATACCAAGTTGCAAGTATGCCAACCCAGCAAACTTCATTGAATATATGAAAGCACTGAACGGATGGACGTCTGCAGTTAGAAAGGCGAAAAGGACACATAGAGCAATCACGATTAAGAAGTTATGTGGTAATGGCAACTCGGGTTGTTCTGGAATTACGTAAACGGTTATCAACATTTTAGTCAAAAATTAAACGGTTGTGCTGTTTGGAATGACCACGTAATAAAGACACGGATATGCTTATGAGCTATACGACAAGTGTTAATCTGATTACAATACCTTCCATTCCTTTTAGTAATCTCAACAATATACCCTTTTTATTGAGCTAATGTATGTCTTAAGTTCCAGCAAAAGGATTACTGCTGCAGGTTGTGATGGAGTTAAGTATGACAGGGTCAGAGCACTATCTGGAGGAAGCTTAAGTATCCTCTTGCATGCAATTAATAACTGCTGCTCTATCAAGTTTATATCCTTAGATTTGCGATGTATCAAAGTTCCCATTCCTAAGGCAGGTAAAGACTTACATGATTTAAGTAACTTCCGTCCAATTTCGCTAATGTCTGTATTCATAAAGATTATCAACCTCACGGTTAAGGAGAGACTAAAAGAGAGTAAAATGATTGTTATGCTTTCCTTGATTGTTAAGCTTGGTAGAATTCTATTAAACTTTTTAATTCCTCTTCAAATACGTCTGTGGACATTAAATGTTTTATTCAAGCGTGTGTTGGTAATAGGTACAGAAAGAGTTGAAGGGTATGGTGGTATTGCGCAAGGCAGTTGTTCAAGCTCCATGCTTTTTAATTTATGCACAACTATTTTACACGATCTTCAAGATGACAAAACTTATATTTTCAATATGCAGCTGATTTCCTAATTGTATCTGCGGATTTATTGTTATCAGTGGCTGTGGATAATTTGTCGATAAAAGCTAATCTTTTTTTCGATGCATACGCCGATAATAATTTATATTTTAACTCCAGCAAAACAATGCTATTTATCGAAATCAGGCTCTTTATCAAAGGAACTAAAGTTCATCAGGAAAGATCTCTTCGATTTCTTGGTGGAATTTTAACTGACAGCCTAACTCTTCGT
The DNA here is from genome assembly GCF_014805625.2 of Glossina fuscipes. NCBI lineage: Eukaryota > Metazoa > Arthropoda > Insecta > Diptera > Glossinidae > Glossina > Glossina fuscipes. Next base: position 1,059,844 of record NW_023998432.1, on the reverse strand, counting down.
GGACATTATGAGAAAACCTACAAAGACTGTCAATTTGGATTGATTGTATTAGAAGTTCTTAATTTCTTCAAGTTATATAATGGTCTCCTCGATCTCTTTGCAGCTAAAAATGTACGTCATCTCGGAGAACTTGCTTCATTAGAAAAACGAATTTATGGTTTTTAATACATGTAAATTATTTTTTGCATTCAAACATCTTCTGCTGCTGCACCATTCCCCTTTTGTTTTCGGCAACACTTTTTTTTCACATGATTTTTAACAACTCAACAATCTACAATTCCACACCCACACACAACTACACTTACGATATCGGCTTTAGCTATCACGACCGCTTTTTTTTTGTTGTGTTTTATGTATACTTCTTGCGAATAATTACTACTGTTTATTATCTGGATATATAAGCTACAAATGTATTGGCTTGGTCCATTTTAACTCAACATCCCCAAAAAAAAGTAATGTAAACAAAATTTTTTTTTTCACTTAAAAAAAAAAATTAAATATTTTATTTGTCTAGATAATATTTTAATCATAAGAGCGCACATTTTTTGAGTCTTATTTTAGTTTTCTTTGCATGGATTTTTCATACCGCCTATGAATCTCCTTTCTTCCTTCAATCTTTGTTTTACAATAATACCAGTCTTCGTTTACTATTGCCATGTTTCACTGCATGCATAAAGCTATAACTTGTGATAATTAAGAAATTCCGGAAAATTTGTGCTGAATTCTAGGCAGAGATGGATTTGTAATGTGAATTTCGTATAGAACGTAACAAAAATAACACTTACAGTTGGTATAATATACGCGCGAGTTACGTTCCTAAGGAATTCAATCCAATTGGTCAATTGTGTGAACAAAAAGCAAATGTCAATTTTTTAAAAATATATAATTTTCCGTAATAATGCAATTCTGTCCATGTGTTCCAGCTGCGTACATCACTACTGTAATGCACATTGTATAATAAGCATACTTTTTATTATATGATAAATTAGTACAACTTGGTGTACAATAAAGCTTACAAAAGTCGTTCTTTAGGTGGTTTAAAAAAGCTAGAAAGGTAATATTGGAGTAATAAAATAGTATAAAGCGTATAAGACATTTCGAATCGAAAAGGTAATTGATTGGTAAAAATTTTATTATTTTAATAGAGATTTGCACAGCTTATATACAAACTGCTCTTACTTTTAGTTTCTTTTATGATAAAACGGCAAGCATGAGTAGCGAAATAGAAATTGAAAACGCATTGAGAAGAGTAGCATCGACATCAGCTGACTCGATACTCTAGGAATTAGAGAGGATTGTGTTTATAATAAAACCTGGGAGGTTAAAAAATATCATTAGAAGCAAGCTTACCATATTGAGAAAGTTAAAGTTACGATATGCAAAGAAAATTATTTGTAAATCATTTTGGCATTAAGATAGTTGAACATATTAGGCGCCTTTAAATAAAGCTTAAGTGCGGTTGGAAAAACCTTAGCTCGCGTTTAATCATTTTTTGGTAAATTGCGAATTACTATGCAATACTTTGTGTCGATTAAAACCATTTTCAACATAAAGGTTCAGATGGTCGCAAAAAACCCCGATCCAAGATGAGGAAGTTTGCTGTAAGTCCCGCCGTAGAAATATAAATAGAAGAATCTAGAAATAAGTACTAAATAATGTATTGTCTCTTGAAATGACATTTTTTAAGGTGACAGAGAATTATTTGAAGAAAAGCTTTCTTTATTTAATCCCACACTTGAGGAATAGTCTTTTTTATGTTTGAATTGCTAAGTTGCTCTCATGAAAAGCTAATAACGCTTTACGTAAAGTACAAAGAAAAAAAAAAGAAATAAAGACTCACAAAGTTTTATTAACATTTTGCTTATTTCTTTAAATGAAACCCAATAAATTTCAAAAAAAATTTTCTTAGAACTTACAGTCTAATTTTCGAAAAGATTGTTTAAAAACGAAAATTGTTGGGAGTTTTTGCCGTTCGTCCACGTTTCAGAAAATATAAGACATAATGTGTAGCCTAACCGTCCTGTCCACATTGTTATAAAAAGTTATCTCTTATAAGTGATATTATTTGACATTTTTGAAACTTATTTATACCTAAAACGTGCAGTTTTGTCAACTTTTGGCAGTCCTATATTTTTCAATCTTTTTTTCTAACTTGAAGGAAACCTCGATTTGCTCGTGGTTTCCATACGATACATATATAAAGAAAGTTGTAAATTTTAACAAAACTAGATAAATTAAGAATATTTTCCAATAGAATATTTAGGTTGGCAAATAAGAAGTAGTGTGTGGTGAATACTAAGAAAAAAAGGGAATAATATATTAAGTGTGTTTTCTTAAGTGTTACCGGTGTTTGCAACAGCAGAGCAAAAGCAGTAGAAAAATAAAATGCCTTCCAGCGATCCACTGCCGCCCAAGGAGAGTGCTCTCTTTAGGAAGTTAATGGTAATCTAAAAATTATTGTCCTGGATATATTGTTTTTTATGGTTTGAGTTTTTCATATGTGTACTGTTTTGGTAAACCGTTTGCACACTTTTTGTTATCCTCCCACACGAAAAGAACTTTCTTCACGACCTTTCACATTTATTTAAATAAACAATCTTTGCCATAAAAGTATTATATTTGCAATTGTTTGTTTAATTATTAATTGTTATTGAGATTTTGTGAACAAGTACAAATTAGTTTGCATTTTTATGGCAACCTAACCTCAAAGTTGTGGATATTGCTGTACTGTCACCCAAAATTAAGACAGTTTTAAGGCGTACGTTTGTCTTTAAATTTGAGGGCACTTCGTATTTATTATGTTTCTAATTTTTCGAATTATTATGTTATGAGATTCATATGTGACCAATGAGCTTCCATTTAAGAAAATTATATAATAATTACAAGGCTTCGTTGCCGTTCGGTGTTTACTATAAATAGAATATATTTTGGTTATTTGGAGTTTCCATTTGAAGTTAAGGAGAGTTTAATAAATAACTAATAGAACGTAATTCTTAATATGCAATCATTTGCAGTAAGTGTTAAACGTAATTTTTCCTCTTTCTGATGCTTAGAAATGCTATGAAATGAAACAATATAAGAACGGGCTAAAGCTAGCCAAACAAATCTTGTCGAATCCCAAGTATACGGAACATGGTGAAACGCTGGCCATGAAAGGTTTAACTCTGAATGGTTTGGGACGTCGTGAAGAAGCCTATAAATATGTGAGACTTGGATTGCGCAATGATTTAGGCTCGCACGTCTGTTGGCATGTTTACGGTTTGTTGCAGCGCAGTGATAAAAAGTACGATGAAGCAATTAAATGCTATCGGAATGCCTTAAAATGCGAGAAGGATAATTTACAAATATTAAAGGATCTGTCACTGCTGCAAATACAAATGCGCGATTTGGAAGGTTATAAAGAAACTCGTCACCATTTGTTTAAATTGCGGCCTTCGCAGCACGCGTCATGGATAGGTTTCGCTATGAGCTATCACCTATTGGGCGACTTGGAAATGGCGAACAGTATATTGGAAGCATTTAATCAATCTCAGACATCAATTGTGAGTATTTTTGAGAGATGAAATTAGATAGCGATGATAACAGCAGTAATGCTAATTTTACGTTTATAGGAACCTAATGACTATCGTCACTCAGAACTGTTATTGTATCAAAATCAGATACTTGTTGAGGCTGCTAATTATCAGCGTGCTTTGGAGCACTTGGTAAAGTATGAAAATCAAATAGTGGACAAATTGGCAATTCAGGAGACCATGGGAGATTTATATATTAAACTGGAACAACATTCAAAAGCTGTACCTATTTTTGAGGGGCTTATACGACGAAATCCAGAAAACACCTTTTATTATAGCCAATATTTTTTGGCCAAGGAAATATCCAGTCCTGAAGATAAACTTGCAGTATATAAAAAATTCCAAGAAATTTACCCACGAGCCATGTGCCCTAAACGTTTACCTTTGGACGACGTTACTGGTGAAGTGTTTCGTTTAGTAGTGGATGATTATTTGAGGCGAGGCCTACGTAAGGGTGTACCGCCTTTATTCGTGAATGTACGTTCACTCCACTCTGACCCAGGAAAAACGAAAATCATTGAGGACCTTATGTTGCAGTATTATGAGAATTTGACGCGTTCGGGTCATTTTTCACGTGATGACGCTGATAAGAATCTGCCCGTAGAACCTGCATCAGCCATAGTGTGGACCATGTTATTTTTAGCACAGCACTATGATTATAAGCGGGAAACGGACAAAGCACTGGATTATATTAATGCTGCCATTGAGCATACGCCTACACTAATTGAATTGTTCATCGCAAAAGGACGTATTTATAAGCATGCTGGCGATCCGATAGAAGCTTACATTTGGCTGGACGAAGCTCAAAGCATGGACACAGCCGACCGATACATAAATTCGAAATGTGCGAAATATATGCTACGTGCAAATTTAGTTAAAGAAGCTGAAGAGATTTGCGGGAAATTCACACGCGAAGGTGTGTCACCCATGGAAAATCTCAATGAAATGCAATGTATGTGGTTTCAAACGGAATGTGCATTAGCTTATCAACGCATGGAACGCTGGGGTGATGCACTGAAAAAATGCCATGAAATTGATCGCCATTTTTCTGAAATCATTGAAGATCAATTTGATTTTCATACGTATTGCATGCGTAAAATGACAATGCGGGCATACGTGGGACTATTACGTTTAGAAGATGTGTTGAGGTGTCATCCATTTTATTTCAAAGCGGCTAAATGTGCCATTGAGGTAAGAATTTCTTGCTATACACAGACACCTATCTAACTGAAAAATTAAATCAATTTAGGTTTATATACGTTTGTACGATAAACCGCTTAAATCCGAAGAACGAATTGAAGAAATCGATACTGGTAGGAGAACAATTATTTGTTATGTTCTATTTTTCCGAATTGTTATTATTTTAGAAAATTTACCACCATCTGAATTGAAGAAACTGCGTAGCAAACAACGTAAAGCCAAAAAGAAAGCAGAACTGGAAAGTGCACAGGCGGCGCAAGCACAAATTAAACGTGAACAGCACCAAAAATCGAAACAGCAAGCCAATCAAGACGCTGATCCTGAAGCACCACAACTCGATGAACTTATACCTGAGAAGTTAGAACGACCTGAAGATGCCCTTGAAAAAGCCATTGATTTTCTAAAACCGTTGCAACAATTAGCCAAAGATCGTATTGAAACACATTTGTTGGCATTTGAAGTTTATTCGCGTAAGAATAAAATTCTCTTAATGATACAATCCATAAAGCGCGCATTGGCCCTCGATGTCGAACATCCTCAAGTCCAACGCTGTATCTTACGTTTGATTCAACTACTGCCACAATTGACAAATGAATTGAATGCTAGTGTGAGGGTTGTGGTTGACAAAGCTCTAAAAGGACTGGTAGGCACTAAATCTGCCCAGCAATTAAACAATGAGTTAATTGATAACTTTGGCTTTTCTGTTAAACATTTATATGAATGTGCTCGTACTATGTATGAATTGGATGGTAAGAGACAAGAGGAGGCTATTCAGTTGATTATCTCATTTGATGTAAATAAACTGGAATTGGAGGTAAATTGAAACGGCATTGTCGAACAATAATCTATAGTGTAATTATTAAATTTCTTTCAGGATGCCACTAAAATATATGAATCGTTACGTACTGGTGATTTTGGGAAATGTGAAGAAGCGTTGAAGTCCTATAAAGAAGTTTGTCAAAAACGCTTCAAATATGCCCGTCTGTTTTGTGATAACGTCGATAATGCCACAACCGCCACCGCTACCACCAACGCGACCACCATTATCAAGGAAAATGCAACTGAAAATCATGTAGAAAATCAAGTAAGCTCTGATTTGTAATGTTGTCGTAAACAAAAAAACAACAGCAATAAAAGCTACGATAATAACAAGAGTTACTACAGCAACTACCGCAGCAACCGCAAATCAATAACTATCAGCATAATTAAAGAGAAACAAAACAGTAATAATAAAAATACAGACTACTTGTGGACTATAAAAACTTCAACACCAAATTAGAGAAAAAAATCAACATAATACATATATGCACGATCATTATCGTCTGGTGAAACTTATTACAAAAGAATAATAATAATAACAATAATAATAATAACAAATAAATAATTAATAAAGAAATGATAATAAAAGAAAACTAATCTTAAAAAACAAAAATAAAAAAAAAAAACTCGAAACTAAGTTTAATTCTAACTGAATAAAGTGCAAGTTTTACAATAAGGAAAATAGATCACAACACATTCAAAAGATATTCCTCTTAACTTGGCTAGTACTTCACAAAGAAGGCATGTTTCATTTTTGTCTTTTCTATAAATTTATTATTAATTTTATATTCAAACCGTATATTTCATTTGATTGATTGATTGACACGTTAAAGGGACATACAAGAACACATACACAAACGCGCGCTTACACAAATACCCCTATTCACGTTAAACACGCCCACATCTGCACAGGCAGACATTTATGATTGATTATGTGTAACCCATATATTTATACAAACTTAAGTCTCATTTGAGAGAATCTATTCTGTGCATTCGGCATAATTTTTAAATTACTGTTTTTTATTCTTTCCATTGCATAACGTAAGTAATGTTGAAAACATTGAGGATTAGAACAGTTTTTTTCTATTGCTTTGAATGAATTGTAGAATAAAACGATCATTAATTAAACTCGATCCTAATTAATAAAAATAATTAAATAAATAATAGAAGAACAAATTAAATTTTAATATATTTTATATGTAAAAAACAAAACAACAAGAAAATATTTCGAAGAGACCATACAAATATTATTAAAAAAACAACATTAAAAATGATAATAAATTCTTAATTACCTATGAAATTAAAAAAAAAAAAAAAAATTTAATTGTTTTAATATTTTATTTTTCTTTTTTATTTATTCTTTATTGATTTATTTTAAAATTTATTGGTAATTACAATTTTTGTTTAATTTCCACACCTTCAACAACTAGCGACTGGAATATTTGTAATTTTTCGGTTGTATATAGGACTTTGTATATAAAAGATTGTCACAAGTGATATTTGTTTTTAATGACTTTACTAATTAGGCAGTTAGGTTGTGTGTTGTGTGTCCTTGTACAATTAGAAACATACCTTTTTTATGTGTGGCCGTAATTATAATATGTTGTTCTATTGTGTTTCTGTCTCTTATCTAATCTGTCTTTGTCTAACATTATAACCTGTAAAAATTTCGCAATACGTTCAATTGGCCGCTTATCGAAACTATAGAAAGCCAAATAGCAAAAGATATAAGTATTTGAAAACGAAGTCCTTCTGTCTAATGAAAATCTATTTATTTAGCATAGCGGCGCGAATCTTCAAAAGACGCCACTTAAATTTTCTCTATTTCTAAATTGACCGAAATCTAAGATGGCTCCTTGAACCACATATAGTAAACGTATGTAGTAAGTTATACATCGATATTTCAGAGCGGGTATACTAATTTTATTAAATTATAAAGTAAACTTCAGTGGTGTAGAGCGAATAATGAAAACCATTTCGCCATGTTCATGGCTTTTTTGATTGAAATCACGGTTACGAATGCAAAATTTTCTTTGGTAGAACAAACATCAAAAATCAAGTTTCTCATTTTTCTCGTCAGTGCTAGTTTTGAAAGTTAAGTTGCACGTGAAATCTCGCAATTAGGAAAAGACAGACGGTTCTTTTTTTCTACTTAAATCTATTTCAAACTTTTTATTGAAACTTTTAACTTTTTTTCTCATCTTTTCGTTACTGGTCTGCCCATTAATATTTTTGTTTATGATGTTCATGTCAGTGTGAATGCAAAATGAATTCAACAATTTATAATAAGAATTTAGTTGCAAAACGTTCTTATAATTGTAGTTGATGTCGTTGATGATATAATAAAAAGATAATTTTGTGTATTAAACAAATAAGCGCTTATTTGGGTTTTCATGTGTAATTCTACACATTAAAAATATTTGATGTGAATTTTGAATTTTGACTAAGATTATTATTGCGCACCTACGCATTAGTAATACTTTAATAGTTTTTCAACAAATAGTAACATTAAAAAATTGTACATCGTAGTGCATAAACTCGAAATATTTATTGTAAGGAAATGAACATCTTTCCGCAAAGCACGCTTATTACAAGTTTATTTAGAATTATAAGCGCTTATTTATTTCAGTAATTAAATTTTGCTACGGAACAAGTCATTAGTTGAACGCAAGGTGCTGAAGAAGATAAGCTTTGGAGAAGAAAAAGAAATAAAGTAAAAATAAACAAAAATCAACGTATTATGTGCAACAGAATTCCACTAAGGTGTAAAATAAAGGGCAGGGATATATATTGATGAATGAATATGTGCTTATTTATTCATTATTATTAGTAATAATAGTAAATCGCCAGAAAAAAAAATCAATTACAAAGGAATATTTTGAATCAATTTAACTGCATTTGTACAAGACTCGAAAATGTTTAGCAGTTAGTTATATAATGTAGTGCTTTTACCCTTATTAACAGACAGCTTAAGGAAGTGATAGTGATTGGTGCACATTTTACACATTACCCGAAACGGATTGAACAATTCATAATTGGTTCAACATTGTGGCAGCTGCAAGAGCACCAAGTGTCTTGAGACCCTGATGCGCATATGAACATTAATAAGTTCTAATAAAGTTGGCGAGTAAATATCTCCTTTTATTAATTTAAAAACGAAGCTTACAACCAACATTTCACGAGCTTCAATGAGCTTTATTCTATTGTTGTACGGTGGAAGAAGTTGAAGAGGATCCCATCTTAAACCTCGCAAAGCAAACAACAAGAAGTCCTAAACAGAGTTCAAGAGATCAACATTGCATCTATAACTAGGAAGCTAAACTAGCGACGAGTATTGCAGTGTTCGTATAACTAAGGATGTATGCAAGCGCTTGGTGACATATATAGGTAATTGAGTGCTTTAGACGATGTTTTACAAACCCTAAAAGGGATCTACCTATGATACATAAGAAAATCATATTTGAATTTTGAGTCGAAAACAACTCCTAAGTCTTTGTAATTGGAGGATCCAGGAATCCAGGATGTGATTGTCAGTACGATAATAAGAGGTCAACGTATTACACCACGCAAAAGACATCTTTCTATATTTTTGTGAATTCAGCAGCATACCATTGATTGTACGCTATGAACACAGATTCTCAAAATCAGACTGAAGAAGTTTAGTACCATGTATTGAATCGAAGGAGAGGGAAAGTTTCAGGAGGGTCATTCACATATAAAATAAATAAGAGCGGATCAAGGCGACTGACCTGAGGAACACCAGGACACAATTACTCTGGATTGGCGAGAATTCATCAACATTCGTTGGATGCGGCCAGACAGATTGCTACTGAACCAGGCAATCAGATTGTTCGAAAAACCAAGTCGATGGAATTTATAGACTAACGTCCTACGATCAACTCTGTCGAAAGTTTTGGAAAAGTCCGTGAAGATAACATCAGTTTATTTGTAATCGGAAAACACTTCGCAGATTGGATTACAAAACTCCATAAGATTAGCGGCAGTTAGATCTAGCTTTTAAAAAAACGCACTGACAGTGCGCTATAATTAACTCTAAAACTGGAGTAAGCCTTTTTGTTATCAGGCATTCAAATACAAATATTAAAAACTTGTGTATGGGGAGAACATGATAAATCAGCACAATGTCGAAGAATAGCAGACGAAACCCTATCAGGACCAGGACAGTTAGAAAGTTGCAAACTTCACAATGCTATAAACAGTTCTCCTTCGGAGAAAAATATCAAGCGAACTTATCGAATGCGAATAATTATCAAATGGACTATTTGAACATTGGTAGATTTCATCAAAAAAATCAGCAAAAAGGTTAGTTATTACAGATGCATCGAGTTATTACAGATGTTCGAAATTTCCAATGTACATAGCGGAAGAAAATGCTCTTTCTTTTCGGTTACAATTTACGAATTTAAAGAAGTCCTTTTCATTTTTAGGATGTTTGCGCCTGGTTGCTTCTGTAAAATTGGAATAGCAAGTTATCTTCACGGCGCTATAATCTTGTCTAGCAGTAGAGTATAACATATAACCACTAACCCAACCATTACGAATGAATTTTTTAAATAATCCACCTCTCTTATTACGGACCATCCATAAATGCTTGGTACCCCAAGCAGGAGAAATTGAGGTGTGACACGACTTGAACGGTACCGAGAGGGAAATTGCGGAAAAAACCTGACCGTAAATAAAGAATAACAAATCATCCCTACCTTCATAGCGTAAGTTTCAGTCGTCGCCACCCACTACTATATAATATAGAATATCAATATTCTATTTCATTTTTTTAATAGATAACTGATAGTTTGCGAATTTGCAATTAAGATAAATGTATAGTGTATAGCGTATAGTATATATTGTATAGAAAAATGGTCTGAAAAATATAAAAATTATAATATCATCGCATGAACCTTTAGACATCGGTATTTTTATTCATATTTCATTGTGCGTTCATTAAAAAAACAAACTGCAAACCTAAAATTTGTCCAATTAACAACTATACTTTGTCTTGTGTCTTGTAAGTTATAAACTCTAAGTTCTTCACATTGCTTACATTTGAAACTCTAATCGAATCGCTTTGAGTCTGGCTCAAAGTTGCCGCCACATTTCTGCTTAAAATAGGGAAGAAATTGTTATTATTCAGCATCTTTCGGTTACAGTATCCGCCTGTCGTGTGCTGCAACACGTTAAACTAGCCTAATAGATTCTATTAGGCGACTTGCGATTTCGTTATTACTCTGTAACACTATGTCTATAGTGTCAACTAAATTTTTACTTTGCATGAATCCTACATACAGCCAGTGTCCGATTTTCATTACTCAAATCAGCTTTAAAAAATTATTCTGTCGAATGGAAATTTTATTTTGCAGACTGTCTAAAATGTCTGTACTTTCGTCGATTCTGGCTGGTATAGTATTGTAGTTTTCATCACGCACGCTTTGGGTGTTGCGGAAGAACCCTTTAGTGTGCTCATATCCCCTATGAATTAAACTATGAATGGGTGGTAAAGCTCTTTCTGCGCAGAGTCTGTCTAGTTCTATTCTTTTTGGGTCGAATTTTTTTTTATAAAAATTTCTATACAGCTCTGCTATATGAGACATTAATTGCTGCTCTATTCATCTTTTTTTTAAGAGGAACAATTATCCACGAATAAGGAACCCTTCAATTTTTGTGGATCGTGATGCATTCGGCAATACCGGAGCGGAGACTGTTTTTTCTAAATAAAATCTGTTAATAATAATTCATATAAAACTTCTAAAACTTCCTAATATAATACTAATCTACTAATAATAACTTGTAACGCCATCCATATCGACGCCGAAACGGAATATTCATGGGCGTAAAGTTTTGCTGTGCAAATGGTGGAATCAGTCAGATGTAGTGTATCCCGTGCTGCTAAAATCGAATCAGACTGTTACTACAGATGTCTACCGACGTCAACTGAACAAATTGAACAATGCACTGTTGCAGAAAAGATTAGCAAAAGCGGTTAACAGACGCAAAGTTATTTTCTTGCACGATAATGCTCGGCCACTCACCAAACAAAGCGCCTTCTGATTACCACTCATTCAGATCGATGTAGTATGGTTTGGTTGGCACGCGGTTTTTACACGCTGAAGAAATTTCGAAAGTGTGTCGATGATTGGATTGCTTACAAGCCAGTATCATTCTTTCGACACGATATCGCCACATTGCTAGAAAGATGGGAAAAAGTTGTAGAAAATAACAGGAAATATTTAGATTGATGTATGTTGGACAATATTTTCTCAATAAAAGCTTTTTTCAAATGAAGAAATGAATTTTTCGTAGGGAAGCAGGAAATTTTCCTACTGTCACTTGATAATGTGATCGTGATAACAGTTAGAGTTAAAACGTAAACTTGATCCCATCATTGAAAGAGAACGTGTTTTCCGAAAGAGTGCCTTTAGAAATTCAATAACATACGACCCATAATAAGCGTCGTTTAGAGATTTATAATATGAAAAGTTGAAAATTCGCTACGAATCCATTGGCAGTTAAAGGAGGCAATTATAAAAACAACTACGCATTTTTTATATCTTATACCTGCGCAATCAATTTTAATATGTCTCTCCTTTCGTTCTTTCGATGGGTGTGCATATGAAAATGTATTCAACCTACACGGTGCAATTATCGAAATGTTTCGACGAAATTTCTTCTGCCATGGATTGGAAGAAAAGTGGATTGGTTCACACTTATAATGGTATATTTCCAAAAACTCGTTCTGTGAAACACCACAACAAATAATAAACACAAAGTTTTATAGTTAAGATATAAGACAATACTTCTAGAAATTTTATAATATAAAAATTTTAGCTTCAATTAACATTGGATTCTCTTTACAAAGTGAAAGCAAATTCTTTTTTTCCATCAGCTTAAAAGATAATGCAATTATCCAGCCATGTGTGTGTAACAATACGATAACAATTATCTATGCATGCGCGAATAGGCATGTAGGCTAGTAAGTAGGCACAAGTTTTGACTGGACGGAGTTCTCACACATGTGTGCGTTCGTAAGTATTATGAGTGTAACCAGTATTTGATTTAGATAGAGAGCAAATTATCTATAACATTTTTTATACAATCCTCTCATGTATTTGTATACCTTATACCTATTATATAACTAAACTATAACTAAATTTTTTAAATGCTTCTAGCGCATAGAAGTGTGTAGCGCATAAATGTATTTTTGAATAGAAAAGTCTATTCAGCAATATCTATCTGCCTCGCTGGGTCTGCCATTCGTTTGTCGTTTGCAAACACGATTTCTTACGAAGAGCTTTTTTTCACCTCTCAAATTTTTCTTCTCATGTTTCCTTTTGATTCAAACTTTAAAATCACCTAAAATTTGTATCAATTAGGGAGAGATTGTTGAAGCCAATAAATAGAAACCTTCTTCTATTTTTTCTTTGGAGGTGAATTCTGTAATCGTGCTTAAGTTGTTGGTATTGCTCTTGTTTTTTATGGGACCATATCGTCCTTTAATAGTTAATTTTATAGACGTCCTTTTCTTATGTCTTCGAGACGGTTGTTCTTTCTTTAATAATGAATGACATGCTCGGAAGATTTACCGCGAGCCTTAGATTCTTTCTATTGGCACTTAAAAATTCTGATCAATTGAATTGCCTTTATTTTCAAAAACTTGAAAAGATATTAAAACTTTATCAAATGCATTCAATTCAATTTTGTTCTCAGAACATTGCAGATCCTGTTCCTGTGACGAGTTCCTTCATTGTCACTATTTTAAACATTTTGTCAGCGTTTCCTGCGACATATATTGCTGTGACTGATCTTAAACGCTTTTCCATATGTTCCATATATTCCCCGTCGGATGGTCTATTTTTAACAGGTATATAAGATTCAGGCCCCCTGTAAACTGTTTTTTTTATTTGATAGTTGTGGCTTCGCTAAGCTTCCAAAAAAAATGAAAATAAAAACATTATAGTCGGGCAAGACCGACCGTTAGTTACCCTATACGACTTCGCTTAATACAGTTATATGCTCGTTTTGCTAATAATACACAAAAACTTATAATTTATTTCCATATAAAAGCAAAGGAAGCCTTACATGCGATGGCACCCAAAAAATAGACCTACGTGGTTCAAATTCGCTAAAGTTGATTCCTATATCAATTTACCGTTATGAACCAATTTTCAGCAAAAAATGTTGTATATTATACATATGTACAATTTTCAACGCCTTATGGATAAAATTAAGTCATAGTAATAATTTAACATACAGAAATGAACGGTACCAAATTTAGACAGTCTCGACCTATATTTTGGATCCTTTCCTAATAACGATTTTCACGAAAATTGATCCTTCATGGACCAGAAAAGTCTAATATGTGGTGATGAAAATTGACCAATAATAATAGTTTCCACCTTAAGCCCTTCTGCATGTTACATACGACCGCAACAAGTTAATATACTTTGTAGCATAAGTGGTGTAGGGTATAATTATGTTGACCACATATTAACGATATGGGTCTATTTCATGGATCATACTCCATATATTGACACCGGTATATCCTTTAGATCCCAACATATAGGGGTTATCATGGAAACCAAGCGCTTATGGGGAGGCAAAGTTTGGTTTCTAGTTTTTTATGATGAAAACTGAAATATAACAAAATTTTTAGGAAGTAAATTAAGTTGACCAAATTTGGATCGCGCCACATGAGGCTTTGAGGATACTGTAACATATGGGCTTTCATAGCAAGTACGCTTTTGTATCAAAGTAATGTGAATTTTTGATGTACTATTACCAAAACGGGCGAATAACTATTCTAGACGAAGTGGTGTAGGGTATTTAATGATCGGCCTTGCCATAATCTAATATTCTTATTTACTTTTTAGAATCAAAAAATCATAAATTTCAAAACACACCTCGACGAATGATCAAGCAATCACGATCGGAAAAGCGTGTTTTAATTCTTAACTAGACCAGCAACTGAACTCAAGAGGTCTCAACGTCCGTTGGACAGGATTCTATTATGCATTGACACTCTGAACGAGAGTTCTTTTCTTGCTTTCCTCATCCACCAAATTCACTACAATTGAAGAAGGTGTGGGTTGGCTGTTTGTGCATAAGAATGAAAGCTATAAAGAACGTTCGTTTAATATCCATTAACGAAAAATAAAAGCTCAAGAAAACATGAACATGACGCAATCCTCGTTATGGTGATACTAATTTTGTAGGAAGGTGAGCATGCAATTTGTATATTTGTTAAGGCTGCTATTTACTTCTTTAGACTAAAATCGGTATAAAGTATTGACGATATTGACGATTCGAGAACATTATCGTAAATAAACTTTTACACTTGTATTGCGAACATAGCGGTAAAAAATTTCTTTTTGTAAATAAACTAGATTCACTACAGAAATTATTATCGATCTGACAAATTTTTAGAAAAACAACAACAAATGCAAAAATGATCCCAATCTCAATAAATACACTTATATGGCCACTGGATCGTAAACAAATTACGTTAGTAATAGTTTTTGAAGATATGATGACAGTAACGAATTCCATATATCTTAATATTATTGCCAAATCAATCCAACGAATCACACTCCCATTTTGCTATCCAGGATATCTTGCTAACGAGTGCGAATACAGAACAATCTACAAAATGAAAAAGTACTTAGCAAGACTTTTTGAAAAGAAGTGGGATTGTGGAGGCTGCTGCATTCTAAGCTAATAGCTTAGGCAAAAATATCATTATATTATGTTAATATTGGATATATAGATAATTGAAATTATTAATAGTAGTTATTTATTTTTAGTATTTATTTTTTCCATTTTTTCCACATTTTTTTTATAGATTATATGTATTGGAAACTAAAAGCACAGAACAAAAGATTGGATTCTATTACAAATAGACCCGGGTTGGTAAACAGGTAAGAATACCTACTACGGGTTTTGCATTTGCCCGTTGGTTCGGCGCATTTTCTTTTAAAGCATATCCAAAAGCGTATCTTATGGAAGATTCATCAAAATTTTTAATAAAAGGAAAATTCCCTTTCATGCAAAATGATTATATTTGGTATTAAGTACTTTTTTAAGCATCTAAAACAGATTTTTCCGTATATATATGTTTTATATTTAAATGACCACTCCCACCTATGTTGCAAGAGGAGGAGAAGAGGAGCAAAAATATATGCACAGGAGAAAATGTAAATGACGAAAAGCGGACGCACCAAGAACAGGTATAATTCAGAAGTTACTTTCATTTTTTTAATATATTATTCTCGGACCTCATAGTTTTTTTCCCTTTTTTGTTAGTTAAATTACCAAGTCAACGTTATAATAGTGAGTTTTAAAGTAGATCAGATTTTTTCTAAATGGCAGATTCACATAAATACATAAGCACCAAATTGGTTAAAGCACAGGAAGGTGAACTAATTGAGGTTGCGAGACCTTTGAAAGGACTCATTATGTGTGCAATGAGACGCTTTTATATTCAACACTATAGCAATCATTAGCATCTTTTGATTACATCAACCTCTTTTATCATGGTTTACTGAATTATATAAAGCACATCGATATTTAGAGGCAAATAAATCAATCTTTGCAGTCCTAATCAGGTGTGGATCTCTGCAATGCGCAATTTTAAAATTGTTATATCATATATCGCATATCCCATATCATATATCATAAGCGTCGTATATCACACGTCGTATATTACATATTACATATCTCATATATTATACATCAAAAAGAGGCAATGCGTATGGTGTAACTGGAAGAAATTCGTAAAATATGAGATTCCAGAATCTGTTTAAATGGTTGATATTAATCTGTATCGCCGGCAATTAATCGGATTGCGGCAAATGATTAACAACCAAGGAAGAATTGTTCAATATAAATGGTGCTGCCTTCCAGCACGGCAATGCCAGATCTCAAACGTTTTCGATGATGCTGCAAAAAATGAGAAAGCTTGGCTGGAAAGTTTTGACGCAGCCACTTTGACTCATTCGACTAACATCTATCTTGTTCTTTTTAAGATTCCGTTGATCGTGTTGAAGTGAATTGAGAAGATATATATAAAAATCACTTGATCGATTTTCGCCGATAAACGGGAGAAGTTCTATATCGGTGGAATTATGGAACTTCCTGAAAAAGGCCATAGATAATTAAAGTCGAATAAAAGATAGGAAAAATTTCTCAAAACTAAATATATGTATAATATTTAAGAAAATTAATATGAGTGCTTGATGCGTACTCTATATATAACGCATATACATATTTATTTTTATTGATTTTGTTGCAAAGGTTTAAATGCAAAGAAATAAACAAAGCGTTAATCCTTTAAGCTGTTGTTGCAAAAATGCTTACACGTACATGCTTATGTGTATTTACGGTCCAGACGCAACTGCAGATGCAACTGCTTCCGTTTCCGAATTCTATAAAACAAAATGAGATCAAGTGAAAAAATATTGTTGTGTTTTTGTGTAATTTATTTACTCCTCCTGTTTCTTTGTTTTTAATAAAAAATTTCGCGTTTTTTCAATGTGTGTTCCGATGCAATGGGGAAAATATAAAAACAATGCAAAATACGCAAGGCAACTGGATCCAACTAGAAACGATATTCGGGTACCGTTCGCCTAAGAAAAATATTTATGAAAATCATACTTGTGTTTAGTTGCAGGCCTTGGCAGTTGGTACCCAAAGATCGATCAAATAATTGCGTAAAGTACGCAATTTTCGTTTAAATTATTTAAATTCTTTAGCCAATAAACGCGACTGCTCCCAAGATAAAATTTTAATTGTTGAAATTAAACTACGAAGATATTGGTAAACAAAGTATATTTTTATAAATTTCGGATGAAAGGATAGGTGTGCTTAAGATTAATTGAGAATATGAGTGAGACTCTGATGCACATATCAAAATATTACAACCGAAATGAGAAAATATGTTTATCCTTGTTACTAACGAGGAGTTTCTACCAATAGAGAAAAATGCAATGAATAAGTTTTTGTAGATTTGTATTAAGGTCGATGTTATTTATTCAATATGCGTGAAATAAAGTGATCACAATTGCTTTGAATCTCTGTTCCGTAGATTGTTACAGGAATCTACACAAAATCATATTGATTGTTTCTAAGTATAATCAAACTTCCTTCGAGGTTCAGAACTAATGCTTTTTATTCTAATTGCACTCGAAGATTGCATTTTTCGTTTAGAATTTGGCGTAATTTTTTGTATGAATGAGTTCAGTACGTATAAAATGAAAAAATACGGGCAAATTTTGAAGAATATTATAATGATAACAATTATGTCATCAAAATTTATTTTCTTGCCTCAAAATTAAGCAAATGCTCCTGTCTTTGATTTGCTTTTCTATATTCTCCTTGTAGGTCTTTTTCAGGAAATGTACTTTTATGCTGTTAGTCAGAAGCTATTCTTTTAGATGACAATTTCACCTTTGCGATAGGAAAAGAGCGTAATGTGTTCGTCCGAATGTTGTAAAGGAACTTAAATGAAAGGTCGTCCTTTAGGTTAAACCTCAAATAATCGTACGAACAATTACGTACGATTTTTGAGCAATGCTTTCCTGATTTTCTTGAGGCGTTGTTCTTTTGCATTAAAGACTTACGTGAATAAATGACATCGACATGGCAGCCATTAATACATTTCATGTTAAAATATCCTGCGGTGTTGCTCGCATTTTGCGAATTATAGTTGGCTCCTACCTTAAGTTAAGTTAATTCTGCGTTTTTAGCTTTAAAAGCTATACCCACCACTGAACAATAACGGATATATTCATTTTGTCGATACGTCTGTAATGCCCTGAAAAATGCTTTAGAGACTCCACAAAGTATATATATATATATATATATATATCTTGATTAGCGTCACATTCTGAGTCGAATTATGTCCGTCTGCCCGTGTATATAATGTCTGTTTTAAGCACTCTCTTGACCGCAAAAAGGAAGATGTCGATTTCAAATTTGGTAGAAACATTGAAAATTCTTGCAAGACGGTTGCTATTGAAAATAGACAAAATTGATGGAAGGACATGTCTACAGTACCACGCAAACTGAATCGAATACCTCTGTTTTTCTAAAAGAATAAAACAAATTTTTTTTTGCGCATTGCTCATAAACTACAGCTACAGATAAGTCTACAACAATTTAAACGCAGATAAACAACAATTTAAAAGTAGATAAGTCTACAAAATTTAATTCTACGGTGCGATGCTCTAGCACCTGTACAAAAATGGGCAAAAATTGCAATTTACAATTAAATTTTTTTCAATCTTTTATATAGCGGTTGGAAGCAAATTTTAAATATGAAGATATTGTCTCCAAACTTGGAAACCGGTTAAAGGACACGCCTATAGCGTCCACAAGACTATGCCAAAAAAACTGTGCACTCTCTTGCTTTCCGTTTATTTTCCATTTTGTCCATAGGGCATATGAATTTCCACTTTTAATTTGAAAATAAAAAAATTCATCCGCGCCCATCCAATGTTACAGAATGTGAAAATCTAGTCTTTTCCTTTTTTTAAGTCGTTTTTAGGACAACGGCGATGAGCATAAAAGATTCGGTCAAGACCGAACTCAATTTTCTTAGTTGATTGTAGAAATTTGGTCCGTGCCACCACTGAGTTCAGGGAAGAACGTTTTGGGCTCAATTTTATAATATTGAATTTAATATATTTCATAGGTAAGAGGAATACTCGTAAACTTTTAGAGAGTGATTATCATTTGTTGCAAATATGTAAGCAAAGCGTTGAACTTGCCTACCCATGAACAGATTCTTTAAAGTTTTTTAAAAAATGCTCTCTACTTAATCATATAAATAACGTTTACTTATTCACGTGTTTTTTTTCTCGTGTATCTTTTTATTATATGGTAAAAGCTATTTGTAAATTTCATATATGTCATTATAACACATCGATCAATAATTTTTGAGCTTGGTACATCAAAATTGTTTCCTGTAAAAAATCCCTATTGTGTTTATCAACTGCTCAGCCTTTTTTTTTTATCATTTCGATCATTTATTTGTGAACTACCTTAGTGTTAGCGGCGCTACTTTTGTTATTATATTTTCAGATTAGCTCATTTTCTTTGATGTCTTAAAAGGTTGCTTTCTAAAAGAAAACGTTTGGACCAAATGATAAGGTTATTACGAAAAGTGAAGTATGCTTCGAGAATCTTAATTATAATTTATTCGATAAAAAGGATATCGAAGTATTACGGAAACGTTAAAGTGATTATATTATTCTCAAAAGATGACTACCAAGTCCTGCCAATTATAGGTCGATCTTTTATGGTACATTACTATATGTATATATGTATATATATATATATATATGCTATGAAACGTGTATACCTAACATTATTCTCCATTATTGGAATATACGATGTAATTGCTAAAAGCTGGATTTATTAAAGACTTTGTTTATTTTAATACAAACTAGCGTTGGATATGAAAAGATTTAATTCAAACCGAATATGTTTACGATTTTTTTTTTTTATACTCTTATTTGTTACGGAATGTCTTAATTTGGGTACATATTTTTCATTTCGCCAATTAATTTAAAATCACAAATGATATTGGAATATTGTTCAACATTCCTAAATATATTTTCCGTTTTGTTTAAATTTTTGAACGATTGAAATGCTTATAGTCCGGACTTTTCATTATATTTTTTTAGGGATATATGTGCATATAATTTTTTTAGTCGAATATAACTTTTTGTTCTTTCTAAATTTTCTATTTCTTTTGCCATGCTCCATATTGTGCAATTCTGTAAAGAATACATCGGTTGTTTAAGTCCCGAAATAGACGTACACATAATTCTTTTGTAGTTTATCGTTTATAATCTTTTAAAGTTGAAACAGCAAATATTTAACATTAATCTTAAGACATGTTTATAAATTTTCTTTACCTTGAATTTTACCTCTACGTTTTAAATGAACATATATGTGTATATATATGTAATGAGCATATACATGTATATATATGCATGGATTTATATGTGTAATTTTAAAGTATGGTAATTGTTAGTTAATGTAATTTTGTTGTTAAGTGTAATGAGAATGAACATCCTTTCAAAACGACCACTGCACTTGAGATTTATTTGGACAAAATATAAATTTATGCTTAGCAAAATCCCAAAAGGTTTTTTAAATAAATGTCTACGAACGTAAGAAATCTAAACACAAGCATATTTGTTTTTAAATACAAATCTCGAAAGCCTACCGGCAATAAAAACATTTATTTGTTTACATATAAACACAATTACAAGTCAGTTGTTTGTCTAATGGTTAAAATTAAGAAAACAAATTTGTTAAGCGAAATATGATCTTGTATGTAAGTTTTTGCTCCCATTACACTGTTGGAAATAACTTCATCATTTCCTACTTTTATAAGCACAATCAGCAAGAATGGCAGTATATTAATTTTGCAACATACATAAATTCCTGATTAATTTAAAACGATTGACATGCACAATTTTACGTAATACGGGGGACGAGAGAAAGTTTAATCACAAATATTACGTCATTGGGTAAACAGACAGATGAATAGATGAACAGACAAACAGACAGACATGCGTAGGCAGATTTCGAATTTGACATTCGTCAAGAATGTATCCATATAAATCATGAGTTGATAAAAAGATGGATGGTTTGATAAAAAGACAAAATTTTTATACTTTATAATATTGAATCGATATTTTCCGTTTCGGTACAGGAGCAGTTCGTAGGACATATGTGTAAATTTTTATAATGTTATCCTGTTGCTAAATAATTGACCATTTTTTTTTTTTTTAACCTTTAAAACCAAAGGTTATCTTAGCTCACGTGGTACTGTAGGCATGTCCTTCGAACGCTTGGGACTGCTTTCGAAAACTTCCAATGTTTTTGCCAACTTTAAAGTCGACAGCTTTATTTCTGCGGACGGAACGTTTGCAATCGCCATTACCATAGACCGTCTGACACAGACACCATTGGACGTACAGACGGACATTGTTAAATCGATTCAGAATTCGGTATTTTAATTAAATTGATATTTAATATATTTTATATATCGGTGGTGGCTGTGAAATAGCCCAAAAAATGGAAGCAAAGATATGTGCGATTTAGACTCGGGAAAACTTCTTTGTCCTTTAGTATTCGGATAAAATCGATATCTCCTTCTTTAGAAGCTTTTTTGTCGATTTGGATATAATTTTTCGTCGGGATTAAGCTTTTTGACTCACGGATCATACCAAACTTAATCACCACACTGTCCTAAGAGCAGTAATGTACTGTTGCAGATTGATTGAATGTTTCCAATGGCTGATTGAGGATGTTCATGGAAAAAGAGAAAGGTACGTTTTTTCCTTTTTGGTTACAAAAATATATAAACATTTATTTAAATTTAATCAGCTGTCAGCTGTTTTACAATCCTTTCTTCTTCCGGACACATTTTATTATATTATTATTATTATTATTATTATTATTATTATTTATCTGCTTATTTTAATTAATTGGTGATATGTGAAATCTATATTTTGGCTGCATTATTATGCGTACGATCCCATCTCTTAGAGAAAGTGTAGCAACTGTAATCAGTTGCAGACGTTTCTACCTCATCATCTCCGAATGTGATCGTGGAGCTGCACCGTAAACTTTAAACATTTTGGGTGTACTCAATAAGTTGACAAATACGGAAAAAAATTGGACACGAAAAAATTTTAAAAACGATGTTGTGACGTTTGCAGAAGTGTTGGAAGCTATTAAAACAATTCTATGGTGAAGCGATAGCATAGTAGAGCTAAAAAAATAATTTCATTAAAATTCAAACATGAAAATTTACTAGGTATGTATATATGGAACTGGAATTTTTACCCATAGAGGACCCTGACACTGCACGCTGAGCACATACATGTATCCAGTTGTATTTCTTCATAGCTTGGACATAAGTAATCGCACTACTGACATATATTGCAACGCAAAAATACTTTCTGTATCAGCGAAAATGTCGAATTTTCTATCGTGCAACAGACAGAATTATCTCCTTGTGGGAACGATACAAGAGAAAATTTTATTACATCATACGCTGATCGTAGGGGAAAAGTGAATGAGAACTATGAGAACTTCAGGCGTACAATCCGCGTCGATTACGGGAATGAATCCCGTAGGCAGGAAGACGACATTCTAAGTTTAATGGGATTGGTATTGTCTGTTATTATCTATTGAAGTCTGGTCGATCGTATAATACGAAATGTCACCAACAGCAGCAAATAGATTTCAAATCATTCGTTATTCAGAAAACGAGCGAAGTATCAAAAAAGTCAAGTCATTTTTTCATATGACGTTCATCTATTCATTCAGAGCCAAAATGGGACAAATGTATGAAAAGGTCTCGATGACCGGTTTGCCTCAAATGAGCAACAGTTCTTTCTTTGGCGTGGCATTCATAAATTATCTGACACGTGGAAAATATGTATAACTTGTTGCAGTCACTACTTTGAACAAAATAAATTTTTCTCGAAATCATGTATCTCGAAATTAGCATAGCACTGGCTTTTTCGATTTTAAATTTGCCTTGGAATTGCAGTTATTATGGTGATGGCAAAAGGGGGGAATACGAAATAAGAGGTTGCTTTTCGCCAGCAGATAAGCTTTTCATTCATTCATTTTCTTTTCATTCGCATTTATTTTCGTAAAATAAATTAGAAAAAAAAAATTCTGTGTATTTAGCGAATGATAGGTGATTTTATCCCAAGATTTTAAGAAGCCATTCAATCAGTTTGTAAACTGATCGTATGAGCAAATACTGATGTTTTTATTGTGATATGCTTGCTTATTTTTAATTTTAATATAGACACTTATTGTACGTTGTATAGAGAGAAAATAAGTAGATGAGGATTTTATGTTGACTGGAAAGCACTTGCCACCAGCAGGCGACAATAGACGACTTGTTATTTGTTTATTTGTATAGATATAAATATGTAAATGTGCAATAATACATGATAATATATTCAGAAGCTGGCAGTCAAAGAAACACTAATATTTCAAGCAAATATCAATGTGTCTAAATATCACTTACTTAACGTTTGCCCATAGCCAGACATGTAATATATATTATAATGCAGATAGGAATTACATGAGTTGAGTAATCGTAATCATGGAAATGTGTGCGCCTACGTATACTCCTTTTCTGTATCTTTCTTATTCATAGATATATTTGTTTACGTTCTTTATGTTATTTGAAGTGTTTGGCCCGGAATGTTTACATATGGCAACAAAACAACTTGAAATGCGGAAAACTTTATTTAGCCAGGGAAACACTTGGCAAAAATAAGAACAAAAAAGGATAAAAAAAGCTTTATCAGTCGTTCAACCATACATTTAATCATTCATTATTCCTTATATCTTCTTTCTTCTTTTAATGTACATTCGCATTTTTTTTATTGTCTTGATTTAAATAAATAAAGCCCTATATATATATATATATATATATATATTCATATTGTGTGTTTGTACATATGTATTTATATTCTGCATTGTCTTCGTTTCCTGGTTTCTGGTTTGGATAATAGTTTTACTTTAAGGAAAATAACCAGAAAACAGCACATATGAATTTAATAAAAAAATCTCAACTTTCGTAAACGATTTTATTTATTCACTAGACAAAAAATGAAGTTCGAAAAAGAATTCCTTTCTTTTTGTCTCTCCTTTTGTTTATGTATGAGGATGGCGTGGATGAGTTGATGTGACATTATTTATCTCTGTTCATTTTCATCTTTCCTTCTTCACTCTACCCAATTGACCGTCACAATATGATTTTTATTTTTATACAAAACAACTCACATACTCAAAGTACTTATGTTATGCTTCTTATATATATTCGATTGTATCTTATTGTGAAAAATAAGTCAGATTTCCGGAGAAAATGTATCTTAATTATATTAAATAGGTAGGAGAATAATTTATGTATAGATATTATTGTAAAATAGCACTGGAAATTTGAAGGTATTTTAGAATCTGAAGATGTTTATATAAGAAGATTAGATAAACGAATATATATCGGATAATCTAAAAACTATTGAGCGTATTAATGGAAACAGCATTAGCTAGTACGACATATTATCGTTTATGAATATGGATATCAACATATTCAATTGTCATGTGATGAAAGCTGAAAATTTTTTAAACTACTTTATGTAAATTATGCAAAGGTTTAAATAAGCTTCGAATGAAGAAGCTCATCATAACTGTGATACTCTATGTCTACTGTCATACTCTATGCAAGCCTAAGAAAAGATATTCGGTTTTCATAAATTTTCATCTAGATTTCTTGGTTAAAATGTCAACATACATAGACGTGAGATTGCATATGAACTTGCGCTGTTGTTGCGTAATAAGCGATTATCAAAGAGAATGACGCCCGATCTTTGCACTCATCGCTGAGTCGCCGGGGATGTATGCTAGTGTTTCCATTTCAGTCATAAAAGACCCTCTCCCACTCATCTATAAGTCTCTAGTTTGAAGATATTTCGATGAAATTTATTACACTGGCATATTTTTTCCCAAAAAAAAATTATTCAAACTATTCACACATAAACTAGGAAAAACTAGTACTTCGGCGTATTAGATGAATGTAAAATATTTGAACAGGACGGGACCATTAATTAAACTCCTCTATGTGTAAATGGCCTCACAAAGAATAAATATTATATAAACATAGAAGGGATTCATTTTTAATATCTTATTATAAAAATTATTATAAAATTCGCAAATATTAGTTTCCTGTGTTAAGAACAGCTTAAGTATACTTGCTATATGCCTTCCCATATAACGGTTGCAATGAGAAGTAAGTCTTCACATGGCAACAAGTTATTGTAAGACGAAAATTAATGAAGTAGTGTATAAGAAACCACGACATTGGAATCAAATTAGATTTTACTAATAGCGTTTCGTTTAACGCATGTCAAAAGACAAGAGTTTACTTAATCATGATATACAGTCCTGTATATAGAAATTGTTCTTTAAACAGTCTACAGTAGCCATCTTTTAAATAAAAGTCTCAATTTTTCGTTTTTATTTTATGTCATATTTTTGTTTAGTTTTTATAATTACTTCTTTTGGTTTTCAATCTGGCACAGAATTAACCGATGGAGTACCAGACGGTTTTGAAAAAACACTGTCGAAAAATCCCAAGCAGCGCGATCACGCTGTTTAGATTTTATGTCGAGAAAACCCAGCACATTTCGAGCATTGTCGACAACTGACGGTGCCTTACGTGTTGTCGAAGTCGAGCGCAATACAATTACAATAGTACTATAGTAGTGCAATAATATATTACAAAATAAAAATTTCTATTTTGGTGGTGTGTTTTCTATAATTTTTGTGAAACAAACTTGAAATATTTATTAACAAATAATTTAAATGCATTTAAATACATAAAATTAAACAAGCGCTATGGCGCCGCTTAGTATTTCTCGACATCAAACCTAAACAGCGCGATCGCGCTGCTTGGGATTCTTCGACAGTGTTTTATCAAAACTGTCTGGTATTTCTCAACATGAAATCTGAACAGCGCGATCGCGCTGCTTGTTACTCAAACGGTTAAAGAATAAAGAATTTATCTTAGCACAGATAAGAACCAATATTGAGTAGCCCGCATTTTCGCAAAGATAACAAAATGGGCGACGCAGGATGCGCTAACTTAAGGCCAGTGTTAATTTTGATACTTGTGACTTTAAGACGGGGTTATATGTTAATTTATTATTTATTAATTATTATTATTACTTTTTTTATTATTATTTTTTTTTGATAATTCTTCCGTAGAAATACCCCTTGATTGCCCTGGAAAAAAATTTAAGCTGAAACTCAATCAGACGTGAGGTTTATTTACGGTTACTTTCGAAACCAAAAAGTGGAAGAAGGGCATATCAAATTCGCCAAATATTTGCAATGAATTCAACCACATACATATATTTCGGAGAAAGCAAGATGGTTGCCCTGGATATGTCCAAAATATTCGGCAGAGTGCATGACGCTCCTGTCTTCAGTTGGTTGCATTTTTTTATACTCACGAATGAGAAAAATGGCGATGGGTATGCTCAATTTGCTTTTATTTCATAATGCATGTAATACCTAAAAGCAATCTTCAGAGATCCTATAAAGTGTATACATTCTTGATCAGCGTGAAATTCTGAATTAATTAAGCAATGTCCGCCTGAGTGTTTTGTTGTTGGCACACTCCTGGTTGCGAAAATGAAGATATCGATTTCAAACTTGGTAAAATTATTGGAAGTTCTTGCACGGCGGTTGCTATTGAAAGCAGACAAAATTGATGGAAGGAGATGCCCACAGCACCACGAAATATGAGAACACATCTGTTTTTCAAAAGCATTGGAAAATTAGTTTTTTGGTCAGCAAATAAATGTAAAAAAATTTGAACGCTAGAATGGAAAAAATTGGCCACGCCCACTCAACATTATAGTGTATTAAAATTTAATTATTTTTTCTATACCTTTACAATGCGCAGAAACAAGCTTCAAAACCCCTATAAAGTATATAAATTCTTGGCCAGTTTCAATTTCGTCTCCGCCTAAGCATATTCGTCTTTTCGTCTATCCATCTGTCTGTTGGCGCAACTTTGTAGCATTTGTGGTAAACAATTTCCCGCTATCGAATTTTCAAAAGAATTGGGAATCGACCTAAATTTTTCGAAGGGCACGCCCACAACGCCCGCATGACCATACGACAAAATTGTTATTGGAGAGTCCTATTGTCATTTTTTGTTCAAAATACGAAATGTGGTACAAAGTGAAAATAACTAAGCATAATTTTTATGATAGTTGGAAAATAGCAAGGCCAGAATACGGCTCTAAGTTCACGTTGCATTAGTATTCTGAAGATATGTTTGAAACTTTGTTTTATAATATTTTTACATTCTTAATTACGATCAGTTAAATAAGTTGAGATGGTCGTTGCAGAAGCTAAGATAGAAGTCAAGTTTTTAAAGAGACACCAATCCGAGACAATAAAGAAAAAATAAGTTAACGTTCAAAAAGGTTACTTTTTATACGTGCAATTTATACCAGACATTGGGTTGAAGTTTCCAATGTTTGCTAAGATTATATCAAATTTAAAACTAATGTTTGCGTTGTGCGGCTTAAGAACAAATATCTTTTTACGACAAGAAACGTATTTCAGAAATTTTCGAAGCCAAATACAGTCAACTGGTTTCCTTGTTGCCTATTTTCATTTGAGACGGTAGGTATTAGGAATTCCAACCTTACCTTATCGTCTTATTTCTCTTGTACAGAGTATCTTACTCTTTTTATTTTAATTTTTTTTTAAAGCAAGTGTTTGACATTATAGAAAAAAAATGAAATGTCAAACTTTAATCGTTAGTAGCGTAGGAATTTTTGTTGTTTTTTTTAACTTCTTCTGCTGACATTTTCTTTCGGTTTTCTTTCATTTTTCATGGTTTTTCATTTTTCGTCCTTGCTGGGAATCTTTTTTCCTTTCAATTCTTGCTTTGCAACTTTCAAGTGCCAACAAAGTTTTGGGTTGATATTTGTCACTCTTGTTGCTTTTAAACATTTAACCATCGTTACAAAAACAAGTGAATTACAATAATAAAAATATATGAAAGTCGTCCAAGCCAAAGAATTGAATGAATTATGCTATTTTCTTAATGACATCTCAAATAAATAGAAAGTGTGTTTTATCATTTGCTTAAATAACAAAAATGATTTATTAAAGAAAAAAAAAAATACATTTAAAACTCCTATTTATCTATGCAAGCACTCAACCAAATTCGAAATTCATTATGTTCGATAATTGCTCAATTGAGATTTGACATAATGTTTAGCTCAAAGAGTGAAATCCAGTCAATGAATTGCATCTCATCTAGAAATCTCTTTTCAAATTTTCTTTCTTTTTAAAATTAAAGAAAAGATAGGTCTTTGCCAATTATTCATACGCATACACAATAAATGCACATATATGTATTTCATACCGCAGCAGAGATATGTATATTAAGATATTTTCTTGATTTCTCTTTCTTTTGGTTGGATTTTTACATGTATTTAGTTTTAGCCATTTTCTCTGTTATGTAATAGAAGTAGAAAATATGAAAAATTCGCTTTTTTTACTTTCACTTTATTTAAGGAAACATTTTATTGGCCTAAGCCCAAAAGATTTGCACTAAAATTATCTGCAAAACACCAAGTATAACATTTTTCCACTTGAACTGATAAGTGCTTGGTTAGCCAAGAGAAATCATTGCTTATATAAAGTCTATGGAATTTGCTGAATTTCGCCTTTTATTCCTTCTTACTATTACCACATTTTAATCTAAGAAAACGATGCGAATTAAGAAACGTAATATTTCAACGGAAAAATTTAAAAAATGTTGAATAACACGTAAATGAAAATGCGCATATTGGTGTCGCTTGTATCATCTTAACACTTAACAATAAGTAGCTTACAAACTTTTTAGTCTGTTTCGCGTAGGGATCTCAAATTCCGTAGCTCTTCCTACCCTTTATCGTAGCCCAATCGTATAAAACAAGTGGCTTTTTAAAGTGAGTAAATATGTAAAAAAATTCCAGCAAAATATTATGTCGTAAAGGTAAGTGAATTTTTCGCTAAACTGCACTATGTTTTACGAGTTTTTTTTCTCATATAATTTTTATTATTATTATTATTTATTTTTAATTTAACTAAATTCTCTGGGGGTCTTTCCTATACACGAAAGCATGATGGTGGAAAAAGCGTGTAATGTTCGTGTACATTCGACTTAAAAGTGAAAGTACGGAATGGATGGAGAGAGTGCATCAGATATATTGTTGCGGAGACGGATAGACTGGGTAAAGAAAGAATGTGTTCTCTCTTAAATGCTCTTTTATATACTTTCAACTTTGGAGAAATGAGAATGTTTTCCCAAAACCCTTTAAAACTTTGAAAAAGCTCGACAAATAAAAGAATTAATTGCAGCAGTACAAAGTGAGGATTTAGAAGGAGAAGAAAAGGATTTAATTAAATCAGGCTGCCGCCAAAATTTTAAACATTGATTATCAAAGAAGTTTCGGGAAACTTGGTTGCATTTGTCATTCAACATCTGATGCCTCAAATTATTTGGACGAATTTTTACTCCCGAACATCAAAAAGCGTAAGCATTTGTAAGGACAAGTCACCATTCAAACAAAAGGTTTTAGTATAGCAAAGTACTTGAATATCTTTTTGAAAAAATCGAGATTTAAGTTAAAAAAAGCAATTGGAGGGTTTTTCCCTTGCAAAGTTGCCACTGACGGTTAAGAAGATTAACTTACTTTGCCTTCGGACTCAATCATCGACAATTAACACAATTTTATTT
Source organism: Glossina fuscipes (assembly GCF_014805625.2). Classification (NCBI taxonomy): domain Eukaryota; kingdom Metazoa; phylum Arthropoda; class Insecta; order Diptera; family Glossinidae; genus Glossina; species Glossina fuscipes. Next base: position 1,029,886 of record NW_023998432.1, on the reverse strand, counting down.
ACTTATTTAAAAAGAATGGTCCAGCCTGGTCAATAAAAATTAGGTTGCGTGGTCGTTTAAGTATTTCAAAATGCTCTTACGAAATTCGCTTTTCTCGGATACGGTTCGTTTCACCACATCATGGATATACGTATTAAGAAAAATACACTCGCACGTTTTCACTACAAGACGCTTTTATTTACAATGAATTTGTTTAAGGATGGGACTATTTATATTTTACTTTGGCAATACTTGAATTACATCATGGTTTTTTACGTCTACGATATTGTATCTGGTTCATTTCTTAATAATTATCACAAATACATTCAATAGCACTTTGAATTAAGTAAGGAAAATAACGCTTCTTAATTTTAGTGTTCTGATAGCGCCGAATTCAAAGCTGGACATATATGGCTACATCACAGCGGGAACATTCATACCGTTGCGCAAAGCATGAGAATAGTAATTTGGCGTGGAGAAGTCGCAATGCGTCAACTGTTCGTATATAAAGTGGCATTTTTTAGAAAAATTTGCAAGATCTTACTTTCCTGCTTAATTGTTGCATTTGTAGAACTTTTAGACAGAAACCATAAACATTTTATATCGGCAGGTTTATCGTGTTGCCAACTACGTGCCAAGATGATCGATCTAGTGCCAAGGATGCCCATGTGATGCTATGATATTATTTGTCAATGACAGAAAATGTACTCGTTCATGTATGTCACTCGATCAAAATTGTGGCTCTTGGAAAATGCATCGGGAACATATTTCACTTTCACTTTTCACTTCTACGCATTAAATCACTAACGTAATCCCATAAAATAATTATCGCGAAGTTTTTTTTCAAAAACGACATAATCCAGCCCGCCATCCGGAAAATGCATGTGCATATATTTCCAATTATATATACAAATTCACAAAACTTAAGGGAATACTTTGAAAATTGATAACTTTAGTTCATTATATACCTTTTTTAAAATCTTCGCTCTAATAATTGGAACTAAATTAAAGCAATTAAGTAATTAACTAGAAATGATGAATTTTTCATTTTCCCAAAAGTCTCGCAAATACTAAGATGTAAATGTTTATGTACCATTACTGCATTTGACTTACAGTCTGTCCTTTTAGTGACACAGAGATTTTTGAGCTAATTCCTCCATATAGATGGACTTTTTTTCTCCTCTTTTCTATCTTCAATCAAGCGGATATCAACTCTTCAGTCTTATCACTCAAGGCAATTAGTGTTACATGACAGGCCCTTTTCAAATGTTTGACTGCTTAAATGGAACACAAGACAAGAGGCCTCCTTTACTTATACACATAGAAACACTTAGTTAGATAAATAAAACACCCACACTCGCACACAGATATGCGCACATACACAACCAACTAGTGTTCTTGGCATTAGACAATCTCTTTATAAGTCTACGAACTATAACCACAACAGCCTGACGGTTAGTAACAGTGTACATATATATAAATATCTGAATATATTTATGTAAGTGTGTATAGCATTCTTGGCTGGTAGGTGCTTGGAATGTATTTTGGTATGCTGATATTAGTCAGTGTTAATCATAGAAGTAGAAAAATAGAAAAAAGCCATATTGAATTTTAGCAAAACATGACCAACAGATGTTACAAATTGCTTTATGATTTTAAGCTTTTTACCAGCGCCTGCATACATGTAAATCATATTTGCCGTATATAGAAAAAAGAGAAAATGGTATCCGATTATAGAGATTAACATCCATAATTTAACAGAGCAAACAGTAGGAAATTGTTATGGATACATATATACTCTGTCTAATATTAGATGATTCAAGAAATTTACTGTGTTATAATTAGTTTTAAAAGACCTTATTAAACTTTGTATGTGCTTTCGATTGGAAACGTTTCACCAAAATTGAATAAAAGGTTTATCAGAAATTTGCACAAGTCTTAACCTAAACTTTGAAAACCTACTTTAAAAAAAATTATTACTGTAAACTATTACCTTATTGCCGTTTATGTAACATAATTTATTAAAATTTTACAATTGTAAGCGGGTCTATCGAAAAAACTCAACGACGTTTTTTTTAAGTCGCTAAGTTTAAAATCAATATTTAAATCCGATTTTTTTAAAACGAAATAGAAAATGAGGTAATAGGCAAAGGGAACAAACGAGGAAAAACAAATGGAATTGTAGAAGTGTATTAGTGTACATGTTGCCTCAACATTATTGATCTCACTGTACTTCTAAAACAGCTTGGATAAAATTCTTAAACATAAAACGATTAGCTGTAATTTTTGATGAATATTATTTATTTATTCTACTTATACGTGAAACTCAACTAAAACAAATTGAGAGTCGAGTTCAATTGAATCTTAAAGTAAATCTTAAATTAATTAATATTAAAAGTAAGTATAAGTATAATAAAACAAATAAGAGGAAAAAAAGGAACGAAGAAAAAAAAGCATGTACACAACTAGTATAGAGCCACACGCACAACCGGTACAGGACCAAATTGCAAATGAACCCCTTAGCCATCGCATATACATGCATAAGCTTGGCAACCGATAATAGTTAATTTTCGAATCGTAACGACTTTTAAGGATAAAAGCTAGTCTAAGTAAGACATAGGTAAATCGCGCGTATTAAGCAACGTTGCTTTAATGGACTTTAAAGAGTCCGATAACGAGAATAAGTGGTAGATGTCATTTAGGTTCTTGCAAACGACTCTGAGCGGATTGAACAGCTCATAATTAAATTTACACTGATTAAGCTTAACCAAGATAAAATGCCTAGAGAAGCGGTTAGGGACATTAAAGCTTATTTCACCAAGTAATGAAGGCGAGTCAATGGCACCATTTATTACTTTAATTAGAAAGGAAACGCCAAGAACAAATCTAAGTTTCTCAAGAGACGGTAGGGACAGCAGAAGCAACCTATTTTCATACAGGGGAAGAGAGGCAATCGGACTCCAACCCAAATTTCTAAGGGCAAACAGCAAGAATTGCTTTTGAACAGATTCAATTGAATCTACGTAGCACCTATATGAAGGAGACCACACAACTGAGGCATACTCGAGTATGGGTCTAACCAAACACATGTACAGCCTTTTCGTAAAGTAGGGGCCATCAAGCTCTTTAGACCACCTTTTTATAAAACCAAGCGCGGACTTAGCTTTGCTAATCGAGAGTTCAATATGCAAGTTGAAACGTAACCTATGGTCAAATAGAACGTCTAAATCTGTGACCGAATCGACGTCCTCCAACTTATGCGAATCTATGAAATACTGAGTAATGAATGACTTTCTTCTTGAGAAAGAAAGCTTCTTACATTTACTCGGATTTAGTTTCAGAAGATTCACAGAGCACCATGCAACAAAATTATCCAAGTCACTTTGATTGCGATTCAACAGAGAAGGAGGAAAACAGTTTCACATCATCCGCATACATTAAGATCTGGCTGGAATTAACCACCGAAAGAAGATCGTTAATGTATAAACTAAATAACATGGAACCTAGGTGACTTCCTTGACGTATGCCAGATATAATGGGGAATTCAGCCGAGGTGATAAAGTTGAACAAAACCCTGAAGGATCTGATAAGAGCTTATCCATTTCACTAAATAGAAAGGGAAGCCAGAGGCTTGGAGTTTCAAGATAAGTAAGTTATGGTTAACCATATCAACCATATTTGCTGAAATCAGTGTATATCACATCTGTGCGAGCGCCACTAGAAAAAGCCTTAAAAACATCACAAGTAAACTCTATCAAGTTAGTGACTGTAGATGGCCCTTTCCGAAAGCCGTGCTGGTGCGGAGAAATATACGAATTAATGGCAAAAGCCAATTGCTGAGTCACAATTCGCTCGAACAACTTGAGTAAGACACTCAACTTGGCTATGCCTCTGTAGTTCTCAACAAATTGTCTACTTCCACTCTTGTGGATAGGAATAAGGAAACTACTCTTCCTACACGAAGGGAAAACACCTAAATTCAAGGACAGGTTAAAAATCTTTGAGATCACACCACATAACTCAACAGCGCAAGGTTTAAGTACACATGATGGAATTCCATCAGGTCCAGGCGCACAACAATATTTTAGAGAACTCAACCCTTCAAAAACGTCGTCTTCCGAAATTACCAAGTTAGGAATTGAGACGGAGTTATTTATAGGATATGCATAGTTTGCTGATAAATCGAAATTAGCAGTCGAAAAGTTACATTTGAGATTTCAAAATCATCCGAGGAATGAGAGCCATTTAAAGAAACATGCAAGGGATGGGTGGAAATTTTTTCTTTGAGTTAAAATAGTATTCAGGATTAGCAAACAGAGAGAATTTAATGAACTGCAGGTGTCTGCAGTAATGTTGGTGATTGAAGGAGTTAAATCTATGCCTCGCCACCGAGTAAGCGAAATAGTCGAGAGAAGAGCCACTTTTCAAATATTTTTTGAATAGCGTGTTTTTTCTGTTTTTGTAATATTTAATTGTCCTATTCAACCAAGGGGAACACCTGCTTCGAGGTCGGCACTGCTTGATCGGAGCAGATGCAGCAATAGCTAGATTTAATGTTTTGTAGAACGATGACAATAAGCTTTCAATACTTCCGGTTGAGAAATCAAGCCTTATATGTGAAAGATGATATTTTAGCAATACAATATTGATTTTATGAAAATCATAATATTTGTTTGAAAAAATTGGATTTGGAACATTAAGGCAGTTCAACGAACCATCATTCTTATGATGAAAGGAAATGCACATTGCTGGATGATAAGGATCCTCAGGTGAGCTGAAAGGTGGGCAACGATTTACGTTAATCTCAGGAAAATTGGCAAAACAGAGATCAAGCAGTCTACCATTGCAATTTGGGGTACGATTATATTGAACCAAATTATGATCAAACAATTCATTGAAGAACACAACAGTCCTATCAGACGTTGAAGTAGGAATCAAACAGCCAGAATTATTACTGCTACACCAAGTGACTTGAGACAAGTTGAAGTCACCCAATGCAACGACCAAATCGTTAAGTCTAGACCGCTTGGCCACTTCACAAATGAGGGCAGCATGTTTCTTGTAAATGGAGATATCAGAATTTGGGGAAATATAGGAGCAGGTTACAAATAGCTGTTTATTAGGCATTTTCGCACGAATGGCGATAAATTAAATGTCAGGAGAAGTGGGAAATTCTATTCAATTGGACGGAACTGACGCAGATATGGCAATTAATACACCACCACCAATGCGATTCATTCGATTCTTTCTAAAGACTTGGAAAGGATTGTGAAAATTTTCGACGAAGGAAGATCGGGAAGATCGGCCAATCAGAAAAACTCCGTGCTCACTGAATTTAGAAAAGTAAAATGAATTGTTGAATTAAGGCCCCTAACATTTTGATAAATGAGAGATAATGAGCCTGAAGAAACATTTAGTTTTTTGAAGGTGACAGGACTACTGCTTTAATTATACGGCGTCGCTCACGAGGGATAAATTCCTCAATTAAGGATCCAACTGGCCACAATGGTTTATATAACAACATATTAAAGTTTTCAGTCGTAACTAGCATTTTAAAAAAGGGATTGTTCTAGATTGAGAAGGAGCCAATTTGAAAATTCTAAAGCGCTTTAAATTGACTGATGGGACTTTCGCCGTCAGATAACTTCTTATGTTATCTGCAGATGTGTCAGGTGCCAATCTTGACATAAATATTGCTTTTCTGGGAGAAAATGCCGTCAAGCAAATGTCATTACTACCAGGGGCAGTAACCCTACGTATACCCATACGGCGGGGGAGTTATGAGATGGGGAGAATATTGAGGGGGTTACCACAATTGCACAAGCAGCTTGTGCGACATGTCCAGTTTGGTTGCCAGCGTTCACACTCGAACAGCGGATGGGAGAGGATGATATATTTTGCTCTTTATAATTTTTAGGCGATGACGCATGAGTAGAGTGAGTGATGGCACTGAAGGGGGACACCGTTGCCACTTCAGCATAGCTTAAACCAGAAGGACTTGCCGGCTTATTTATAACTATTTTGTTACCGACCGACTCAGCAATATCGGAAACGCTGACGTTCATTGTAGAGATTGAGGGAGCGCTAACTTGCACCAACGAATCAGATTTTATTATTTAGAATCAGAGTTGATTAATTTTATAATCGTAGTTATCATACTTTGAATATATTTTCACTCCCATCACCGAAGGATCAGGGATATATTCATTTTGCTGAAACACTTGCAATGTACAGAAGGAAGTTTCAGAGACCCCACAGGGTATATATATATTTCTGGTCGTCTGTTTAATGTCTGTTTTAAACGTCCTCCTGGCTGCAAAAACGAAGCTATCAACTTCAAATTCGGCAGAAACATTAAAAAATCTTGCACGTAGGTTAGTATGGAGAATGGGTCGAGTTGGTCCAAGGGCGCGTCCACAGTACCATGTAAACTCAGAACGCCTCTCTTTTTTAAACCACAGCAGATTAGTCTACAAAAGTTTGAACATATATTCTATGGATTTGTACTGAGGTAACAGTACGAAAATGGGAAAAATTGACCGCACTCACCCAATATTATAGTGTAATAACGATTCAAATTCGGAATGCATCTAAACATGCCTGTCTATACATCTATTCATCTGCCCAACCATGTAATATCTGTTGTAACCCATCTCCCGTTGGCAAAAAAGAAATATCAACTAAAAATTTGCAAAAGATTTTGAAAATAGCGCAAGCGAGTCGAAAGACACGCCTGCCAGGCCAGTACGCCTATACAAAAAAAGATGTTAACACTCAACAACAAAATGGGCACGGCTGCTTCGTGCCCATTCAATATCATAGAATATAAAAATTTATTTCTTTTCTGTTTTTTAGTCTTTCGTAACTTAGTGCGATCGTATGTAACATCCAGAAGGGCTTAAGATGGCCCCACTTTTTATTATACCGATCGATTCAAAATCATTATCTGAACTGATTTTAGCTTGTCTGTCCGTCTGTCCGTTTGTCCGTATGATGTTTGTCTACGTAAACTTGTATTTAAGCTACACGTCGCAATTTTTAAGTGACGTGTTTCCACCTAAGGACGAATGCAATTGAAAATGGTTCGGATTGGTCCACTTGTTCGACCACTCCCCATAAAAAATTGTAATTTTCAAAGTTTTTCAGGAAAAGTGGCTAAGTATTAGTATTTCGGCTTTCTAAATTGGTATGAAAATATTGGAGCGGCTGGGGCAATTTTTAAACCCCTTCTTATATAGCGAAAGTTGAAGTTCATACAACAAAAAGCTATAATTTTCAGTGCTCCACGATGAAAACTATATCATGACAGTAATTTGACATAAAAAAATTAACTGGGTCAAATTTGGACCATCTACATCTATTTTTGGATTCTGCCCTATGTAAGGACTAAGTTTGTACTACATTAGGTTGCGTTTTGGGTCCGCTTCCCCAGTATTACGCACAAGAAAAATGTGCCTTTACATATAAACAAGATACAATTTGTGTGTTCTATAATAAAAATAAGAATTGTGTTAGACAACGTGGTATAGAGTATTTAATGGTCAGCCTTGCCCGACTATATGTTCTTACTTGTTTCCCTAGCTGCTATTTATTTATACATCATGTCTGTAGTGTTATATTGTTTAACTCCACTATATTTTTCATCTTGCTATTACGCTTACTTATTACCTTTTTGGCAAATTGTAGATTAAATATGTACTAAAAAAAATATTATTGTTATATGTAATTATTAATTTTTAATAAAAATTTGAAGTTAACTTATTTTTATGCTCGCTATTGAAGAACGGGTGGTGGTAATGCTTGCAACAACTGAAACGAGCTATTTGAGACGCTATAAAGTATACATATTTTTGACCAGCGTGAAATTTTAACTCGACCCAGCCATGTCTGTCCGTCTGTCCGCTCAATTCAAATTATGTAGAAACAATGGACGTTCTTGGATACAGATTGGCACTGGAAATGGACCAGCCCAGAAAGGTCACAGGGCACGCTCACAGTAGAGCGCAAATGTGAAGGAACTTCTCTAAGGAAAAATTAGTGAGGTTTTGCTCATTTCCCACAAATTATAATAGATAGAAGGCTGAAATTTTCGAAATTTATTTTATGCAGGACCCTACTATTCATGTTGGAAAATGAAAAAAGTCAGCCATCCCACGCAATCAATGTTACAACTGATCAAATTTTCATTTTTTTTTTACTTTTTTGATGTTTTCTCCTTATTACTCACAAGATTAATAAGACAGAATGCTGAACATTATTCTCTACGCGCTTGACATGAACATACTTGGTCGGACTGCAAATGCGTTAATTTTAAATTATGTACGATCGACGCGGCAACGTGGCGGATTGGTTTTTTCTTAGTAGGGCAATCAGGTAGGTATTGAATAGAAGGACATAGAGATTAGAACACGACAAAGTCAGTGAGCTGATTTTAAATTAGATATAGCGGGACTCATAACGTGGTGGCCTAATTTTTTCTTAACAACCTCGTCGATATACAAAGTAAAAAATATAAATTTTTTTTTCAAATAAACATTTATTTAAGTGAACTAAAAGCAGGAAAATTAATTTTATTGCAATCAATTTTATTTGGTCAAATATAAAAGTAAAGATGATAAAATGAATGGTGGTATGTACACAACTTTCGGCCCCAACCGAATATAACTTCTTTCCTTTCTTTTTTATATGTACATTTGGAAGGAAATTTCAGCTATTGTAAGATAGCACACCTTAAGACTTGGTACACGGTACATATTGCGTTGATTTACATTATATACATATATTTAAATTATATTATTATATATTGGGTTTTAGTTTAACACGTTAAGGACGGCGCAGTTTTTCCTATTTTGCTTTATTGGGCGGCAGCAAAAATCGTACTTTGCTTTATCTGGCGACGCCTTGCACAAAATGTTCTTTTCCAAAACTTCATACTCAAAAGTGTAGTTTCTTTTTATTCTACATTTATTATATCATATGCGCAGCGCTCATACCAGATGGATTGTTGCGTGCATGCCGTCTACGGATTTACCGTTTACTTATGAAGTATGGCCATGGAAAAATTATACTGTGTTTTCCCCGTTATTCGATTTTTGATAAGCACTTGCTTTTAGTTGGTTCTGTAAGTATAAAGCTGAGTGTTGCTGAATTATTCTTTAGTCTTTACGGATTACTAATAGTGAACTGCTCTTGAGGTGTAACTTTGTTTTTAATTTTGTACAGAATTTGGAAATTTAAAAAGAATTAAAAGTTGATTTTATCTGGTAAGCAGAATTTCAAGACATAGCCGGTAAAATATGTATATGTATGAAACATATCTCATAACATAACTCCCTAGAAAATGGATGAAATGGATTTTTCGGGAATAGATGATTCATTAGATGAGTCTACAGTTGTATTTCACAGAAAAAGACCAACGCTGATGGTGCTTTCATCTTCTACAGAGGTGAACGATATTTATGACTGGAAGGAAAAAAATGATGAGACGACAGAATGGAAGCAGGTCACAGGAAGAAGGAGTTTGATATATCAATATATGGAGGAAGAGGAATTTTTGGACGCAAATGTTAATTGTAATGATCCGTTTTCACTGCACCAGTTATTTTTGTCAGACAATCTTCTAGAATTGATAGTGAAAGAAACAAATAAATATGGTGAATAATCTAACGTTGGTGTTGAAAACAAATCTTTATCCACCACCAGAAAACATCAACAATCCTGGATGCCTCTTACGATAAGAGAAGTAAAAAAGTTTACTAGTATACTAATTATTATGGGTCAAGTACGGTTGCCAGAAATTAAATTATATTGGTCGAAAAATACAATTTATCAAACGAACGTATAAAAAAAACTATGAAGCGTGATCTGTTTTTGTCTATACTGAAATATTTACAGAGCCACAATAGAACCAATAAACCTAAAACCTAAAAGAGGGACCGCACATTTTGTTCAGAAGTATCCTGGGACCGCAAGAAAGTCGCGGAAACGATGTCGTCAATGTTATAAAAGCTTATCTGCTCGACGAGGTAGAACTATTGCTTCAAAAAAATCGAAAAGGGTTACAACGTTTTGCCGATTTTGCGAAGGTGAACCATCACTACGCCTTGAATGTTTTACAAAAAACCCATAAGAACGAATAAGTAACCATATTAACAGTATTATATCCCACCTAAAAGATAAGCTCTTGAATTTTTCAATAAAAAAGTTATTTTTAACCACAAAGCTTTCTCCATATAACAAAACTATAGCTGATGTGAGCCACCGGTGGTACACGCCGCCAGATGAACCATTCGCTTGTGAGTCACCGGTACACGCCGTCCTTAACGTGTTAAATAAACGCACAAAAAAGTTTCAGACATTCAATTGCTTCTATACAGCACGGTATGAATTAATCGTCTTGCACGAGAAACGCCTGTAGTTATTCTGTAATCAATGGGCTGACTGTTAGCTGAATTATAAAAACAAATTTCGTATCGTTCCATTATAGCAGACTTAACGTTTTGTGGGTCACTTGAAATATAATGCACAGCATTTACTTGAGAATAGAAATGGTAAGTTTTTGTGTTACTAGTATTGTGCTCTTAAAGACTCTACGATTTGTAGCTGTGGATAGGCAAACGAATAGACAAACAAAAATTTCTCAAGTTCTTGCTGTGATTAAGCATTTCATCAGCAATTTCATAGAAGTATTTTGTGCGTACTTGTTGCTGTTGCTATAATCGAATAAGCAAGTGGATAAATAAACAAAGTGAGAAATGATCAGACATGAACATAATTTAGCCGGCTTCGAATGTTACGTTAATAAGGGCTTTCTTAAGTATTTCTGTAGACTTAGACGCCATCAACAGATCGAGAAAATACTATATTTTTACACGTCGCTATTAGGTGTAAAGCTATTTACCTACATTTCTTTTCTCAATTTATAATGTGTTGAACAAGAAACATAAAAAAAAATTTTTTCCCCTCTATCTCATCTGGTATTGTTGATTTTCTTTCGCAAATTTAAAGTTTGAAAATTTTCCTCACGACGCTAGCGAACATTATTTAACGTCTTTATAAATTTATTTCACACCTTTCGAGGCTTCGTCACTAAGTCACTCAAAATCAAAGCTTATCAATCGCCGTAAGTAGAGTGAATGAAACGATTTTCGTACAAATTATCGAACATTGCGTCAAAATGCATAAAAATCTTTCCTCCCTTTTTTTTAGAGAAAGATCAACACGTAGTAAACTAATAACCAACAATTTGATTTGTTTGTCACATTTAGGTATATACGCATAAAAACACATGCTAAGGGAGTGTACACGTTTTATTATAACCATAGCCGAAATGTTACACCATCAAAACTATTTACAATATAACCATTTTGGTTCATATTTTTAATGTCGAATGTAAACGATAAAGAGGTGCAGAGAGAACAAAATTTCTGGTCTACTTAGCTATTTTGCATGTATTATATGGGTTTGCATGTAAGAGATAATGAATTTGTATAAAAAAGGCCACCACACTTGACGCATTGACATATTACATAGTTACGGTGAAAATATATACGGCGATGTGCTTTCTTGTTCAATATTATGTTTCTTACGCACATATTTTGTCAGAAGGTTCTTTGCTTATTTGAACTAATGTTATCTGAATAATATAGAAATATAGTGTTTATATGCCTACGAATGCGTATAATACATAACAACTATTATTTGGGTGAAAGGAATTTCTCCTTGATCATCAATACATCGATTTATACGGATAATGCATTTTATACTAGTTAGTTCTTTAGTTTTTACAATAACCTAAAATTTGAATGCCGAAGCAATTGTTGAATTTCGATTTATTTGTATAAAAACCATAAGAGGGCTGAACGTATATGAATTTCTTTATTATGTTTTTGTCGTCGGGTTATAGGTCTTAAAAATTATGAGTTTTTGAGAAATACGCGTATTTTTGATTAGAGTTAGATGACGAATTGTAATTTTTGCTCTGTTTCCCCACTAAGCTTGTCTATACATAAGTCATGCGAAAAGTGTATATGTGTTCCATTTGATGTCACACTTAAATATATCTTTCAATTTTTATAAAGAGGTTAGGATATGTTCTCAACTTGGCATCGGAAGTCTCTGAAGATTAAATCGCCCAATTGCTAAACCATATGTTCACTGGGCGAAACTCGCTGTGGTCTTGACTGTCCACTTGTTTTTTCATCCAGCTGAATTAGGCATCAGTTCACTTCGTCAAGGTATGCCTAAATTTATCGGCGATTAGTTCGTCCGTCCTCCGAACCTTATATTCGACTATTTATCTGTTTGTCAGTTAGATGGTTTAGGCGGTAGTTTATCTGTGCCTTTATCCGTCTTTCGAGCTTTCTAATCTCGGATAAAAAGTTCAATTCTAATGAAATTAAAAAAAACTTGATTCTATTCCTTTACCGTATTCAGGTGTAAGCACGAACTGTATGCAATAATGTTAACTATACATATCAACCAATCAGATCGTTGAAATTCTATTAAATGTGGAGACACACTTTCATACACAAATTTTTTTTGTAAAGTATTCTGTGTATATTTATAAATTTTATTGTCGAATTGTGAAAGACTAATTTGTAATAAATATTTGAGCTGCGAAGTATGTAAGATATGTTCCATAATTTTCTATTGTTGTTGTTTTTATTATTATTATGTACATTATAAAAGGATGAGCGGCAAAATGTTTGCAACGTCCAGAAGGAATCTTCAGAGACTCTACAAAGTATATATATTCTTGATCATCATCAAATTCTGAATAGTTTCAGTCATGGGCATGTGGATGTCTGCTTGTGTGTGTGGATGTGTGTCTATGTGTCTATGTCGTGTACGTTGTGTATATTCTCCTGGTTGCAAAAATGAAAATATCGACTTTAAATCTGGTAGAACCATTGGAAGTTCTTGCACGCAGGTTGGTATTGAAATTTTTCCAAATCGATCCGCTTACAGCACTACGTAAATTGAGAAAACCAATTTATTTTTTACTTATTTTTCATAAACTACAGCAGATAAATATACAAAAATTTGAACTTTTATTCTATGGATTGACACTGTAGTACCTATAGTACCTATAGCACTATACAAAATTAGGAAAGAAATAAACTTCAAAAGCCCCATAAAATATATAAATTCTTGTCTAGTTTCTGTCCGTCGATAAGTCCGTCTATTTTTCCGTCTACCAAACTCTCTTGTGTCTGTGGTGCACATTCTCCCATCGGCAAGAAGGTATATATAGCCTACAAATTTGCAAAAGAGTATGAAAATGGCGCAAGCAGGTCAGAGAACACATCCACACCAAACATGTAGCCACAACCAAAACTGATAAAACCTCTGTTTTCCGTGCGTGTTGCTCGTTGCCCATAGGTTAGAACGCATACACGATATAAATTTCCATAAAATTATTTTACAAGAATATCAAAAATCAGCCACAATCATTCAATATTATGGAATCTTTGATAGGACAACGATGATGAGTATAAAAGATTCGTTCGCAACCGAACATAGATTTCTTAGTTATTATTATTTCTTTTTGACAATGATTTACATAAGTCTCTTGAACAATCAATCCAATACTAATGTTAATGTAACATAGACATGTAGCAAAATATTATAGCATCAATTTTCTTGTTATGGATTTCTGTTTTATGTGACAACTTTGTTAAGTCGTGCCAAAAATATGTGACTGTATTTCAATATACGTTTATCTTTTATATGCTTGGTTATTTTTAAAAGTTTTTTTATATATATGTGTATGTATATATATTTTGTAAAGGGAACAACATACACATATACGTATGTACGGATATCGTGTGCAAAGCTTTTGCTTGTCTGTTGTTAACAACTGTGTGGCAATTGCTGAAAATATGTTATAATAAATTCTATAAAACGCTATCGTCATCCATTTTAAACTGCCTTGAAATTTTTGTGATTTTTCCAAGAAAATACGATATAAGCTTAAAATATATTATTTATACGTTTTAATGGTAAACCCAGGTCTCTTTTAGCGGGAGAAATATACTTCCAATGGTTTTATGGTTTAATTATAACAATTACTTGCATTTCTTAGATACTGCGTATAAGTCGTAGATAAAATATTATTGTGAGCAAAAATTTATAGTATATACTACTGCTACTATTACTACTGCTACTACTTCTACTATTGCTACTACTACTACTATTACTACTATTTTTGCTACTATTATATGTATTGATATATGCATACATAGGGTTAACTTGAATAATCCAACCTAATGATAACGTTAGTTAGAAATTCAGGCCACTATGTTGGATGTCTTTTGTTTCCTGCTTTATATTCATAGAATTCCTTATTTTCATGCATGTATAAAGTTATTTGTATGTCGGCGTGTTTTCTAAATGATTTCTAATTTTTCTTTGAACACATGCAAAGGTGAAAGTATGCGCACAACTTCGTTTTTTCTTCACTGACATTACATTAAATTATATTTTAGCTATGACTTTTTAGTTGACAGTCATTGCTTGAATATGAAAACAATTTCTTGACTAAGGCACTATACGAAGCATGTTGTTCCCTTTAAAATATGCGCAAAAAAACATGTCTTAACGAGAGTAAATTACGTGTTGAATTTATTTATGAATTTCTTTTCTACGTTTTTTGTTGTCTATATACGCTATAATAAAATTGAAGTTGTAGTGCAACTATGGCTTAGAGAGAATATTAATATGAAAATTGCGTACTAGTAGTTCATTCATATATAAATTGATATTAACGGAATTTGATCTGTAAGAAAGTATAAGAAATTTAATAAGAAATCTAACATCTACTCAGCGAGTCTTAAGAAAGATTAAAATTAATAAATAGTATTTTGAATAAAATATAAATCTCATTCGGTTTGATTACTGCAATGGTTTTGATGAACATAAATTTGTGATGAACATGAATTTGTTTCGTCATTCGGAAATACATATTTTATATTGTTGAAAATGATTTTTGACCAAATTTATTATGTAAATTCATCACTAAATAAGCCTTAAGTTGGTGTAATGGGACCCATTATTGCAATGCTAGAAACAAAAAGAAAGATTTCACCAGTTATTGTCAAATTTTGGGCCAAAACAAAAGGTAAAATTGTTCCTATTTTTTTAGAAAATACTTAACCTTACTTTCAATCCATTACACTTACTAAGTCAAAATAAAATTTTTTAAACTTGTTGAGAAATTATGAAAAATTTTTAATTGCATTTAGAATTCATTTAATACACATAATAGATAATATAATGTTCTACAACACCATTTCTGACGTCCAGTATATGCGTGTAAAGTAGTAGCAAGTTTGCTTTGTAAAAACAGCGGTATACTTCGAATACAGTGCACAATAAATTTAATATGTCGTTAGGCTGTTTATTAGGAGTATTTTTGCACTGAAATTTAATATGACCTCGAAAGACTTATCTAAACACATTTAATCACATACATATAGCGAGAGACGAACGTGCGATAGAAATATATTTGCGTGATTTTCAAGACCTTGAATGAAAAATCCTAAAAAAAAAACCAATTTTTGGTTAAATAACTAATATTTTAGTTAACCTAATGAAGAGCTCGTTTTTTTTCTTTTTTTTTTTTGAGCGCTTAAGAGACTTAGTCCGGGTATGCAATCTACAATATACACCTATATTTTTATTATTTTCGTTCAGAGTAGAATGTTGAATGTATTCCAAGGCAAGTGTGCTTATACAACGTCCCAAAAGTGAAGCCAGAATCAGCTCAGTACATCATTAAATCGTTTATTCAAGAAATTTAGCTGATTTCCTATAATGTTAACAGAATACGAGCAAAAAAGAATCGATTAGATGCGACCGAGTAATAATAGCATTTACATCTGCTCTACTTTAATTGTCACTGTCAAGCTTAGCAGAAAAACCAAAAAAGATTAAAGAAGGTCTAAAATTCAGTGGAATTATATTTTTACTTGCGAGAAAGTTATTAATAGAAGATATGTACATTGATTATGGGGATTTAAGTGGATTTTTTGAGCAGTGATGTCGGCATGCCAAGTCATTAAGGAAGCGAGACGGGAAGACTTAGATGACTAAAGTAAATCATAATTGAAGTCATCCTCTCTTGATGGCAATATTATTATAAATATTAAAATATTCATATGCTCTCTTTCGAATATTTTGGATAATACTCTGGAGAAGTAAACTACTCCAGTGAGTAATTTGGGTTTACCATAAGGAGATTCTAAAAAACAAAGTTGTGCAAATTCCCATAAATATAAACTTAAATAGAATCCTAAATTTTCAACTTTTGGAAATATGGAGGCCAACGCACTCATCCCCACTAACTGTACGACTGTTCCTGCACTCATTATAGTCTGAGATTAAAATCATTTTTCTGAAAGCATGCTACTTACGTCAGGTTCCGATGCTCGTTAAAATTTTAAAGGATTACATATGAAAAGCCTTCGTGGGTTTGTGTAATATAGAGGAGCGAAAAAACGGATTAATCTGAGCGAATGTTGGAGTTGTCATTTCAAAACAGATTACTAAAATGGTTAAACTGATGGTCAGTAGGTTCAAGATTATTATTAAAGCACATAGGAATCTAGATTCAGATAGTTTTTGTCACATATTCTATTCTTTCTTTGTTTTCTTATGCTTCTATATGCAGTTAATTATTCATCTTCTTTTATGGCATGACCCATAAAAACGAACGAGGAGGCAAACGGTTAAACAAATACGATGTAGTTAACTCTGTTTTGTCTAAATGTGTCGAGTCCATACACTTCGAAATGTAAACACGTCAATATCATTTAGTGATTCAGAAATTTATATATGCAATTTACGGAAAAATTGACATGCGGTCCGTGAACAGCATCTGATTTTTCAAAAAAATAATTTCACTAAGAATGCTAATAGAGGATCGCATCTTTTTGAACATTATGCTGAGCAAAGAAGTGGAATGAGTACTGCAATGAGCAATACTTTATCGCGCTAATGAGTTGGAATCAGTTGAAGTCTACTTCCAATCAATCAATTCACAGTATTCGCAATTGTGTATCAATTCTGAAGGAAATTGTGAAAATTTTTGAATTTTAACTGCAGCATTACGATTGAGGCCAATTAAATGACGTGGTGTAGAAATGTTCAAATGCTTGCAACCAATAAAAAATTTCCATATTAATTAGAAAAAAAAAATAGAACACCCACTTACGCGCTTATCGTAATCAGCATGGTTATAGAAAGGTGATGGCTTGTGTGATAACAGCAGCTTTATGTGTGAGGAATGTGCCTACAAAGCCGAATTGCAGAACATGGGGGCTGACGATGCCAAAAGGCGAGTAAAATTCGATTTGGTGGAGAAATGCGAGAGTCCCTAAAGTAGGGGGAACAAATACCTCTAGAGGAAACTATCGCCCTTATAGTTATTTTTTGTTATTTGAGTTGATTGTGATTTTTTTTCAAATCTACTCAAGAGAACTGGACGAAAATATAGCGCGCCGGGATTGAAAATGTGACAAACGGAAACATTTATAATAACATTCCGCACTGCACAACTTCAGATGTTTATATCCATATGAAGCTTAAATTCCTTGCACTATTCTGCCATATTAGATATTAATTAGTTAATAAAGGTAGTTCGGAGTAGCTATGTTCAGAAGGAGAAGTGTTTTGTAATCATTCAATTCAAGAATGTAAATGAATAGGAAAAATTACTTTTCGTGGACTCACTAAGCTTTCTCAAATAATAAAGAGGAAAAATAGAATGCCTAATAAGGAAATTGTTGAGTCAATCGTAGAAATTACGTTTATATATATATATATATATATATATATTCATAAAGAGTATGAAGAAAACGATCGAGTTATCTGATGCCTGTTTGCTCGTCTCTCATTCACCGAGTTTCGAAATCACAATTGTGATCTTTAATCTTTATCTAGAAGGCGAGGTTTTCATCGCTCTAGTTAAGTCAAATTTGAGAGTCATTAATATAGGATTTCGATTCTGCCGACAATCATTAAAAAACTTATAATTTCCTTTGTTTTTTCTAAGTTCTTATTTCAAAATAGATGTGTTTTTGGTTTACAACCTCAAGTTGTACTCTAAATTTTTCTTTAATAAGTTTAAATTGAATCGTTGTAAAAATGGCATTATCTCGACACAATTTGTTCCTAGAAGGCGTATATTATTGCAAATGCTTTCGTCTCAGCGAAAAAGCAAAAAAATGTAAAAAGGATGTGTGACAGCCGAATTTTATTTCAATCGAGTTATTTGCGAAGCGATTGATTACGATAGATGAACAATGGCTCATATACAACTGCAATATACACAAGAACTCTTGGTCCCAATTAAATGAAGTTAAACGAACACCGAGTCGAGACCAAATATAACAACGATTTGTGGCGGGATGGAAGAGAGCACCATGAGCCGAAAGAGTCTGGGCAAGTGCATAATTTTCCCCTTTACTGTTGACAACTAATGCAATAAAAACAAAAATGTAAAAAAACTGACGAAAATCGCTTAGAATTGTTTAGTGGCAAGACAGACGATCATGCATCTACAGTATTGCTTGGGGCTTGCTTCGTGCAAAGCCGATTTCAAAAGCCGTGTGTAAAACTCGCTTTGGCCAGTTTTTTGCAAAAGTATCTCAGAATTTCTTTGAAGATGGTATAGTGTTTTTGCTACAAAAAATTCAAAAGCTTTCTTGAATAAATTTGCCCGTATTTGGTAAAGTTTATAAAACACATAAGTAAAAGATGCTTTAGCTTTGATGAATAAAACGAACGAACTTTTTTTTTTCATCATAACATTTGACATATATTAATTTTGATAGTCCGAGATCCCTGGCATGAAATGATATAAAATTCTGCTCACACTCTTTAACTTACTTTTTTTTTCACACTCAATGGTCGTGGGCTCGAATCTCAAATGCGGTAGAACTTTTAAAAAAAGCCGATAGCCTTAGATGCCAGTGCTTTAAGAGTTTAGTCTTAGAATTTATTTCTCTGGCGAAATTAATAATAACAATAATAATAACAACACTTGCGTTCTCACAGTAATAAAAGGTGTGCGCTCAGCAAGATCATGGGTATGGAAGTGCCCAAAATATCGATTGCAAATTTTCGTATCAAAAAATCAAGTTAAATAAAAATTAATAAAACAAATGAATCCGCGTGACATAATATTATCGATATAAATACAGCACTTACAATGGAAACATTTGATTCAATTTGTTGCAATCCATATCCAGCTACTATAGCATTCAAAATTTGTGTCAAGACAAGCGTAACTTTTTTATTTGTTGTTATAAATATTTTCTTCTTCTTCTTCTGTTATTCAGCAAATTAAGAACCAAAAATTGGCTGGGATGTGTTAAAACGGCCCTATGTGAATACCGAGTTCTTGGTTTGGGCCTTAGCAAAGTTGGGGTAGATTTGATATATGATGTTATTATTTACTTATTTTAGTGATTATTTGATTAAAGATTTTTTTTTAACTTTACGTGTTATACGTCTGCCATGTTATTTTTTTTTTCTTTATAGTTTTTATTAAAATACGCATATTACTCGTCCGTCATGTAGGACGGAACAAAAGCGCGAGCAGTAAATTCCGGTGTGTAAGATGTAATGTGGTGTATGAGTATAAAAAGGTATATGAAGGAATTGATGGGTGTGAGAGCAAAAAAGTGTAGAAGAGAGTATGTTTGCAAATTAACTGTAAACGCTTATATGTCTTAATGGCATGATTTAAAAAAAGCAAAGATTGCGACATAAGCTATTAAATTACGAGAGCCCAAATTGTCAAGAACGCTGTCGTCACGACGACCACATATACTCAGTTTGCGAAGTGTGGAACGGCAAACAGAAGTGGTAACGTTCGGACAGACTAATAGGATATGATCAGGTGATTGTAAGACTCGACATATGCATAAGGGCTTGTTTACTATGTCAATTTGGAATAGATTATCATTACATCTTGTGTGATTGGACATCAGCCTGTTAATAAGACAAATAATGTCACGTCTGAGACCGCAAATGATTAACCAAGGGGTTCGATTTATTTGTGAAAATAAAAAGTATAAATGACGCCCATAAGGTAAGTTATCTCATCGCTGTCGCCAAGAAATAACTGAATGTTTTCTGCAGAAATCACGCCACAATTATTAAAATGAGATGGTCTAGAAGATACAATTTCATCTGCAGTGTTTTTGCCAACAATGCTCACGTGACTGGACGCGCACCGAAAGAGTAAACCAAATGTACCAGATTAGAGGCTATAAAGTAACGATCTGATTTCTAATATGTAGGGATGAGTTTTACTTGACGAAAACGATTGTAAAGCGGATAAGATAGATTTACTGTCTGACACTATAAGGAATTTCTTTTGAGGGTGAATGCTCGCTAAGCGGATCGCTTTTAAGATCGCAAGACAAACGAAAACGTAGTGCTACTTGGGTGATTTGCGAAGAAGGCTTCTATGTTAATATTTGGAAACCAAACTGTTTTGCATTTATCAGTAAAGATGAGTGAAAATTGGTTCCATGTGGTATTGACCAAGTGCGAGTAACGGTGGTGTTCCTCTGACAGAATAACTGTGAATTTTCTCATTGGTAGGAAGTTAATTCCTGGTCGAAAATATTGAGAATCAAGTGGAATTTTATATGAACTGTGTATATCAGTTCCTAGAATATGGAAGTTATTAGTTTTGTCAGCAAAAATTTTAAAGAAGGAGTGTGAGGAATTGAATGATATGAAATTGTAAGTGAAAAGTAAGGCCGGATGATTCTCAAAAGATAGAATTTTATTAGATAAGAAATTGACGACTAAACGAAATCTTTCTCGTAGAGGCATAACATTTCCCATTTGTTCCAAACTTAGCATGTGTGTAGAATTCATGCCACCAAGAGCCAAGCGAAGGCATTTCCATTGGATTCTGCATAACTCCACAAGGTGCTTCTTTGCGATGATCGAAAAAGTGAACAGGCGTATTCTAATATTGGTCTGGTTAAGCCAAGATACAGTGTAATTATGCAAGAGGGGTCAGAGGCTCAAGAAACACCACAAATGGATTTCAATACATCAATGGGTTGAAAACATTGTTTGGCAGTTTTGTCGATGTGAGCTGCTGGTGAAAGTTTCGTGTCTAGGACAAAGCGTAAGAGGTCACAAGTTTTAACAAAGCGGATAGAAGAAACATAAATGAACAGAGAAGTAACCATGAGGTCTCTCTTGAAGTGATTCAAGAGGACAAGAAATAATATCGAGGGCAGAATTGGAAATAAAAAGGACAAGATCATCAACATAGCCCAGGATTGGGATGTTTTCCGAAAGGGAACTAAAAACTTTGTTAATATATAAATTAAAGCAAAGAGAACTCAATACAGATCCCTGAGGAATGCCTGTAAAAGATATCCTACCGTCATCGTTGTTAATTAACATTTTCTTACAGAGAAAGAGGTTATATAACAAATTACAGAATTTGGTTGGGATATTCAAGGACAGAAGGATAGATTTTAAAATGTTGATATTGACAGAATCAAATATTTTCTATTGTTATATTTATTTATTTATTTTTTTTTATGTTCTTTATTAAAGTTTTTGAAATTAATTTTATTTGTCAATATTGGGCAAAACTGCTCCCCATTGATGCATTTATTGAATTGTTTAATTAATAAAAAAAATATATTCTTTTTTTCTTTTGAAATGAAATCTTTTCTTAAAATATCTAAAATAATTGCATCCTTTTTTTGTTTTTTTTTTTTTTTTAACATGCAAAATTATATGTCACTTGTTGGAAATACAATAATAGGCAAAATAATGTAACATCGGTATCAGCAAACGATACCAGCAAATAATAATCAGACATAAAACAAAAGATTTGAATCAGCAATGCCCTTTAAAAATAAACTAATAAACGTGTGGATATTGTGTGTATATATATTTGAACACTTTCACTTGTCTTTTTTCAATAAGAATCAATAAAAAAATTACACGCAAAATTTAAAAAAAAATACATAACATGCATATATTATACGCTATGTGATTTCTGTATGCACTCATACATAACGTACGTAGACATGTTTGAACAGGCATGTTATAAGGGCAATTGATATATCATTGTTTTTTTCTTCTTACTTTCATTGTTTTCAAGCATATTTACATTTCGATATAAATACAATAAATAAATAAACGGAATAAAATACAATTCTTTCTAAGCAACACAAGCGCCCTCTTAGCGTCATTGAACGCATGCCTGCTTGATGGAGGCCAATTATATGATGAGTACAAAAGCAGACTATTGCCTGTGATAGCCATTAACGAGAAACCACATTACGCTATACCAAACATATTATAAGCGTATGTATGGAATATTGTCCGTTGTTTTCATTATCGATATTGTTGTTATTGTGGTTGTTATTTGTTATAAAACCTCAATGCATTCACAGTAATTTTTTACTGCGGTTTTACTTGATGTTTTCATAGCATTAAATATTGCGTCTATGCGTATTCCCATCCGCCTGGGTGGCCGAGTAGGCAACAGTCTCGACTAGCAACTCAGTGGTCGTGGGTTCGAATCTCAAGTGCGGTAGAGTTTTTAATAAAGGCCGATAGCCTTAGATGGTAGTGCTTTTAAGAGTTTAGTCTTAGAATTTATTTCTCTGGCGAAATTAATAATAATAATAATAATAATAATAATAATAATATGCGTATTCTCATAGAGAAACTCGTAAACAATTATTTTCACCCTATCACTTAGATGTAAAAAAATTTAAAAACTTGCGCTGAGATTTTAAAGAAGCTAATGGTATGGATAACTCAATTGTATTTTGAACATTTATTTCCACAAACAACGCTACCCAACTACGTTTGGCGAAGACTTCGTTGCCAACATGTGGATGTCCTTTCTGACCAGCTAAACAAAATTGAAGTCATTCAGTGATTTCATTGATTCTCGTTGATTCTCGTCAGCTACGACTATTTGCTTTTTTTGTGACATTCACAGCTCTTTGGTAGTATTTTGCTTTTTTTTTCAAATATACTCCATTATTGCTACAAACTTCTGCTGGGACGTAATATGTGCAGAGTTTAACATATTAGGCGCACATATTATATAGTGAAAGTTATAAAAATGACGTAATTTTATCTCAGCACATACGTCGTTTTTTTTATGTTTTATTTTAAAGCTTCTACGATTTGGGAATGACCTCATAAAACTTAAGAAAGAAATCGAATGTGATGGATTTTCAATTAGTTGAAAAATATGACTATATCTGTTCCATTTGTATTGATTTTTATTGAAATTTCGAAAGAAGATTATAATGCTTTAAACCATTTTAATTGTATTTACTTTATATCAAAGAAATTTATGTTTTTCATTAGGAAATTTAAGGCTTTAGTATATATTATTTCTTATTTGGCAAGGATAGGATTCTTTGTTACACATAAAGCTATATGTCGCGAATCGTGAACAGTGCGCAACTTTTCGACATGTGCGCACCCGTATGCAAATAATTTCTTTTTTGCTTCTCGTTACGTTCATCTGTCCGTCTATTCAATTTTCCTGCTTGTCTTTCTTGGGATTCATTTGTTCATTTGTTGGGACTAGTCGGATTTCTTTGCTTAAATCTAAAGCTATGTAGTGAAAATATGGGCTTTTTATAGATATACACCCGTACGGCACATTTTTATATCTACAGTTGAATAATGGGGGTATACTCATTTTGTAATAATGGGTGTTCGCAACAACTAAGAGGAAGCATCAGGGGGCCTGTAAAATATATATATTTGTGATCAACATGAAATTCCGAATTGACTATGCCATTTATGTTCGTCTGTGCGGTGTGTGTTATTGACACTCTGTTGGTCGCAAAAATGAAGATATCGACATCAAACTCTTGGAAGCTTTCATACGTAGATTGGTATTGAAAATGGGCCAAATTGTTTAGAGCACAGTAGCATGCTCTACTGAAATTAATCACAAGGTAAATGAGACATTATGTTTAAAACTAATGTGTACAATTCTCAAATGAAAATACCTTATCTGAGTGAAAATGCGTTAATTCTAAAATAAATATAGTAGACATCACGACGGGTGAAATAATTTTTTCTTAATAATACTAGCGATATGGATATCAAATAAAAGTGCTTGGAGATTAGATGTCGACAAGGCAAGTGTGTTAATTTTGAATTGATTATGGTGAACGATACAACGTAAATTAATTTTTCTTAACAATACCGTTTAGTGAAGTGAAAGCTGAAATATAAATTTTATCCCATTTATCCGAACAATAAATAAAAGCATCGACCGCCGAAGACCTTAACGGTGATGCGCATGCGAGATTCAGCCGAATATTACTTTCTTGTTTGGATGTTGCATATCTGTTCGACGTCCGTTTTTTTTTTTAAACGTTTTTTTAAACAGTCTCTTCGTATATGCGCCAGATCGGCGTATCTACTCGCTAATTTCTAAATTTACCTTTTTTTGGGCTTAACTACCTTTTCCTCAATTTGTCCTTTCCGCTGCCAATCGTATCTAGAAACGACAATTAAGTTGCCAATGATAGACCCATTGTCAACATTGTTCTTTGTAAAGTCGCGAAATCTAATGGAGATCGTCTGACAACATTTTTTATTGTGTACTGTTTTTCTGTCTTATGCCAAGTCCTTACCTATTTATGTATTATAATTTAATATTTATTTTTTATCTGGTAAAAGTTATCAAAAGTTATATACAGAGTAATTTTTTCTTTATTTTACATTTTGTTTGTTTATTTTTTTATTTAATTGCTTTGACTGTTACGTGTTTTTCAACTTCCACATGGTTGACAAATTATCTCATTTCTCGTTCTAAGCTATTAACCATTTTACCGATCAAAACTTTATGATTTTTAAATTCTTCATATTTTGATCGAAAATCTAGTAATTATTTAATTGAATTCATTTTGTTTTCCACTCAATTAACAATTGTACATCTTGCGTTGCCGCATGCCTTTCCAAAAGGAAGAACACCGGTAACTTTTCGAATTTACTTGTTATATCTTTAACGCTTCTTAGATCGTTTCTTAGATCGCTTCTTAGATCGATGTGGCGCGAATGTTTTGGCTTTTGAAGATTGAGGTAGTATTTTGTTTTATTTGGAAGATGTGTTGTTGATCGAGATAATATAGGAAAATAAAATTTTTTTTTTAAACGTTTTTTTAAACAGAAAGACCAGAATTTGTATGTTTTACGGTAATTGCATTAATTCAGACTCTTTTGTTAAATGCAAACTCTTTAAATAATTTTTGGATAAAACAAGTCATCAACAAATCGATTATGTCAAAAATATACATGATAAGAAAAAATATGCATATAATTAAAATAAAAAATAAATAAATAAAATAATAATCTACTTTAGCCTGCTGCGTTACAATCGGCTGGAAATACATCAGCCTACGATCCGTTTCGTGATACGATTATTCCATCAAAATCAGCCCGTGTTCAACAACAACCATTTTTTGGATCAACCGTTAATCAACGAAGGCAACAACCTCTTTGCGGCGAATAGGAGCCAAGATCCGTGGACACCTATCGTCAGTTCAACTTTAGTAACAACACAGAATAATAATAATGTGTGTGTAAGGAAGGAGACAGTGGCATCGGGGTTGTTCGTGTCATCAATGTATGTATAAATGAAATTCTCATTCACAAACCTATCATAAATCATTGTACAAATAAAATAATTCCCAATTGAATATTTTCATATATTTCCCAAAGACATGATCGGTGTTTAAGTAGTTGAAAACACAAAAGAATAAAAAAATTACGATTAAAATTGCTTGGCTGGAGGTGTGTGGCTAAACGGCATACTCCACCGCTGAGGCGGAGTACGAGTGGGTGTATGCGCGAGCGAAGTTAGGAGAAGTGGGACCGGTGACTGACGGACTAAGAGGGGACAAACGAACGGCGTACAGTACGGGCAACAGACCTTAAAAACGGACTTACACAGTGTGAACTCATCGTAGGTTTGATTGAACCTTTTCTTTTTTTACTTTTTTTCTATCCTATTTCAAGTTCAAATCTTTTTTCTCATTGCTTTCATTTTTTTTATAAACTTTTTTGTCAAGTGGCACAGCATGCCTGTATAAATTTGTGAATGCTCTACTGCGCAAGAGCTATGCCCGTGACAGACATTCTTCACCATCTCACGTATGGATTCCTTGTAGATTAATTTTAGTAAGGTCTTCGATTGAATTAATTACAAGTTATTGATTTTTAAATATCAACTCACTAACTTTCTTTCATACTTGCTAAAGTGGATAAGCTTTTATCTACATTAACATCTACAAGAGTATCGTTTAGCTTAAACTTCTCCAATAAATTCCCCGTAAGTTGAGATGGTTCTTGCCATCTATTCCGTTTGTCTTGTACATTAGTTGTCAGTATACCTTCGTGCTAAATGTCCTTTTTTTCTCCTTTTGCTTACGTATATTTTCTTCACAGCCTTTTTTTACGGTTTTTCATTCGTGTCGCGTGAGCTTGGTCTCATACCGTCTATTCTTTTGCTTTTCAAGTAGCTTTTCATTTGTATGAAATCGTGCGCTTCCCTTTCATTATTTGTCTTTGCTACCCTTTCATCACTCCTTCCGTCCGTGCATGGTCTAGCTTCGGATGTCCGCTTCCTCTGGCAAGTGAAACTACATTTCTCGAAACGAAGGTCATAAATGTACCAACCTCCTATCAATGTCCTTACCTCCCTGCGATTTCTAAGGAAAACGTTTAGTCAGAAATGACTTGATGAGTAAGAGAGGCCTAATGTTTTACGGTAATGAGTTTTTTCGATCTTTGCAAAGTGAGAAAGCCGTCGTTGATTGCCTCTTTTTTTTTCTTACAGACGTAATTTTATGGATGGAGGTCGACGCCATTTCTAGTATCTGAGAGGATGTGGAATCTCGAGAGCATAAGTGTATGGTTTGTCAAGGTTGCGAAAGCAGTGGATAAAGGGCATGTTGGACGTCCACTTACGGCTGTGTAGATCCATGGAATCTGATAAAAGTTGATGATTTCTTTCTTAAGATTGTATGAACAATTCTAAATAAAAGTGGCTCCAAACAAAAAGCTAAAAACTACAACATAAGTTCCACCGATATCAGAAGCTCTCGAAGGTGATAGCGGCGGTCAGCTTTTTGAAGTGTTTCGTAGATCTAATCTTATCTATAAAGGAGTCGATGAACGAGAGTGTGAGACAGAAAAACCAAAATAGCAGAAATACAATTGAAAATAGAAGGTGGGTGGAGCAAATCATCAGGTCGTGACTGTTGGTCAGTCTTTTGGCTGGGTAGTCTTTTTAATTTAGTTAATTGTTTAGTTAATTGTTTTGTTATATTATTTTATATACATAAAAAAATATTTTCGTTATTATCATTATTATTATTATTATAATTGTACATACTATATATGTACATAGGCATACATGGTATACTTAATAGAACATTGTTGGTTTGAATTTGAAATGATATTTAGAAAATATAAGATTTTATAGTAAATTAAAGGAAATTTATATTGCACTTTCATGACACATACTTATTTTATGAGCTTTTCGTGCACTACTCTTACCGATCGGCACAGGCAAGAGCGTATAATATATAAGTACAATGTTGGACTCAATAAAAATTAATTGAGTCTCATTAAAAATAATAAATTCTTTTGACAACGGTGTGTCATAAACCAAGCATTAAGAAGCACATGAAAGGTATAGAAATGTATATAGAAAAATACGTAACAATGCTTTTTTACCTAAGTACCTGGACACAATTTTACACGGACAATCGTACACATGACTACTAGTTTGTTGATGAAACAATTGTTGAGAGCGAACTAAACTACAACGGCTAAAAATGAAACAAACAATAGAGCCAAACAGAGAAAGCTTCATTCATAAATCATTTCTCGACAGGTCAAATGGTAGTTAATAAATACGTGAGTATTGCGGTTACGCGAGCGTAGAAAAACTATAGCGCTTTATGCTACAATATGTGAAAACGTATTGTTTCAGTTTAATTTGCCATCAACGTCAAATTAATGTTACAAAAGCCTTAGTTGTTTCATAAGTTGTTATGAACTTTCACTTTTTTTTTTTTTTTTTTTTTTTAGAATTTAATAAAATATATTTATAAATTTATACGCAGGCAGATATACACTCGGAACTATGGTGTAAACGTAGTTTTGTATTTACTTTAAAGATAAACGAGTCTGTTGTGTCATGTATGTGTGCACGTGTGTTGACGTAATTGATTTTTATTTTTTTGCTCGGAGACAATCTTCACACGTTGTAGTTGGCTTTTCACCTGGTAAAAGTTTGTATTTTCGATTTAATGGTTGGTTTGGTGTTAACATTTCTTTTGCAGAAGTTTGCAGCGCTAAAGAAAGCAATATATATGTATACATACGAATATAAGTATAGATTTATATGTTAGACGGAATTCTTCTTGCTGTTACTGTTATTTTTTTTAACTCTTGTTGTCGCTTAAACCACGTTGCAACATTTGCTTTTGTCAGTTTTTACACTTAATTGGTTAGTTTATATTTTCTTGTTGTAGTCAACGCAAACTTTTACTTTACTTTACTTTACGTGTGTATATGTACATGCTTATAAGAGTTTATGTGCATATTTTTGTTCCTACATTTAAGGATAGGTTGTATTTAACTGACATTTATGCGATAGATTTAATACTTTTTCTTAAGAAAAATTTCATTAGACTAAATGTTAGCCAACATGGCGTATGAGAGTAATGTGGGAAGATTTCTTTTGTGTATGGCTTGAGGAAGTTTTTATTTTGTTTTGAAAAATTAAAGATCGTAAGAAAAAAGTTTGTGGGACTGAAAGTAAAAAAGTTAAAGGTATTCAATTAAAGTTGACAGAGATTTATACGCCAACCAACCATTTTATGGTTACATGCTTACAATTATGGATTCTGAATAAAAGCCTGCTAACTGACTTTTCTAAATTTTCTGATTAATTCATTCTTCAAGCGAAATAATTAAAAATTTTAGTTATTTTCAATATACGTTTTAATATACGTTAATTGATTTCAAAACAAGTTCATGGACATCTTTGCATTGGGTTATAGTTCAGTCCATATCTGTTAACGTTCATTGTGTAAGATAGTCCAGCGAAGAAGGTTTTGTAAAACGTTTACATGAATACTTTCGTAAGCTCGTTTGTGTTTGCGTACTTATGTATAACTGTTATTGTGGAAAATGCTTACAAGACCACTTGTCCGTAGGCGTGTTTAGAGATACATATATATTTATGTGCTTTGTCTAATTTTGTTTTTTATTTCTGTTTTTGCAGTTTAATTCATAGTTAAAATCGCTAATACATTAACTCTAAATTGTCTTATTTACGTATTTTTGCCAGCATACAATCTTCCTATATCACTCTGTTAGATAACCTCACGGAAATTTGAACCGTTCTTTTTTACTGACTTATATATAAACCTAGGTCAATTCACCGTCTTATTAAAATCGCAATGACATCAATAAAATTGTTAAGTGAAACAGTTCTCTATTTGAATAGCTGTTATTTCTTTAATCTAGCATTAATCTGAAGGGTTGAATAAAACAGACAAAATATATAAAATGACAGCTCTCATTCTGAAACTTAATTATCAGAATTCGCGCGTGAATTCCGATTTGTCTATTCGAACTCAATTTCTAATCGTTCTCACAAAACGATCCTGCATGGCCTACATGAAATCCAGGCTTTTAAAATATTAAAATTTGATTTTTAATCCTAACTTATGCAATTTCAATTACAATACAATTTTCCGATTAGTATTCTCTAAATTGACAAGCTGCCGGTTGAAAAGCTTTGCGCGACAAGACCTTCAATCCAAAGTCTAACAAGTGGCGTCTATGTTCGCTGCAGTCATTGTCGTTGGTAAATCCATGCTTTTCGGTACCTCTACAATTTCTGCCGGTAACAATGACGGTTTTGAGTTTGCTTTTATGGGCAAGGTTCGCAGCGTGAAGGATAGCTCGGGCTTCGGTTGTGAACGTTGAAGTACTTTCGTGAAATATGTGATTGAGAAGAACCTGTCCTGTAGCATCTACCAAGAAGGAGGCAGACCAGAAGATTTTGAGCCGTTTGTGTATAAAAGATTCCAACAAGTACTTTCCAATATTTGGGGTTTTTAAGCTATTAGATTCCTGAAGACGTAATTTGGAGTATCTTCTTTCTTGTGCATAGACAGCGAGATGTCAAAAGAGCAGTCTTTCAAAACCCATGGAGGTTTAGCACCAAAAGAACGGAAAATTTTTAAGGGAATGTTCAATTCCTTTGCGACGTACAAACAATGGTCAATTGCAGGTGGTGACTTTGGAATTTTTTTCGCAATAATAATCTTTCTCACGTCATCACCGAGATTAGATTTGTTTGAATTAAGAAGCTTGGGGACTATTTTAGCTTTTAACTCATACAGTCTATTTTCTAAAGTTGGAAGACCAGTTTCAATTATAATATTATTAATTTCCTAACACTTAACTTATATTCATGTTTGTTGTATTCTATATTTACATTTTATTTGGTTTTATTTTATTCGTACCGATATATTTCGAATACGTTGTTCTCAAAATTTTGTAAATATGGCATGTCTGTGCGATAATTTTCACAGTGTGTGAAAGTTTTGACCAGACTGTCAAAATGAAAACCTCGGTTGGTCCCGAAGGGTAAAATTTTTCTCCAGATGTCTATCTACTTAGTATATCCTAACATTATGTCATTGTGCTTGTTAGTTAGCTTGTCAGTTTGCTTTGTTATAGATGTACGGACTTCGCCGTGCCATTCAATGTCGTTTTATTATGTAGTAAAATTTTTATTTCTTCTGAGTTTCATTCGGTAAAGATGTATTTATATGATAATCAAATTGATTTTCGGTTGCAACTTTTCAAATCAAAAATAAATCGATAGTAAATCAAAAGAGGATGAATCCAATTCTAGCTTTTTAGCTTTGTAGTAAATTTCTTATGATCTTCAGAGTCTTAGGAAAGTATTTTTACCATAACTTTATGTTACAAATAGAAGATGAAAAGTAGTATAATTTCATATTTTGTTAAGGGTTGATTACAAAAATACGAATGGTAAGCAAGCGAAATTCGCCTTAAGCAAATGTATTGTATGTATATTTCTCGCTTCGTTTTCTCATTAAATGAAATTCTATTATATTATATGTGAGAAAATGCGCTTCATTACATATAATTTAAGGATTTTCGAACTATAATTATGCCCATTATCGAAGGACGAAAGGTATATTCATTTTGCCAAAATGTTTTCAACGCCCCGAAGGAAGCATCAGAGACCCCAGAAAGTATATATATTCTTGATCAGCACCAAATTCTAAATAGATATAAGCATGTCCATCGGTCCATGTAATGTCTGTTGTAAACATTCTCCTAGCCGTAAAAATGAAGCTATCAACTTAAAATTTCGCAGAAATGGGCGATGCTGCAGCATTCGTTTACATAAATGAAAAAAATTGACCACGCCTATACGGTATTACAGTGTATCAAAATTTAAACTGCAAAACTTGAACTGCACTTAAACATGCCCGCCTATTCGTCTGTCTATCTGTCCGTTGACGCAACTTCATGGTATTTTTTGGTAAACACCCTCCTGTTATCGAAAGTGAAGGTATTTCTTACAAATTTACAGAAGAATTTGGAATTGACCCAAAGTTTTCAAAGGACGCGCCTACAACATTCATAAGCCTCTACAACAAAAACTTGAGATAAACGGTGACGGGTATAAAAGATTCAGTCCCCACCGAATTCAATTTTTTTAGTTGTTCTTTTTTTAAACCGTACATACAAAACGTATACTTATCGTAGATCTACAATACATATGCATACGCTTGCCCACTATGAATAATAACAATTGTTTATTTTTACCCTCCTGCTTTAGAAAGGTAAATGCATATCATATAGCTTTTATGTATAGATGCGAGTAACGCGTAAAATAGACGAAACCGGTAAGCAGTTGTTTATGATTTTTATATGCATGTGTGTGAGCGCGCGTGTTTGTTTTTACATGTGTGCGTAGGTTTATCATTAAAAAAATTTTCCATGTCATTTTCATAACAGTACCATTCTTTAGAATTCGTGGAGACTGTTAGAACCGGAAGAGAGTCATGACTTTTTGTCTTGAAAATCCCTGCAGCTTGACTGTGCACTTCATTTTACTACGTATGACTTATAATTACTTATTGCGTATATAAAAATATTTTTTCATTAATTTATCTTGATGATGAGAACAACAATGATAACGATAATGATAATTATAATGATGATGATGATGATGATGATGATGATGATGATGATGATGATGATGATGATGATGATGGTGATAATGTTGAGAAATTTTAACTGCAGTTATAGGGCAATGACATATAAGTCTGTTCATATCGACTATAATTGCAACGATAGGACAACAATTATATATATTTTGTTGTAATATTTTTCAACAAGTTTCTACTTATGTTCCATCACACGTAGACGCGAAGTACACGTACGTATATATTTCTTCCTATACATACCTATGTTTAATAGTCTACATCTTGTTGACTGTTGTAGTCAGGTAATGTTAAAGTTTGCCATGTTGTTATTGTCTTGTTGTCTTCTTGTTTTTGTTTGTTTTGTTTGTTTGTTTTTCTACTCTATTGTAGAACCGGTAACCGGCAGAGGAAAGCAACCATTTTTCAAAAACTATTCTAATCTAACAAAAGTTGTTGTTGACTGCCTTTTAAAACTGCAGATGGTTTCGTTGCTAACAAAGAAAGGAAAGCAAAAAGGGCGAGGAGTGCATATATATGGATTTGAAAGCTAAAACAAGAAGGATTTAAGTTTTAGGTTGACAGGAAACGTTCGTAGTTTCACTTCAGTAACGGAATTAACTTTAAATATTCGTTGCACGGTTGTTAACTTCATTTAAAGAAATAAAAAGTCCAATCTTTGCTTGTGATTCATATTCCTTGTTTATTAGTGGTTCAAGCGGCAAAACAATGAAATTTAAATGTAAAAAAAAAAATAGGGAAATTTGTATTGAAAGAAACTGAAAAAAAATTTAATTTAAGACTTGGAGAACGATGTGAAGTTGATTTTATTTGCACCTCTCTATATTTGAGTAAAACCTTTCGATATAAAAAAAAGATAAGCAGTTAATATATCTTTGACTGGCGTTAATATGAATTGAAGGTTAACATGCATTAGTTCTGAGAAATAATGGTTTCTTTGCTTACTTTTCGATTAGTAATGGATGCTACTGGTAACTTAGAAGTATAGATATTTTTCTAACTGCAATTAAAACTTTATCTGTCCTTTTACACCCACCACTGTAAGAAGGGGGTATAGTCATTTTGTTTTTTTTTTTTCATAATGTATGTAACACTCAAAAGGAAGCGTCAGAGACACTGTGAGTATTAATATTCTTGATCAGCGTGAAATTCTGAATTGATTAAGCCATGTCTGTCCGTTTATGTTGTGTTCGTTTTTTGCGCTCTCTAATTCGCAAAAATGAAGATATCGACTTAAAATTTGGTGGAAACATTGGAAGTTTTTGCGCGCAGGGTGGTATTGAAAATGGGCTTTTGCTCGTTACTCACGAAACTTAAAATATTTGCCTTACAATACATTATACTTTTTACGTGCAAAAATCAAAAAAAATTATATATTTTTGTATATGATTATGATGAAAATAATAATTAAATTTTATTTTTTTTCAATTTCTTGAGGTTTTATGTTTCTTTATGATAACGCAAACTGGACAAAATTTTTGAAACTACTTTGTACATTCGTCAAACGAATGTAAATTATTTGCCTAGAAATGGCTTAGTTCTAAAATAAATATTGTTGACGCCGCGATTAATTTTTTCTTAATAACACTAGCGGCATGGGTATGAAATAAAAGAACTTGGGGGGTAGAATGCGAGGATCATAGTGGCGGACATGCGAGATTCGGCTTCCGCCGAATACAACTTTCTTACGCATTTTCTTTGCGTTAGAATAGAATTGCAAAGTGAATAGCCATTGCTAGAATAGATTGAAGAAAAGAAAGGGTTGAAAGAGACGAAATTTATTCTTTTCCCTTCACTTTAATTTGGAAAAAGCACTTGATGTTTTTGTCAATAGAAGAGTTCAGAGTCACCTAACCTATCATGTCTTAATATAGCCTGCGTAAAAGTGCTTAAACAATTAGAAAGCGGAACATACTTGGCTTAGCAAACTCTCTGTAAAACATAAAAGAAAAAATTGTTTTTAAGGTTTGGCGAAAAACGCGAGCTTTTTGAGAGAAAAAGAAAGAGAGGGATAAAGAGAGAGACAGGTAGAAAGTGGAGGCAGTTAGTGTTTAAAAATTCTTTCTCGTTAATTTGTCGCTGAGAGTTTTTCAAAAAGAAATTTTTTTAAGACCGCACTAACCAGAAAATTATTTTAAGACTGATACTAGCAACTCAATTACTGTCGTACATAGAAAAGTGAGTTTTATTAAGGCATTTCTAATTACAGGCATATGCAATAATATTAGTCTTACAATTAGAAACAATGTCAAAGCTTTGTTTAAGGAGTTCTTCTTCTTCTCAGAATTTAGATTTGGTAGTACTGCATCTTGGTTTTTCATATCGCCAGTCTGAGCCTTCCATCCACTCATATCTGTAGAGGACGCCAAGCTATCTTTTTATCTTACCCTAGGCTTTCAAAACTTCTCGGTCAAATCCTATAAAAACTACACTACATTCATTTAACGATCAATGTGATGCTTCTGGTGTGGGGATCAATAATTTTCTATTCCATACGTACCATTCTCTTCATTGCATCCATATGATCCTGTTTTTGCCTTATCGACTATGCTTTGCCTTACTTATCTTATTCCCTTTGTCCTATCTTCTCTATTTTTATTATTATTATTATTATTTTAATTTTAGACTAATGAAATGAATTCTTAGACTAAAAAAAGACTTTGAGCACTAGCAACACAGGCTATCGGCTCTAATTATAAAAAAGAATAATAAAACGTATATTAGATAATGAGCTTAGTAGTATTAATAAAGTAATGTGTAGAATTGATATTCTGCTCTGAAGCTGATTGTATTCTCTATTTTATTCATTATTTTAATTCGCAAGCCTGCCTTGCGACTCTATATTTCTGATAACATCGCTGTTACCTGTTCTTTTCTCTTTAATATTCTCCCTTAACCTAACTATACGCTGTCCTCTTTACACTTACAGTATCTTCTCGATTCTATATTTCTTACTCTGTTCTCTCGGTTTCGTTCTTCAAACACCATTTACTTTTCCACATCTTATTTCATACTTTCCATTCATCCCAAGTGTGTGTCCTTGTTATTCCTCTGACGGCTTTTTCAGTCCCTTCTCCTTTACATATTTGTTCC
Source organism: Glossina fuscipes (assembly GCF_014805625.2). NCBI lineage: Eukaryota > Metazoa > Arthropoda > Insecta > Diptera > Glossinidae > Glossina > Glossina fuscipes. Next base: position 994,484 of record NW_023998432.1, on the reverse strand, counting down.
CATATATTAATTATTGTTGCTGTTTTATATGCAGATGTCGCCGACAGTGTCAGAAATCGCCTGCTCCCAAATTTGTTTACTAGGAGGTCAGCCGCTATGAGTGTGTAGTTGCCCACGATTTGCTTAAGTTTGCGGTGTCTTGAGATGACTAAATTGTCGTTGAAGACGCATCTTCGCTGTGCCCATACTTCTTTTTGAACAATGGGAACCCATAGAAAAAAATTGAATGGTAACCCGTGACCTATGGACAACCTGACTGTTAGAGGGGCTTTGCTGAATAATGCCCCTAAACTACGAGCTTTATAGTTCTAACCATGCGTAGAATAGCTGTATACAGTTTTCAGGGTTTGCAAAATGCCTACGTGGAAACGGCGGCGCCTTGACAGCTAGAGACGGCCTTCACGAGGAGTTATGGGGTGGTTGTATGTTAAAGGTGCATTAAAAATTGAGATGTTGAATAAGCCTTCCTTTGACTAGAGAGGAAAATTTGACCTACACCCACCTGGAACTCCATAGATAGCATGACCCTTAGTGTCGGTGTAAGATTGTGCTATTCACTGAACCATCTTGGCTATGCTTTTTAAATTTTGCCCTCTAAGCTGTCACGCTTTTGTTTCATTAAATCGCATCGGTTTCCGTGGATGTCAAATAATCGAGAAATTTATTCTTTTGATCTATGTTATTTTTTTCATTATATTTCACCCTATTACCTGATTTCGCTTTTGCAGCAATTCTATTCCTGCATATGTCATTTCTCAGATTTTATCACCTTTATTATATCACCATTATCGGGTTCGACACATCTATCATATCCATCATATCTATGTTCATAAGATTCTATTCTCGCTATCCTGCGGTCCAGATCCTGCATGCATTATGCTACACTCTTTACTGTATATATGAAAGCGTACATATATATGGAAAGCATAAATATATATATATATATATATTCTATAAAATTTTCCATATAATTGACGACCGTACTGTACGTATCGTATGTATCCTAATATCTTGCCAATTTTCAATAGATATCATTAAAGCTTTTTCGCTACTGCTAGGAATTATATATGTCCGTTTATAAATCTCATATAATTTTCATATAGATTTGTCAACGCTTCTGGCGTTAAATACATTTTTTTTTTATATATGTTGTTACTGAAAAAGCCTATGAGCATTAACACACATTTGCACAACGTGAAAGGTACGGTATTCACACGCCCATACATTCAATTACTCAAGTTCAATTAAATAGATGTGCGGTTGACAATTACAAGCCTGAAATGTATATACGCTCCATTGAATCAACCAATAACAATAAATACCTAATGCCAACAACGTGCATACGCACATAGGATAAGTTTTCAGTCGTTTCTCTAAAAGCACTAAATAAATGAGAGAAAATAATTGCAATGGATTATTTATTATATATAAATAAAAACAAGCAAAACAAGTAAAAACATTATAGTAGGTCACGGTCCGCCATTGAATTGAACACCCCATACAGCTTCGTTTATTGCAGTTGTTCAAACAACGGCTTTTCAAAATATGAAGTTGTCGAAAAAGTCGTCCGGTCCGAACCATTTCCAATAATGCTCGCACACGTCGGTGTACCAAATTTAATCAAAATACCTCTAAAATTTCGAAATGTTCATTGAACATAAGAATATAGCACGGATAGCCGTATAGACAAGCTTAAATCGATATAGTAAAAGATGGGTCTGTCTCAAGTTCTTCTGAGTGTTCTATATAAGCGCAAAAACTTAATATTCCCTTATATACGACAAATGATCGTCAACGCTATTAAAAATAAATGTGAAAAATATGAACAGGATGGGACTATTCTTTGAACCTTTTCAAATATGAACGTTCGTACAAAAAATATTCTTTAGTTAAGCAAATAGGTTTTATTTGTAGTATTATAAGAAGGAAACTGGTAAAAAGTAGTAATGCAACGTCAGCCGTTTGGAGCCCCTTGTATTTAATTTATACATTAATGATCTCCCCTCGGTGATTAAGTCCAACCAGCTTTTACTATACGCTGACGATGTTAAAGTGTTTTATTCCTTCTCCTTGGATTCGGAATCGTATTCAAACTAACTCAAATAATTTGGTATTTTATGAAATTAAAGGTAAAAAAATGCAAAAAGCTTTCTTTCTTTAGAACGAAGTCATCCAGTATTGAATATTGCATTGAGTCGGACAACTTGGAAAACTTTGGTTCGTTCATCGACTTAGGGGTTCTATTCGACCAAAGATTACGTTTTAATTTGCACATTGAGGTCTCTTTAAGTAAGTTTAGGTTCGCGCTCGGTTTCATTAAGGAGCGGTCCAAAGCGTTGAAGGATTCTTATAGCTATACATGTGCTTAGCTAGACCAATACTTGAGTATGCCTCGGTTGTGTCATCTACTTCCTATAGGTGGTATATAGATTCGATTGAATCAATTCAAAAGCAATTCTTGCTGTTTGCCATTAAGAATTTGAAAATAGGTTGCTTCTGTTATCATTTTCGTCACTTGAAAAACTTAGAGTTATTTATGGTATTATCGATTCGTCCACGTTACTTGGTGAGATAAGCTTTAATGTCTCTAACTGCTTCTTTAGGCGCTTTATATTTATGAAGCTGAGTTAATGTACATATAATTATGAGCTGTTTAACCTGTTTAGAGTTATTTTCAATATCGGATTTTTTAAAGTCTATCAAAACAACTTTAATTAATACGTGCGTTAATACGTGCGATTTGCCTATGTCGTATTTAAACTTATTTTTAATCTCAACATCTTATTATGATTCCAAAATTAATTGATATTGTTTAGCTTGCACGTTTGCATGAATTATTCTTATTATTCTTTAAGCATTATTGTCATTTTTTTTCTTTACTTCTCCTTATATCCTTTACACTAGCTTTTAATATAATTTAAAAAATTAAGATTCACTTGTTAGAGTCAATTGACTTCGACTGTTAATTTATTTTAGCTAAGTTTCACGTGTAAGCAAATGAAAATAAATAAATAAATATACTTATTTAGTAATTTAACACCATTCACGTGCAAACATAATATTCTCAATCAACGTATGCATATATATAGAGATCATAATTGCGATGACGATCATAAAGCCAACAATAATATAGCTTATAATAATAAACTTAAAGTTAAACATAATCAGTTAAGACAACTGTCACTGACTGTCATCGTGTATATGCGATGCAGAAACGTACGCGTACGTACATGTCAAAACTGTGAGTACGCGCTAACACAAGCATATGAGAAAGCATAGCGGAAGGACAAAAACGTTTGGTAACCGACATCGCAAAATGCAATTTTTAGCAATATTTTAACAATTCGTTGCCACATCACGCATATAATAGTTATCATTGTCCATTGAACAAAGCGTATGAAAAGCATTATGGAGGTCATCATGATAACATGATGCCCAAATAACGTTGGGAATATATAATAGAAGAAGAAGAAGAAATGTTAACTTTATTTTAAATACAATACCTAAGCATTTATATGCGAAGATCGATTAATTTTAATTTTTTGTATTTATTTTAGGTAAGGATACTAACAGATTTTCTCCTTAATCCATTCAGTCCAAAGATTAAGTTTCTTTGCATGGATATAGCATCTGTAGTTGAATGCCCTAATAAGCGAAGTGTAGTTTGACGTCGGGCTAATTAAAACTGTACATAGTCGATTAGATATAGAACGATTTTCAAATTTCCTACACCTATTTTTTAAACGTGATTCGACTACGATCATTATTGTTTTCATACGGCAACTGAATTTTATTCTGACATCGAAAAGAGCACGAAGATCTCTAAAAGTAGATAACAAAAAGGACGACTTTTTACATTTTTGTGAATTTACCAACAAGACATTGATCGAGTGCCAGGTAGCTATCTTGTTCAGATTTGATTCCAAAAATCCAATTTTTGCAATTGAGTCTAATGAATAAACAATGTTTAAGGCCTTTCTGCCTACTTTATCTACGGAAGAGTCCGCGACGTTTCCTCCAATCCACGGGTTTAGAGTGAAGCGTAACATCAACTCTGTCTAGCCGTAGCACGGCCAGTCACAATGGCAAAATTTTAAACATTTTTAAGGATGTGGGCTCGAAAACTTATTTCACTGTACGCTACTTTTAAACTACGTAGAACGAGCTCATTCGAACATTCCTGTAGAACATTCTTTGGTTTGTGTTGCTCGTTTAATTTGCGAGAAAAATTGTTTAAAATTATTCGTTATAATGTGTAGTTTCCTTTTAAACAAATTATACTGCTAGCTACAGGAGCTTTTAGTCCTTCTTTTTCAAATTTGAGGATATTTCTTCTTTCTGTCTCTCTTTCTCCATCTTTTGATTTAAAAATATAAAAATGATGGGCTTAAATCAAAAAGGTGGAATAGTCTAACCGTTAGAACAAATAGGACGTATTTGAGAACTTAGTTTTCGGTCCTTGGTGGGTTTAGATCCTCAAATTGTGTTTGACAGCATATGAGCGCCCAAATTTGATGTAATGTGTTTGCCCTTGATTCGTCACAGAACAAAGTATAGTTTACTAAGCTCATTATATGCTATAAATATTCGGTATTAAGAAATTGTACTAAAATTGTACCTAACACTGCTTGTCATGCAGCATACATTATGTTTGTACGGATGTATATAGCACGCAGAAGAACTTAGGATAATCTCACATTTTATTATACCCCTTGATTTAGAGCCATTTTAAACTTGTTTTGTTGACATGTCCGATCTAATCTGAATTGGAATCTGAATTTTTACAACCACTCTACGTATGAAACACTTGTTTTTGAGAAAATCATTATATGGTTAAAACTTAAAACTTTCAAATATTTTTGCCGAAAATCGCCGACCATTTAGTATTTGGCCTACTAAATTGATATTAAAGAGGTATCGATCAGTTGCTGTAAAAAATAAATTTTCATATACAACATAGATTGGCTTTTATTATTTTACAATGAAAATTGGCTCATAATATCGATTTGACAAGCACAAATTTCAGTCATTTTGGGCAATCTTCGACTATTTTTATATTGTACTCTAGCCCATATAAGTGTTCTCATGAAAAGTAAGACTTTATGTGGTAACGAAGTTTAATTTTTAGTACTTTATGATGAAATTAAATCAAGAATAATATCGTTGAGCAGAAATTCAATTTCGGTAAATAAACGCGACGTCAGTGCATGCTCTGGGTCCCCCCCATGCAATGGTCTCCTATCCTTTCTATCGAAAATAAATAAGGGTTTGTATTAGACGAACTGATGTAGAATATTTATTGATCAATCTTGCCCGTTTGTAATGTTTTCAATGCTACGACTTTTCTCAGTGAATATTTAATCAACGTAAATGGAAAGAAAGAATTGTAGAGTAAGATTGGATTCATAAATAAAGTTTCCAAAATGTAGGAGTATTATCGAGATATGGACGGAAGAATTGGCGTTTTGTGATAAATACAAAGATGCTTGCGTAACAGGCTGTACGAAATTTGAAACGAATCTGGAGTATGTATCGGTTAATATAAATGTATGAAAATGACGATTTTTTCTGTTTTAACATATTGCCAGGAAATGAAATAGAGCGAAAACTAGGTGACAAATGTTCACTTTTATGACTTCGAGGTCATTAAAGAGTTTATACATACTGTTCATGCGACCGTTTATGTCTACTCTTGAATGTTACGTAAGGAAGGCAGATTTTATGTAACGGCGATTCACCATTTTTGAGTTTTTTTCTTGCTCATTACGAATTTTAAAAAGACAAACGGAAATCTATTTTGCAAATTGGTGCTCCTGGATCTTACTAATGGTCGGTTATTTGTTTAAACTTTTTATGTAAGATTATCGGAAAAATATTCACGAGAAAACGGGAGTTCGTGCTTTTGTTTCAATTATTCGTCTATTAGCAGTTGCTAACTCCATCACTAAGCTCGATATATTTTAAGTTACCATTTGTTTAGTAAACATAGATAATATGGTATGAATATGAAAAGTAAAGACAATACCTGGATGAAGCGTAACAAATAATTTTGTATAGAAAATTAAGGCAACAAAATAATGTTAATGGCAGGAAAATGAGGAAAGAGTGAGAGATGGTATTATGGTAAGTTGATTTGGTTGTAAACGACTAAACAGACTGCTGGAAAATACTTTACACGTACGCGTATGTGTTGATGCTTCTTAAAAACCATATTGTTATGCGGGCAAACATAGAGCTAATGATTATCAGTATACGTGTAATAATGAACGTAATTAAAAGGTAGACGCATATATATATATATATATATATATATATATATAACTTATATGATGGTTACCCAAATGCCAAAATAAAGCACATATCCAAATATATTAAGCTATTATTCAATCTCTCCCTATTCTTCGACGGCCTTTATGAAAAGTACATTTAAAAGTGATATGATGAGCGCTTCAAAAAGGTTTTGAATTACATGGTAGACCATAAAGCATAAAAGGTACTACTACGTCCACGTAATATATGAGTAAAACATGGTTGTAATTGAGTTTGTTTGCACGTTCTGTATTATATAATGTTTTGCTTCAGCTCGTCTCGTTGTTTTGATCGACATAGGGGTTAACATTAAAGTGTGCTGATGTTGCCTAATGGCAAAGTTAGTGGACTACTTGAATGTTGCTTTTATGTGTTTATGTGCTTACATATTACGCTTGTTTTCTGCATAAAAGTAGCATATATAATTTTTGCATTTCCACCGGAAATGCGGTTTAAACCACTCTATTTAGTTTACGTACACATTTCATATTTCATTACGTATATGTATTTGGTAAATTTCACAGTTAAACGCATCTAAATATACGTTAACTAAAGAGAAAAATAAAAAAGAAAACAATTCAAAACGTCGGGTAAGTCGGGTAAAATCGTGTATTAAATACTCTCCATAAGCTGGTATAATGCAACTCCTCACCTTCATCTCTCGACACAAAATATCAAAATATATACGTTCTTCACGCGTAAAGACATCCTTTTGGTGAGAAACCCTATCTGTCTGAAGTTATCTGTCGTATCTAGTCCGAACTTACCACAGTAACTTTATATGCTAAATTACTACTTTCAGTATACCAACTTCCGTTATTTAAAGCTTGAAGGCTTGCACGGTTAGATGCGGAAGAGTCTAAGAAGTGGTTACACTCCATTTATTTCGTCGTGACATAATAAAAATGAAAATTTGTTTTCGACTTTTTTGCGATAGGATTGTATGTGTTGAGCTGTCGTGCAAACAGCCCGATTGAAACCATTTTCAGCGTTCGTCTTGAGGCCAAAATATAGTAGCCGTAGGAATACTTTCACTTAAACTTAATATATCCTTCACACAAGTTGTGTAGGGTGCAACAACTACATATGTGATTGTTCTAAGCTTTTGGAGCTAACTATCATCCACTTTAGAAGGATTTGCATTGTGTTTATCTCCATCAGACGCATAGGTTTTACATGCCTACAGTACAGAAAATATAAATGAGATCGACTTTGACATTACAGGCTTTATGAAGCCGACTGGAGCAAAATTGGTCCCAATTTAGAACCGCTTCTGTCTACGCAAAGGTGTACTGGCAACTTAATAGAGCCGTGGAGAGCTGTTCATAACTTGGTATTGAAATCTTTCGTAATCGCATTCAGATTTGGACATTGGGGTCTGGAGATGATTAATGTAACCAAATGTTAGTTTCGGTATATTTACTCGGCTCTTAAAAGGTAAAAATTCGTATAAATTTGATGCTGAATATTAGTTAAAGCAATTTGTATCTACTAAATCAAACCCAGTTCGCCGATACCTACGATATTTTCTCTTGCTTTCTTCTTAGTTACACTTAATTATAATAATTTGAAATTTGTAGTGTGAAAGAAGTACTCAGGTTAACTCATTTTTTATTTTTTTTGCCTGAACTGGTCACCAGTCGAATGCATACCTATTCTATCTATTTTATACGGTAAAAAATCAACCAAAGTCAAAGCTTCACTGTTTACGTAGGTTTTCACTGCTAGGCGAATGGATAAGCAGACAATGATATCTGGGCTTGGAATAATATATTGGTCGTATATTATATTTCCGCATATAGCGATATTTTTTACGTCTACAATGAGTGAGTAAATTAGTTAAAATTCGCTTCTGAGGGAAGAGGAACTGTGTTTAGCTAAATAGTTGATGGGCGTTAGAAAATTCGATCTAAACTTTATATAATTTCCAACTTTTTTTTTGTTTGCAAACTTGGCGGCTTTTGCTTTTAATATGCGCTTGCTTTCACATAAAATTTTCAAAAAATTTTAGCAGTTGATTTAAGTTGGAAGTGATTTAGAGGAATGTTTGAATGGATGCATATTTACTACTCCCACGTAAACAAATATATATATGCACTATATACCATAACATACCATATACAGCATATTTCCACATGTCAGTGTTCATAAGAGAGAGCTGTCATCTAATTTGCACTTTTATGTTAAATGTGTTACAAGTTAAGTGTTTTGTGCTTCATTTCAAAAGATTTGTTGTTGCTTTTTATGTGGATTTATAAACATGCGAGTGGGCCTAAAAGAGAGCGTGTGTTTGCATTCTCATGGTTTTGTTTGAAACTAAGAAAGCGCGTAAAATTTCATGCAAGTAAAACTGTAAAAATCTCAGCTTGCTACAGTTGTTTATTCGTGTCTATCTGTATATGATTCCACGAATACTCATGTGAAAGTAAATGAAAAAAAAACATCAAAAAAAAGCTTGCATTTACCTCAACATTTTCTAGCTTGTGCGAACGTTTGGCTTGTATGCAAATCTACTCCGTTTAAATAACGTTCTAATGCACTTTTGCTTTTCTCCACAAACATTTCAGTGTGTAAGTTTAAAAGCGTACTTTAAATGTGCATAATACATATGTTTATCTGTTACGAAGTTTACATGTTTTCTCATTTTTGTTTTAGATTTTTTGTTTGTAGTTTGCTTGCAGGTACGCATTTTTCAGCTAGTTGAACAAAAACAAAAGTAACAATGATTTTTCTTAATATTTTTGTTTGTTACTCTTTTTCAATTTAAATGTAAATGCTTATAAAACATCTTTTGCCCAGAGATTCTTAAACTCTTTTCCATGTCTAATAATTAAATAGATTTTTAAATAAAAAAATTTTCCTCTTCAAAATTTTGTGAAATAAATGTTTCATTTTTCTAAGAAGAATTAAATAAGCCAATAACCATAGCTATCCGAAAATACTAAAAAACGTTGCTATAAGAATTACAATTAGTTTTATTCATTATCCTTCCAACTAAACTCGCTTCAGAATTAGCAGATAAATTCACGACTTTAGTATTAATGGTAGACAATAATGTTAATTAGCGTCACAAAAACCTTGTTTGTAATTAATTAGTTAACCACCGGTTAGCCAAGATGAGTCCTTTTGATAAGGCGACGATTGGTATTTCAATAAAAGCAAATCTTCTGTTTTCGCCATTTTGACTTGAGTTCCCAATAAAGGCGGGCGTTTGTAAGAACGATCGGAGGGTGTAAGTATTCAAAATGATCACGTTGATATATTATAAGAATAGAACACGACAAAATGATGTTAAAAACCATGACTAAGGCCGTCGTAATATCATGAACAAAAGAACGCAAAGAACGCAATACCGTATTTTAGTTCACGATAATCGAATTATAGCGTTCTTTCTAGGACTTAGCGAATAGAAAATTCAATCGATATCAAGCGTTTTCCGGATCGATTCCGCACATATTCAAAATTGCTTGGACTTTGACAGGTAAACAACGCAGGCCCGTCATACATGTTTTATAGAATAGTCGAGTAATCTCTGTTGAAGTCCCAAAACGTGTAGCCTAGCTGTTGGCTCGATAAATTACAATATGGAATTCTCGTCCTAGCCTGTTTTCGTACCAGATTTAAAAATTGTTTTACCTAACAACGAACGGCAACCCTGTGCAAGCACTGTAGTCATATTTTTCTCTTTGTGCAAAAAAATTTTGCAATTTCTTCTTTTATTTTATTTCTTTATTGCTTTATACGTTTTTAAAAGTGTTCAATTTTATTAAAATATATTGAACTTTTTGTGTGTTTATTGCTAAAATTGATCACCGCGGATACCGTACGTGTTTCCTCTAAATACAAAAAAAAAAAAAAAAATTGAAAACATATGAGATTATCCAGTTTCCCAAACCTTTTCAAGTGAGTGGTTATTTCACAAATAAGTAAATAGTAGACAGACTCTATCTCGATTCTACGCGATGGGAGTTTACTGGTCCTCGCTGGGAACCGGCGCGCAACCGAAAAGCTCATAAAATCGAAATCTTTAACTAATTTATGTGTTATTTCCGCTAAACTGCATGAAAAACTTAACTCAGTTAGAGGCGTAGTTTATGCCCCGTGCTTAAGGCGTGCTCCGGAAAATGACATTGTTCGCGAAATGGGCAATCAAGGAGTGGCTGAAGTATATAAATTCACCAAACTGAATGATGACCGAAAAACTCACTTTCCTACAGGAAGGATTATTTTAACCTTTGATCGCTATCGATTACCGCAAACAGTTGATGTGGCGTGGTATAAATGTAAAGTAGAACTATACATTCCAAATCTTATAAGTAGCAAAAATTGCCAACGCCTGGGTCATTCGGCAAAAAGATGCACTAGTGCTGCATCTTGTGCTAACTGTGGTTTTCCTCCATATGTTGAAAGCTGTACCCGTAGTTTCTGCATAAATTGCAATGATCAACACTCAGCGTTAGACAAACAATGCCCACGTTTTATACAAATGCGTGAAATAGTAAAAATCAAAACAGAAAATTACTGTAGCATGAGCGAATCGCGACGCACATACCGGGAAAGAAATCCATCTGTAGCCCAATGAATTGGCAAAAGTAATACCTACGCTGCTGTTGCCTCGCAAAAGAAGCCTAGTAAGCCTTTAACGCCAACTCCCTCCAAAGAAAAACCTGTTCCACTATTAACCAAAAATTATATTGCGAAATCAGTTCCATCAGCCACCAAAGATAAAATTAAAAGAACCAAACCAACACCAAATATTGAAAAAATTAAAATAACAACATGTATGCTAAAATCTAATAAACTAAATTCCGCAGAATCTTCAGCTTTCAACTTTAGTCAACAAATTACAAGCTGCAATGAATCCAATATCCATCCAAAATCCATTCTTTCATCCATTAATCAACCTTCAATTTCAAATTATTCACGTGTACCCACTCGTTTCACTTCAAATTTGCGTAAACAACTAAGTACAGATTATTCTGCTGGTAAGAACAAATTATTTACGCAAAATTCTTATAGTGGCATTTTCGACGGAGACGCTGACATGTCAACTTAACCTACTTCCCACTCCATGTCACTATAATTAAATAAAGTTTTTAAAATTCTACAATGGAACATTAAGGGACTTATTAAAAATTTTGATAAACTCCGTACACTCGTAAGTGATCTCAGTCCAACCAATCGCTTCAAGAGACCCATTGTCGAACCTATTTTAATCCTATTCCACCCAAATTATATACTGTATACTTCACGAATGCTGATCAAAATTCATATTCCAAACAAGGATTTGGTGTTTTCATAAAATCAAATATACCTCACAAACGCATAAATTTAAGCTCAAATATACAAGCCGTAGCAATACAAATAAAGTTAAATATAAAATTTACAGTACTTTCACTCTATATTCCACCTTCGCAATCGTTTTCTCAGCAAGAACTCTACAATTTATTCTCCGTACTTTCCCCCCCATTAATTATATGCGGCGATTTCAACAGCTGGAATACCATCTGGGGCTCAACAGTGAACAGGGAAGACACCTGGTCTAGACAGCATCTTCTACCAAATGATCAGTGCGCTGTCTAATTCAAGTAAAAAGAAATTGCTGCACCTATATAATACGGTATTTATGACTGGCCACATACCCTACATGTGGAAACTGGCAGCAGTTTTTCCAATTCCAAAGTCAAAAAATGCTTCCATCGCATCGGACTATCGCCCAATCTCTCTTTTATCTTGCCTCTCAAAGATATTAGAGAAGATTATGGCATCTAGATTATCTTGGTTTCTTGACTGCTAGAACCTGATAACAAAGCAACAAGTTGGTTTCAAGCGGGGTAGAGGGTGCATCGACGCTCCGTTACATATTGATTATTTCACAAGCAAAGCATATTCCGAACGAAATCACGTAACAATTCTCTCAATTGATTTCGAAAAAGCATTTGACAGAGTTTATCTTCATGTTATTTTAAGACTCTTGAAATCATGGAGTGTTGGACCCAAATTCTTCAACTACATCAACTCATTCATGCCGCATCGGCGGTTCAAAGTTGGAATCAACAATCATCTTTCTGATTTCTTTCCGCTAAAGAATGGCATTCCGCAAGGATCTCCTCTCTCTGTCATGCTTTTCCAGATCGCCTTCAACAGAATTAGCAAAATTCTTTGCCGTGTACCAAAAGTGGAACATTGTCTCTACGCGGACGGTGTATACATTTTTACAAAAGAAAACGACAACACGAAAGCTATCATCATCCTCGAATCTATCGCACGAGAGATTTCCACATGGGTAAACTCCTCAGGGAATAAAATTTCTATACAAAAATCAAAAAAAATGCACATTTGTCGAAAACAAATGTGCGATGCAGGAAATCTACTGATGCATAAACGTGCAGACGCTGCATATTCTCGAGCTTACGTTTTCCAACAATTATCGTTGGAAAACACACTATCTTTGGTTAAAAAACTCTATTTTAATAAGGGTGAATTTCATACAGTACGTTGCTTGGAGAAGCCATGCGCATATTAACACTATTGCTTATCCTACTAAAATGCTTGTGTTAAGCAAGATTGCCTATGCTTTGATAATTTATAGGAATAGCTGCTAATCTAATATCAACACCCTTAAACCTGTCTATCAGAGCAAGTTGTTATGTATTTCGAAGCCCATAAATAATATTATAATTAAAACTGGTCTCCCAACCTTAGAAAATAGACTGTATGAGTTAAAAGCTAAAATAGTCCCCAAGCTTCTTAATTCAAACAAATCTAATCTCGGTGATGACGTGAGAAAGATTATTATTGCGAAGAAAATTCCAAAGTCACCACCTGCAATTGACCATTGTTTGTACGTCGCAAAGGAATTGAACATTCCCTTAAAAATTTTCCGCTCTTTTGGTGCTAAACCTCCATGGGTTTTGAAAGACTGCTCTTTTGACATCTCGCTGTCTATGCACAAGAAAGAAGATACTCCAAATTACGTCTTCAGGAATCTAATAGCTTAAAAACCCCAAATATTGGAAAGTACTGGTTGGAATCTTTTATACACAAACGGCTCAAAATCTTCTGGTCTGCCTCCTTCTTGGTAGATGCTACAGGACAGGTTCTTCTCAATCACATATTTCACGAAAGTACTTCAACGTTCACAACCGAAGCCAGAGCTATCCTTCACGCTGAGAACCTCGCCTATAAAAGCAAACTCAAAACCTTCATTGTTACCGACAGTTTGTCTGTATTACAAGCTGTTCGGAATCCTTCGACTTCGAGATGGAGCACCATCAACAAACTAAGAAATATAATAACAACACCCGATGGAAAAATTAAAATGTTATGGGTACCAAGTCACATTGAGTGGCAAAGGATGCTGCTTCTGCTCCTCTAATTATGGATGATGTCATGGAAAAGTTGGATCTTCAAAGATACATTGGAAGAAAAGTTAAAGAGAAAATTGCAGAAGGAAATTTACAATACCATCATCAACACTGCTCTTCCATTAACCACCAATTAACTCCACCTTTATATCCAACAAATGTTGAGAAAACCAAGATCCAAACATTTTCGAGAATTCGCCTTGGTCGTACAATTGCAACTCACCAATGGATCTTGAAGAAGTCTTCCTCACCAATCTGCAGTTGTCGACAAACTCTCAATATAAAGCACATTCTCTGCGACTGCCTTAATTTTTCCTTGGCTAGAAGTATTGCATTTGCAACGACTGATCCTTTGGACATTCTACAATCAGCTTCAGAACCGAATATCAATTCTATATATTACTTTGTTAATACTACTAAGCTCTTTATCTAATGTACATTTATTTAAATTAGAGCCGATGCGTTGCTAGTGCTCAATGTCTTTTTTTTTAGTCTAAGAATTTATTTCATTAGTCTTAAATTATAATAATAATAATAATAATAATAATGTTTTAACTAATACATCGACAGAATTCAACATTGATATGTAGCATATGTTGTACACTATAGAGAAGTAGACGTAAAAAGTTTTGTTGCTTTGCGTTTTATATTTCGTGTTATCCCTAATGTGTAATAACTTCCCTTTTGTACCGCTGTATACAATGCAGCGGTACAACATTGTATACATTGTATTTATATTAGATATATTAGATATTTACAGAAAATTTACAGAAAAGTAATCGGAAGTTACGTTCTATAATTATAGATTCATCTTGCCGCTTGTGACAAGACACACATTTCTATTAACTTCCCCATCTTTTTTCGTCGAAGGCCACTATTCAACTTTCATCGTTTAGAGAAAATTCTTCGCGTATATAAATTGTACTACGATATATATGTTAATTGTCTCACACGCGTACTTTCTATTTTTATTTATTTTTAATTGTTGCCAAAGTAAATACAAAAATTTGTTCATCGTCAGCTTCATAATATGCTTGCATTTTACAATACTGGAGAGTGAAGTATCGACGATCTTAATAGGTATATACGTTCACTCTAACATTTTGGAAAGTTTTATTTTCAATAGAATTCGGCAGGTTTTATAAGCTCGAATACATATGTGGTTTTCGTAACAGTATTATATTTTTTTAATTTCTGCTGGTAACTTGTTTGTTAATATACAGTGTTAATCTTCAAATTTGTTGTTTAAAATCGATCGTGAATATATATGCGCACCGTTTCAACGTTTTCAGCCACTTTGTACAATTTTTTGAAATGCAAATGGGAACGAGAATTTTCCTTGATGTAAATGCATTATATATGAAACTTGTTACATTCTATTGTTTTCATATCGAGATCATAGTAGACGTCATACTAGAGTTCTTTTCTTTGTAACATACAGAGATACACCTCAAAGGCTCTGTCAAGCAAAATATATTTTAAATCTAGTCCCCTTTATCTTTCCCTATGTCCAATCATCGGTCGCCTATTCACCTATTGTTGACCAGCTCAAAACTAACAGTTGGCATGTTCAGGATCGAACGCCCCAAAAGTCCTTTTTCAAAGGAAAATGAAAGTGAATCGACTGCTGGCGTGTCCACAATAGGCAAAATGCAGCAAATATTGATTTGAAAACATTTGCGACAATTATCTAAAACTTCAAAGGAAAGGTACTCTTAGCCCGTCTACATCAACGTCCAGAGCGGACAAAAATAGTGTAACTCAAAGCCTAAAGCAGAGATTAGTTGAAAAGTTCTTATAAATATTTATTATAGCCAGTTAAACAGATATTGCAAAAGTGATGTACATAGGAAATTATATTGCAATTGTAAGTTATTGCTTAGAGGTTTTTCATATCATGCATTTATTCTATGAGATATATCAACCTTCATATTCAATGAAAACCACAAATAAAATATGAAAACGTTGTCTATGAATACAAGCGTAGCAGTTATAATAATAATAAAGAAAGAAATCTACTTTTCTTCACAACTTTCTATAAATATCGTTCGAATTTGTCTTTTCTTAAACACAGAGTTGATTAAAGTTTCTTATATGGTAAGATGAAAATTGGGTCAAGCTTACGTGATAGTTAAATTCAAAAGCCATATCAGTGTAAAACTGGCTAAATCAAGTGTCGAGAAAATAAATCGATAGTTGTTCTTGCTTATGGTTGAGTGAGGGTATCCAAAATCGAAAGTTGCGTGTATGTAGCGTGTAGCTCATTCACTTTATCATAATGTGTATGTAATGACATTGTTATAAGAATTACACATTTTTGAATTCAATACATTTTCCTACATAAAAAAAACCTTAAGCAGATCAAAATTTTCCTAACTAAAAATTAAAGTTTTTTTGGCTTTATAATAATAGAAATGGACTCGTAATCAGTTTGACAATTGAAATTAAAAAGTAACTCGCTCCAGTTCCGTCTTCTTATATTTAATGAGGAATAAAAATATTAAAACAAATATAAATATTTACTACATTTGATGTGAAATGTCATGATTGCATGACAGTCTAATATGATGTGACATTATCATAGCACATGATCGCAATTTCAATTTTTTTAAAACATGTAAAGCATTTTAGTAGCGAACATAAACTAACGGACAGTATTAGATGATGGTAAAAACGAATGATGACATATAAAGTTATGTAACGGCGAAAAACTACTCGCACAATAATGTTTTGTTGTGTTGGTGGATGCATGGGTGTGGATTAAGACAAATGAAGACTTTCACAAAGCTTTGCTATGATTTATGAAACTTTTTTTGCAAAAACTTATATATATTTTCTATAATTTTATCCCTTTTTGTCTGTTGAGTTTATGTGAGTATTTTTGTGACAGCAAAAAAAAAAAAAAAAAAAATTTATAAAAAAAAATTAAAAAATAAACACAGCGGCATAAATAAACAAATGTATTTTTATATAGGAGCAGAGTAGCTTGCTGTCTTTTGTATTGTTTATGTTCGTGGGAGAAAAAAGAAATTTAAATGACAGCATTATAAGTGAACATGACAGTTTGTTGCTTTCTCTTGTCGTTTATTAATGTTTACTACTGTTCTTGGTGGTCTTTAACACTTTATTTTAAGTTCATTGACGTCGTTAGGCTCAAGACAGTTGGCTTTTTAAATTTTATTTAAATACATTCTCTTTTCGTTTTTAATAAATAACTCAGCTTTCTTTCTTTTTTTTTTTTGTTAATAGTTTTTAGCAAATTTAGTGCAGCAAACGTGAGCTTTGACAAGAGCTCTGAAGTGCTCGTGAAACTATGCCGTTGCCATGGAGCAATTATTTAATGAAATTTTATAATATCGGTGCAAGTTCATTTATTATGGCTTCTTAAAGCCTTTTGATTGTATTATAACTAGATTTTATTTTATTTATTCATTTAATATGTAACTATAAAGCCATAGGCCCATTACCTAGTTACATAGACACATTTAGTGTACAAAGACAAACTCCAACATAAATGACTATAAGTCAATATGAATGCAAGTCATTTAGATGGCCGCAAATGTAATCATCTTACTGCATGCGCTCCGTAATCATCAATTACTACCAGCAACAAAATATACATTATGAGTTCAGTAGTACATCTTTTAAAAGTGTTCAAAGAATTATCGAAAGATTTCATATAAGATAAGATAAGTGGTAAGGCATTCCAGTATCTAGCAATGTGAATAGTAAAAAATTGTTCGGCTGATAAGTTAAGAAAACGTCGTATTAATATGAATGGATTTCTGTTTGATCTAGAGAAGTGCAGTAGTTCTATTAAAAGGATGTTTTTTTTCTCGTTGTAATATATATTTTATGAATTTCTTTACTTTTATTGTTCTTTTCTTTTTTTGTTCTTTTCATTTGTTTCTGATAGGATTCGCTATAAGTCCTGGGCACATTGATCTTCTTGCTCTTCAATTTCCATTACAGCCATTAACTTATTCTGTGTTTACAATGTACTCTCTTCAAGGAATTTATTAGAGTTTTTTCATTTAAGCTATCAAAACAATAATTAATAAATCTTTTTCTATCAACTCAATTCGCTTCCGGAAATTTGAAGACATTTACCTTGCACTTTGGCAAACGAACAAAATTCTTCATACAAGTCTTTTGCGTAATAAAACTAGTGACGCCATTATAGTCGGGCTAAGCCGACTTTTAAATACCCTATACCACGTTGTCTTACATAATTGTTCTTTTTGTCATAGGACGTAAAAATTATACATTGTTTTTATATGAACTCACTAGTATGGAACTGTATATTAAAAATTTAGGCCTCGTTGCAAATAAAGGCTTACTTTCTGTGAGAATGGTTGTGCCCAAGGAGTTCAGAAATTGTGGCAGATATTCAAAATTCAGGATAGTTAATTTTCGTATCAAACTACTTAGACGTATCAAACCTTTTCTGTCGTAAAAAACAAAAATTTTCGTAAAAATCCTTATAACAGCAGAATCCAAATGAAAGCGCGAGTGGTCCAAATTTGTTATAGTGAATTTTTTTTATTTTCAGTTGTTATTATGGGTTAAGTTTAATCATAACATATTAAAATTTAGGCTTTTCTCCCCTAAAATGGATGGATTTTTATGAAAATTTATATATATGACAGGATCCCAAAAAAAGGGGCGAGATGGTCCAAATATGGTACAATTAATTTTTTAATGTTAAATTACTATTATGATTTGATTCTCATCATGAAGCATTAACAATTAGACTATTTTGTCATATGAATTTTAGTTTTCGTTATATGAAAAAGGGTTAAAAAAATTTCCCCAGCTGGTCTAAAGCTTAAAACCAATTTAAAATGCGGAAACTGTATTACCTAGTCATTTTTGTTGAGAAATTTTGAAAATTGCAATTATAGTTGAAAAAGTGAACCGATCCAAACCACTTTCAATAGCGTTCATCCTTAAGTCAAAACACGTCAGTATATGAAGTGTCATCAAAATATCTCAAAAATCGCGACCTGTAGCTCCAACAAAAATATGAATGGATAAACATCAGACGGACAGAGGGACCGACAGGCAAAGATTGGTTTAGTATATGGTTTTGATTCAAAAAATAAATCAGAAAATGATTCTGAATCGATGGGTATAACAAGCGCATCTGCGTATTACCTACGTCCGCAAAAACTGTATGCTTTGTACCGCAATATCTAAAATATTAATGATAAGATTTTAATTAGTCGTTGCTGAGCATTTGCTTTTCTTAAAGATCCTTATCACTCTTTTCGTATCTTCTCCAAGCTATTTAGCAACGTCTAAACATTTCATCTAACTTTAGTCCTAACTACTTAATCGTTATCGTTAATAAAGACATACTAAAACTCTAGGCCCGTATAAAAAACGCAATGTATTTCTAATGGACATAATTGTGCTGGTTTCATGTATGGAAAGCTAAATATAAAACAAAATAGTTTTAAATTGTTGTAGAATCTTAAATCAACGCCCGGTTGATGAAATAATTTATAGCAATGAGTATATGTGCTGTACGGAGCTCACGCTGTGAGCAGATAAATGATGACCGCCTAATAATAACCGGCTAATGAAACTGATACGTCAACTTATGGAAAATCAGCCAAAACTTTCGTAAAAGTTTCGACTGATTCTTTCATTTTCCGAATAGTCTCTTCGCACTTTGTTCCACAGAAAATGACATTAACCTCTCTTTGGAGTTGCTTGACTTCACCTACTATAATTGCTACCTGTTCGGAAAAATGCCTGTACTGATGAAAGGGGACCTTTATGCCTATTCATGCCCTACATCACTTGTGGTGCAGTGTGCATTAATTTTTAACTGTGTGTGTGTGTGTGTGTGTAACAGGCAGAAGAGCTTAAGGTCGACCCACTTTTTATTAGACCGATCAAAATCAGAAAATGATTCTAAAGCCATCTAAGCCTGCCTGACCGTCTGTTTGACCCAAGGACGAACGTTATTGGCAACGGCTTGAATCGGTGTACTTTTTCAACCACTCTCCATATAATGTCCTATTTGGAAAAGTTGTAATATGGAGAAAAATTACAACTTCCAAAATTTCCTGATAAAACTCGCTCTGTAATAGTATTTGGACGTTCTAAATTGGTATGGAAAATTGGATTCGGCAGGAACCGTTCTTAACCGTTCTTATGAATAATTTATAATATTTTATGGTGAAAATTAATTCATAATCGGAAATTTCTAAATCAACATTGCCAAATTTGATCACATAGGTCTATTTTCTGGATATCACGGGATATAAGAATTCCTCTAACAAGCGGGCTTTCAGAAATAGTGTGATTTCCATCAAAATAACGTATAATGTATTTTGGTGTATTATTACTAAAAAGGGGAAATACCGTATTAGGCGAAGTGGCGTAGGGTCTTTAATATTTTGCCTTGCCCGACTTCGCACTTGCTTTTTCCATTTTTGGAAGCTGCCTAAAAGGCTTGCAGGGAAGCGATAAACATCCTGTAACATATAACGGTCCAAGTTTCTTTTAACGATACCTGGGAACTCTCTTTAGAACAATGATGAAGGATGAACCTTCACAACAAAAACAAACTTTGTTAAAAAACTTCTCTATATTACTTCAAATGCGTTAGTCATACGGATTTCATAATAAAATTTTATAAACTTCCGCACGCGTGAATGCTTGAATGAAATATCATGTGAATGTCGGCTGTAAATCATAAAAGTGTTTTGGCCTTTCTCCGAAAGCATTAAATCACTTTTAAAAGATTCAGTATTCTTTGCAATTACTTTAGAAAATTTATCCGCTCATCTATATTCATCCGCTTTACTTTCTAAGTATGCGACAAAATAATATTGATTTAGAATTTCTTGCTGGTCGAGTTTGTCTAGTTTATAAGGACAACAATGTTTTTGCACATGAATCAATTGCAGTGAGCTCGAAGGGGATATGCTTTGGGTTTTTTATCAACAAATAAGAAACTTAAATTTCCGAATTTTTTTTTGGTTTTTTTTTTTTTTTACTATGACCAATCACTCAGACTATGCCTCTTAGTCGTGTAACACGGTGATGGTCAGAAAGAAGAGGAACAAAGAAAAAGATATAAGGAGGTAGTGGCCGCAACCCAGCGAGTGTGTGCCCAATCGACAAATGTTTTGCCTTTACTGACTGACCGCTCACTATAGCTACGACCAAAGAAATCTATACCGCACTTGAGATTTGAATACGTGAAGATTGACTTAGTAGTTGAGCTTGATTGAGCTTCGATTCAATAAACTCAAAATAAGGATTATGCAGCCCTACGGCCGCGCTCAGAAGATAGGCTTTTTAAATTGCTTATTATTATTATTATTATTTTAATTTTAGACTAATGAATTGAATTTTTAGACTAAAAAAAGAGACATTGAGCACTAGCAACAAAGGCTATCGACTCTAATTTAAGTAAATGTACATTAGATAATGAGCTTAGTAGTATTAAAAAAGTAATATATTGAATTGATACTCTGTTCTGAAGCTGATTGTAGAATGTTCAAAGGGTTAATCGTTCCAAATGCAATACTTCTAGCCGAGGAAAAGTTGAGGCAGTCGCAGAGAATGTGCTTTATAGTAAGAGTTTGTCCACAACAGCAGATTGGGGGAGAAGACTTCTTCAGGATCCATTGGTGAGTTGCAATTGTATGACCAAGGCGAATTCTCGAAAATGTTTGGATCTTGGTTTTCTCAACGTTTGTTGGATATAAAGGTGGAGTTAATTGAGGGTTAATGCAAGAGTAGTGTTGATGATGGTATTGTAAATTTCCTTCTGCAATTTTCTCTTTAACTTTTCTTCCAATGTATCTTTGAAGATCCAACTTTTCCATGACATCATCCATAATTAGAGGAGCAGAAGCAGCATACTTTGCCGCTCGATCAGCCTGCTCATTTCCCAGTAAATCGATGTGACTTGGTACCCATAACATTTTAATTTTTCCGTCGGGTGTAGTAATTATATTCCTTAATTTGTTGATGGTGCTCCATCTCGAAGTCGAAGGATTCCGAACAGCTTGTAATACAGACAAACTGTCGGTAACAATAGCGGTTTTGAGTTTGTTTTTATGGGCAAGGTTGGCAGCGTGAAGGATAGCTCTGGCTTCCGTTGTGAAAGTTGAAGTACTTTCGTGAAATATGTGGTTGAGAAGAACCCGTCCTGTAGCATCTACCACCGCACAAGCAGGAGGCAGACCAGGAGATTTTGAGCCGTCTGTGTACAAAAGATTCCAACCAGTACTGTCCAATACTTGGGTTTTCTCAGCTATTAGATTCCTGAAGACGTAATTTGGAGTATCTTCTTTCTTGTGCATAGACAGTGAGATGTCAAAAGAGCAGTCTTTCAAAATCCAGGGAGGTTTAACACCAAAAGAGCGGGAAATTTTT
>NW_023998432.1:936387-972305 GCF_014805625.2 Glossina fuscipes | reverse complement strand
CAAAAGAGCGGGAAATTTTTAAGGGAATGTTCAATTCCTTTGCGATGCACAAACAATGGTCAATTGCAGATGGTGACTTTGGAATTTTCTTCGCAGTAATAATCTTTCTTACGTCATCACCGAGAATGGATTTGTTTGAATTAAGAAGCTTAGGGACTATTTTAGCTTTTAACTCATACAGTCTATTTTCTAAGGTTGGGAGACCAGTTTTAATTATAATATTATTTATGGGCGTCGTCCGAAAAGCATAACAACTTGCTCTGACGGCTTGGTGATGGACCGGCTTAAGGATGTTGATATTAGATTTGCAGCTATTGCCATAAATTATCAAAGCATAGTCAATCTTGCTTAACACAAGCATTTTGGTAAGATAAGCAATAGTATTAATATGCGCATGGCTTCTCCAAGCAACGTACTGTATGAAATTTACCCTTGTTAAAAGGGAGTTTTTTTTAACCGAAGGCAATGTGTCTTTTTCTTTTGTAAAAATGTATACATCGTCCGCGTAGAGACAATGTTCCACTCTTGGTACACGGCAAAGAATATTGCTAATTTCGTTGAAAGCGATCTGGAAAAGCATGACAGAGACAGGAGATCCTTGCGGAATGCCATTCATTAGCGGAAAAGAATCAGAAAGATGATTGTTGATTCTAACTGAAACGCCGATGCGACATCAATGATTTGATGTAGTTGAAGAATTTGGGTCCAACATTCCATGATTTCAAGAGTCTTAAGATAACATGAAGACCAACTCTATCAAATGCTTTTTCGAAATCAATTGAGAGAATTGTTACGTGATTTCGTTCGGAAATTGCTTTGCTTGTGAAATAATCAATATGTAACAGAGCGTCGATGCACCCTCTACCCCGCTTGAAACCAACTTGTTGCTTTGTTATCAGGTTCTTGGATTCAAGAAACCAAGATAATCTAGATGCCATAATCTTCTCTAATAGCTTAGAGAGGCAAGGTAAAAGAGAAATTGGGCGATAATCAGATGCGATGGAGACATTTTTTGACTTTGGAATTGGAACAACTGTTGCCAGTTTCCACATGTAGGGTATATGGTCAGTCATAAATATCGTATTATATAGGTCCAGTAATTTATTTTTACTAGACTTAGACATAGCACTGATCATTTGGTAGAAGATGCGGTCTAGACCAGGTGTCTTCCCCTTCAAATTGGAGAGACAACTTCCAAGTTCTGAGGTAGATACGCAATTTTCCAGGAACATGGCACATCTATCGATATTAGTTGGAGGAGATATTGGAGTCCTTTTATTATCAATGAAAGCACTGGAGAAGTTGCTGTCAGAGGAGTATTCGCACCACACTTTTCCAAAGTAATTAGAAATCTCATCTGCGTCAGTTAAAGTTCCATTGGGAGTGCAGATGGCAGAAATTTCGTTCAGGTTTGAAGTCTCATTAAGTCTGTTGATTTTGTTCCAGACAACTTTCATTGATGTATTTCTGTGAATTCGTCTCGAGAAAAGTTCGAAACTAAGTGCCTTTGATTTCCGTAATTCCTTCCTGAATAGAGCATTGGCCTTTTTGTATAATAACAAGTGATTCTGATCAGGACATCTCTTAAAGCGGTGCCATAGATCCATTTTATTTTTCCTCAAAAACGAAAGCGTGTTGTTCCACCATGGAACCCTAGCTCGTTTAAAAGAGGTGTTGGATTGAGGAATAGAAAGATGAGCAGCCGTGCGAATCGATTTAGACATAATAGCAGCATCATGGTTGCAGTTTCCGTTAAATGGCTTTGAGTTCAAAAATGACTCCACCTGTTTGGAGTAATTGATCCAATCCGCTTTATCTAGGAGGAATTTGGCCTGTTTTGCTGGAGTAGCAGAGGATGTTGAAAGTTTAAGATCGATTATGATTGGAAAGTGATCACTATTATGTAGATCATCAGAAATAGACCAGGACACCAAAGGAAGAAGTGATGGAGAGCAACATGTTAAATCAATATGTGAAAAAGTATGATGAGTTGAGAAGTGCGTTGGTTTTCCATCATTTAAAACGCAAAGGTTGCTTTGAAAAAAGGCCTTTTCTAAAACAGTACCGCGAGTGTTGTTCACTGTTGAGCCCCAGATGGTATTCCAGCTGTTGAAATCGCCGCATATAATTAATGGGGGGGAAAGTACGGAGAATAAACTGTTGAGTTCTTGCTGAGAAAACGATTGCGAAGGTGGAATATAGAGCGAAAGCACTGTAAATTTTATATTTAACATTATTTGTATCGCTACGGCTTGTATATTTGAGCTTAAATTTATGCGTTTGTGAGGTCTATTTGATTTTATAAAAACACCTACTCCTTGTTTGGAATATGAATTTTGATCAGCATTCGTGAAGTATCCAGTATATGATTTGGGTGGAATAGGATTAAAAGAGCTTCTACAATGGGTCTCTTGAAGCGATATAAAGGTTGGACTGAGATCACTTATGAGTGTACGGAGTTTATCAAAATTATTAATAAGTCCCTTAATGTTCCATTGTAGAATTTTAAAAACTTTATTTAATTGTAATGACATGTAAGCAGAGTGGAGGGAGGGTTAAGTTGACATGTCAGCGTCTCCGTCGAGAAGGTCGCTATAGGAATTTTTCGTGAATGATTTATTCTTACCAGCAGAATAATCTGTATTTAGGTGATTTGGTACATTTGAAGCGCAACGGGTTGGCGCACGTGAATAATTTGAAATTGAAGGTTGATTAATGGATGAAAGAATGGGTTCATTAACACTTGTGATTTGTTGAGTAAAGTTGATAGCTGAAGATTCTGGAGAATTTGGTATATTAGATTTTAGCATATGTATTGTTGTTTTAATTTTTTCAATATTTGCAGTTGCTTTGGTTTTTGAAGGTTGATTAATGGATGAAAGAATGGGTTCATTACCACTTGTGATTTGTTGAGTAAAGTTGAGAGCTGGAGATTCTGGAGAATTTGGTATATTAGATTTTAGCATATGTGTTGTTGTTTTGATTTTTTCAATATTTGCAGTTGCTTTGGTTTTTTCAATATTATCTTTGGCAAGTGATGTAACTGGTTTCGCAATATAATTTTTGGTTAATGGTGGAACAGGTTTTTCATTGGAAGCAGTTGCAGTTAAAGTCTTACTAGGGTCGATTTGCGAGGCAACAGCAGCATAGGTATTACTTTTGCCAATTCCATGGGCTACAGATGGATTTCTTTCCCGGTATGTGCGTCTCGCTTCGCCCATGCTACAGTAATTTTCTGTTTTGATTTTTAATATTTCACGCATCTGTACAAAACGTGGGCATTGTTTGTCTAACGCTGAGTGTTGATCATTGCAATTTATGCAGAAACTACGGGTACAGCTTTCAGTATGTGGAGGATGACCACAGTTAGCACAAGATGCAGCATTAGTGCATCTTTTTGCCGTATGACCCAGGCGTTGGCAATTTTTACACCTCATAGGATTTGGGATGTATAGTTCTACTTTACATTTATACCACGCCACATCAACTGTTCGCGGTAATCGATAGCGATCAAAAGTTAAAATAATCCTTCCTGTAGGAGAGCGTGTTTTTCCGTCATCATTCAGTTCGGTTAATTTATATACTTCAGTCACTCCTTTAATGCCCATTTCGCGAACAGTTTCATCTTCCGGCACATGCTTTAAGCAAGGGGCATAAATTACGCCTCGAACCGAGTTAAGTTTCTCATGTAGTTTAGCTGAAATAGCACATAGATTAGCTAAAGAATTGGCCTTTATTAGTTTTTCGGTTCCGCGCGGGTTCCCAGCGAGGACCAGTGAATTCCCATCGCGTAGAATCGAGATGGAGTCGATGTATGTTGTAATGCTATCTAGAGCTTTTTTTATAGCAAAAGGGCTAATTTGGGAAATTGTTATTCGAGCATCGGTTGAAGAAATAACAATATATTTTTTATCAATGGGGATTATATTGCTGATCGGCAACACCGGAAAATCTGATTTTTTACTTTTTTTTCTTTGGGGGGATGTATCACTTAATAGATAAAATCTATTCGGGTTTTTGTCTGGCGGCCCCGGGGCCATTATGCCTTATTGTTGTCTATTGCTTATTATTTTTGAAATAACCACTCAGTTCAAAAGGTTTGGGAAACTACTGAATAAAAAGTCAGATGTTTTTAGTTTTTTTTTTTTTTTTTTTTTTTTTTTTTTTTTTTTTTTTTTTTTTTTAATGTATTTAAAGGAAAACACGTACGGTATCCGCGATGAACACTTTTCGCAATAAACACACAGAAAGTTCAATCGATTATAATAAGTTTGAGAACTTTTAAAAATGTATAACGCAATAAAGAAATTAAATTGCAAAAATTTTTCCACAAAGAGAAAAATGTGACCACAGCGCTTGAACAGAGTTGCCGAATGTTAAATTGCTTAAAACTTCCTCCTTTTAGAGTTACATACTTCTATTATTTTTCGGGTAATAAAAAAACAAGAAAAAAGAAATCATGACGTAAGTGACATTAAACAAGGGAAACGCGTTCCTGATGTTTGCTTCAATAAATGACTTTAGAGTCACGCAACTTTGGTTTCTAACCAATGGTGTCAAGCCACGGGATAGTGCGTGTAAAAGGGGGCAGTAACAAAATTTCAAACACCGCGGGTTCGAAACTTGGTGTCATTACTCATTATTTTTGAGTTATATAAAAACAATATATCTTTTTTTATTTATGTCGGTGGTATAATTTGAGAAGAGAATCGTTAGGAAAAGTAACTTGTTTTCAACTTGCATAAGTTGTGTTCTCTTTTTCTTCCTTTTTAAAATAATTTCTTGTCTTACTTTCATTTTAAAGACTTCATGCCTTCATTGGCATTTGGCCACTAAAAAATGTGGTCCGCATTTACTTGCGAGACCCAGGTTCGATCCCGGCGTGTTAGTATAACATTAAATTTCTCTCTCGCTCTCCATTTCAACTGTAAAATCCGGTTTATTTTCGGTATGCATATAAGCATGTGGACGATGCTTAATTTTACTGCAGTTACTTGTGCGATTTTGCAATAATACAAAAAAATAAGAGCCTTTTGTCTTCTAGCGATATACGTTATCGCGAATTACTTCGGCAGCCACATTTTGGGTCGCCTGTATATGGCGTTCATCTGTGATTTGAAATTACGATTACGAACTCAAAACATTATCCAATAAGTTGTATATATGCATGTAACTTAATATGCGCTTAGATTACGATAAGGAAAAATAAATGATGCTTTCTCTAATGAATAGCTTTAGAGTCATGTAACTTTGTTCATGCTATAACGTATGTGAGAGTCGAGTGTCTGTAAATAATTGAAAACAGAAGCATTGAGACATTTATTTAGTAATTGGGTTTTGAAAACAAGCTAAAATTCTCGAACAATCAGCGGAGGCTTGCTAAAGAATTTGATGTGAGATAAAGTCACAGATGGGTAGACGGATGGATACACTTGCCTATACTGATTCAGATTTTTACACTAATCAACTGTACACAAATAGTTCATAGCGGTCTTTTCTTTTGAGTATTGCAAGTTAAGTAAGATACCTACGCTTATGGTTCAACGAATATTGGTCGGCATATATCGAAGAGAAAGCAAATAAAAATAAATATAAACATTATAGTTGGACAAGACCGGTTGTTCAATATCCTACACTTTATTGAGTTTCAGGATAAAATATAATGCCAAAATATTAATATTATTAGGGAAATATATTCTAAGACTAAAGTCTTAAAGCACTACCATCTAAGGCTCTCAGCTTGATTGGAAACTCTACCGCACTTGTGATTTGAACCCATGAGCCTTGACTTGTTAGTCGAAGTCCAAAACACCATATTCCATTACTACGTAAAGTCATACTTTTCATGGCAACGCCTCAAACAATTTTTATTAAAAAATACCACAAAATAGACGTTATTGCTATATAAAGGATTATTTCCCAAAATGATGCTTATATAGGATGCGGTGCAAATAGTAGACCTACATGCTCAAACTTTGCCACAGTTAATTTTTATATCAAATGGACCAATTTTCGCAATGAAATATTGAACATAAAACGTTTTTTTCGTATAAAAGTTCGCATTTGGTAAGATCGGTTATATGAAGGGTTAGCCCGTCCGCTACAAACTTTTCATTCCAAAATAGCACTACTCAAGGTTTTTTTCAAGAAATTTTTAAAAATTTTAAGTAATGATATTTTGAAAATGAGGCAAGGGGTGATTGCAAAAACTGTCCACTTTAAGTTATCTTCAATGAAGTTTGCCCTTGGTTCAAAACACATTAGTTAGTGTTGAATTTTGTCAAGTTACCTCTAGAGTTCCCACTTATGGGTACAATATAATTAGGCATGGACAGAAGGCGAAGCTTAAATAGGTTTGGAAAAAGCTTTTAATCGCTAAAAAAATGGAAGTTTAATTTAAGCCCTTCTGAGGCAAATTTTAATGTATCCCGAATCAAAAGTGCTGTGCGGTATAATTGCCATATGAAGTGAATCACTGCGGCCGATTAGGATTATTTCATTTACATTGCTTTCATTTAATTTGGTTAATACTCCAGTTCAGTTTTGTGTGGGCATCTTGGCTTAGGGTCTTATATTTTCTGCAAAAATTTATTTAAGTTTTTGGTCTTTCTGAGAAAATTGTTGCTTGTGCACCGTTGCGGAAGTGTTAATAAAGTGCAATGAAATTAAAAATATATGCATCCAGTTCTAGGTTTTTATTTCAATTCTTCTAACTATAAGATTTCCATAAGAAAACTAAAATTTTGACGGAAAACATTGCGAAATCGACTCAAAATATCCCCTCTTAATCTAAAATATATATGCTATGCTTATTTCATAATGGCAATGCTTGCATCCACTGTAGCGTTCAGTAGAGACGTTATATCTTGGTGACTGCTTTGTATAAGAAAGAATTCCAAGTTTAATAGTTTTGCTAAAATAAAAGGAGATATAAGGGCTTACAGCGTTAGACAATGTAATCCACATATGCTGTTTAATTAAACAATGAAATCTTCGCCAACGACTCTTTGTCAGAGTGTTTCTCCGGCAACGAACGAGCTTTAATTCTTGCTCTTGTGAAACTTTCATTTAAAAAAATCTACCCAGTTTTAATAGAATGGGAACGATAACTTATCAACACGTATATCCGAACATATAAAATAATTAATTAAAATAATAGGTGCTTGCATGTATTTTGCTCACCGGCATCTATTTTGCGAAAATGATAAAGTAACACGAAGCATTAATGTACTCAACGGCTAAATTCAATGATTCCGGCCTTGCTCTGCATAAAATAACAGTTTTCCGTTTAGTATTATAGAGTTATTCAGTGCATACAGGCGCTAATTATGGAATGTTAAAAATTGCATTTTCGACATTCATTACTTTTCTTGTTTGATTTGAAGTAATCTGCTGCCGAAGACTATCAACCACTTTTAAAAGCTTACAGGGAAGATGATTCATCTCACCAATTGATGGTTTTGGATTCAGTGGCGATTTTATTGTCAATAACAAAGGACGGCCTGAGACAGCAAACAATGTAAATTGTAATGCCAGGCAAAAAGGAGAAGTTTTCTGTGGCATGTTGCGACTGGCGATGAACAGTGAATCTACTACAACAATCTCAAAGTCATAAGTTATTTTAGGAAAACTATCTACATCGACACCGCTGCGCAACGTTCATTGCTACAAACTTTCTGCTGCTGTCGTGGGGCCAGCAAGGTGTAGTGCATTACGAGCTGCTAAAATCCAATGAAATTCTTACTTATTGTTGTAGAAATGACCAGCAATAGGAGTTAACAGACGAACAGTCGTCCTCTCGCATGACAACGCCCGTTCACACGTTTCGAGAGTTGTCAAGGGTACGCTATTGCGGCTTAAATAGGAACTTTTGCCACATCCAACGTATTCATCAGACATAGCGCCTTCAGATTACCAGTTCAGATCGATGCAGGATGGTTGGGTTGACAGATGGATGTGCGGAAATGGGTCGATGTTTGGATCGCTGCCACAGCAATATCGTCCTCTCGACATTATATCGTCATGTTGGCCGAAAGATGGGAAAACGTCGTAGAAAATGATGGAAAATATTTTGATTAATGTATATTGTGAAAAGTGAAAAAATCATCAGAATACATGCAAAAACCTAATATTTTCTTATCGCTTTTCTTCTCGCATTTTTAAATATGTGTGTAAAAAGATACAATATTTCATATAAAAAATTGCAATAAATAATGCAACGACCATACGTGAATATCTGCACTTAAAGCACGCAACTATTATGCATCTTCAGGGATTTGGTGTAATGGCCTTTAATGGAAGAAAACAAGAATGTTAGCAAAGTGTTAGCTCTTGCAATACTCTACGCGTTCACCTTATATATGTATGCATATTGCGATATATATATATATATATATATATATATATATGAAAACTTGTACATTTATTTGCGTTTTGTTTATTCGTGTGCGTGCTTGTTTTCTATAAGTTTGAATACGGTTTCTATTACAGGTCGCTGTTGCCGTTGTTGTTGTTCTTGTTTACCCGACAGCAATTTGCGTGTTGTTAACACATTCGTTATTAGTTATAAATTACAGAACATACAAAGTTGCATTCATAGACCGTAAGGACACGGCAAGGTCGTTAGCAAAACAATTTTTCAGACTTTTACATTTTTTTTTGTACGTTTGTTGGCTTGGTTGGTTGCTTTTCTCTTCTTCGCACTAGAATTAAATTGTAAAAGAAATACTTATGTAAATAGAAGAACATTTGTTTATATGTTAACTTTTTCGAGTAAATATTTTGTTCTTTTTTTTTTATTTTTTTAAATATTTTATTCTGTGCTCTAATTAGTATAAAAATATAAAAAAAAGTATAGTATAACTCTTGACTCTTAGTTTTCTCTCTTTTTGTGACTTCGAATTCTGCTTTTCTTTTTTATTTCTCTTTCTTGTTGTTATTTTAATTTAAATCCTTTGTGAATATTTACATAAATGATAAAGCTGAAAAAACCATTACCTTCGAACCATAGTTTTTATATTATATTTTATATAATATTTCTCATAATTATTCTCTCAGCAATACAAATGAAGAAAATGACTGGCAAATGAAACAACTGTAAAACTAAGAAAAAATCAGATAATTATTTTGTACGCATAAATGACGAATGCTAACGAGAGTACATTTGCTTCAAATCGAATCATATATGCCTCTTTCTCTGAAGCGTGAAACCGTTGCAAAATTTCTTAGGAAATTAAAAATTTTCTTTTTTATTTACTTAGATGATGTCCCCATTATATATATAAAAATAGATACTTAACTTTATTCTTTGAGTATAAACCTTCCTTACCTGGCATAACTCATTTAAATGGTGTTCTTTATAACATATTATTTCGCATTGGCTCTTCTTTATTAGCTAATGCTTTAGTTAAAAATAATAATGATATACCGAAAAGATAACTATGGGTTATCTGGGTTGTATAGCAGTACAGCGCTACTCGAAACTTTAAACTCGTTTTGTTTGGTACACCATTTTTCAAAACCGCGTCCAGCAAAGCTCTAACAATTTTCATTCATTTCTTCTTCTTCCTCTTGTTGCAATATCTTAAAAATTATTGTAATATCTAAAAAAGCGGTTATAAAGCATATAATATCCAAGAGTTTGTTGGTGGCATTTATTTATACGAAAAGACCTTTAAAATGCATATAAACCCTTTATTTCCGATTATGTGGACTATTTTTCGGAATGCCAATGAATTGTACCGATTTTAACCAAAACAGATCACTTAAAATAAGACGGGGACCCGAAGTTTTGCATAGAAATCGCTTCATTGATTAAGAATGTGGAATCCGCGGAAGAAACTGAAACATCGAAAACATCGATGTTTCTTTTCATATCTTTCTCTGCAACTTTCGATCCCGTGAACACATTCGTGAAAAGCTGCGACTCACATATTTCTCAGGATAACCTTCATGTTTAGTCCGAAAATAGTCCCGATCGGCATATTAGTACGGCTGCAATTTATGATAAAAATTTAATTCCTATTTATTTCCAATTAATTTTTCATTTATTCCAACACAAAACTATTGATTGCACCCAATTACCACCAAATACGCAAGTGGATTCGATGGTGGTAGGTTTTCCGAAACATCTTTACAAGATTGAGAGTTATAGACAAAAATATGAAAAAAATTAGAGTTTTTCATTTTCTAATATTGTTTGTGTCAAATTTCACTTTCATGCCTCCAGTTTCATGAATATGGCAAAATACAATCAATACAGCGGATCAAAATTATCCCTTTTTGTCTGTCGTCAGCTACATTATCAAATACCATTCGTTTATCAAAAGAATTACATTTTTAATAGCAGAATAAATAAAAAACTTATGACAATGAAGAAAAAGTAAAGCAGACATTTTAATTTTATAAATATATAAATTCAAACGTTTTTAAACATCCTACAATAGCTATAAGCAGAATCTTGGTAATGTTAATGTGTGAAACTTAAATTTAGACTAGCTACACAGCCCTTTGAATTAGTTTAGATAAGGTGGTTCGCGAGGAATGTTTCGATGTTGCTACTTTTTGATATTTTTCTCAATACCTAATGTACACGCTTATTAAGTTCCTTAAATATTACTTTTCTTTCAAAAAAATTTTGTAAAAGTACTTTTGTTTTAAGCTGTTCCAGTAGCTTCTTCCTTTAAGAGAAATAATCTTCTTCCACATGCCTACTTATTTAGGAATTGTTTACCTTGGTCGATTAAGCCTTGGTAAGGTCGCGAATTTAGATACCAAAAGTTCTCTATAAGCTGCTATCAGTTGTTTTTTAACAATGGGAAACTCGCTTCTAGTCTGGGACATATATATACGTATCTGTTTAGAGTTTACTCCTTAATACCCATTAAATCAAACGATTGTATCAACATAGTAAGACCTTTTATTGATTGAAGTTCATATGGTGCATTGGAGCAATTAGTCTTTACATACAAATAATAATAGAGAGATCGAATAATGGTAAAATTATTATTACGAACTCACGTTTACTATACTTCAAGTTATATGTGCGACCCTAATAATAAACACGAAGAAAAAAAATGTCTTTTGCGTCGCGGGTTCAAATCACAAGCGCGGTAGACTTTTCAATACACGCGAGCATATGACCTAAGTTATCCGACTGTCTTTAAATCCATACTTAGTAAATTTATTTACAAGTTATATGGAAAATAAATAGATAAATAAATATCTTATCTCAATTCATTATAATTACGTCGATTGTCACTACCTTAATTAATTAGATCAATTATTGCCTTAAATTACTTCTTTCTTCTAGCTTTAGTTCTGAAGCTAGAAGCAAACAATTAATAAAAATTAATTAAAGTACCTGATATTATGTTTAGCTTTCTTTAGTAGACTTGGTTAGATATTTCTACATTCATTTAGGAAAATGGTGTACGTTATAAAAAAAAAAAAAAAAAAAAAAAAAAAAGAAAAGAAAACGAAAAACTATTCATAAGTAGTTTGCAAATTTGGTTTTCGTTTTAATGAAGAAGATAGATTCATGGGAGTAGCACAGAATTCTAATTTTTCTATTGAGGATCATGAGCTCCTTTAAAGCTAAAACAAACTTTGTAAACTGCTTATGAATAGTTTTACCTTTTTTTTCCCCCCTTCCTATTTACCCTTCTAAGCGACTTCACTAGTTGATGATTAGCGGAATCTAATGATTTCAAGATTGAGAATCTCTGGTTTAAGTAAAAATAGGAGCTCGACCGAGTGTGACATTAAAGGAAGGAATGGAAAAGAAAAGGCTGATTAATAGGAGAAAATATATTACAATTCAAACAATATAAAAAAAGGACACTGTTAAGTTTCTATTCTTTTACTCCTTCAACTTTAACGCTATCGCGTAAAATTGACCTTTTTTTAAATTATTTAATTATAAAGTGATGTCCATTAACATCTGGGTTATTATTATTAATAACGATAATGATCAAGAAAAGTTATTACATGAGGGAAGATAGCGGTACACTAGCGATAGTAAGGTATCCTTTGTGCAGCAAATTTAAAGTCGAGTTAATTGTAACAATAGTTAAAATGAAGATGTATG
This sequence comes from Glossina fuscipes, assembly GCF_014805625.2. Taxonomy (NCBI): domain Eukaryota; kingdom Metazoa; phylum Arthropoda; class Insecta; order Diptera; family Glossinidae; genus Glossina; species Glossina fuscipes. Next base: position 960,217 of record NW_023998432.1, on the reverse strand, counting down.
TGTGAATGTGCATTTTCAACGTGTTACTAAATATTCAACCTCCTTAGGGATAAATATATAATCATGAATTAGTTAATAAATATACTTAACCCGAATATCTACATTAAGCCAAACTGTCTACAATTTATCAGTTACAGTTAGAGACTAAATTGATGAAAAGAATCTGCGAGTATGATGACGTTATGTTAGCACTATTATGTTAATAATATGAAGAGTGTGTTAATTGAATGCTTACAATTTTTTAGATAAAATATGAACACATTAGATGTAAAAAACTTAAATGTCTTGAAGCTACGAAGCTATAATTGCGCATACATTTTACAATACAATTGAGGTTCAAAATTCTCCTCGAGCAGAATAGACGTCATCCATTGGAACCTTTCTTCATTGCAAGGAATAATTTCTACTGAATACGGGAGGGAGTATGAAGCACTCCAATTCAATGCTGTCAGCGTTTCCTGCGCGAGTATTGCCGTAAGCGGTCGAAACCTATCGTGTTGAAGAAATATTATATTACGACTTTTGGCACATTGCGTCCGTTTTTCTACTTAATTGCATTGTATGTTGCCGGTGGCGTTATCTATTGAAGAGCGCTACACTCAACTGATCCCCAAATTGTATCCCGGATTTTTGTGGAACATCTAAACACAAGCTAGATTTGGCTTTGGATTTCTTAGTTATGTAACAGCTGCAAATTGTTCTTTGAAGACTTTTGCCATGGCCGCACTTATCAGAAAATCTCGAATTCATTTAACAAGTGATAAGTGCTAGGTGAGCTTCAATTTGCCTAGAGATCTGGAAATGGCTCGTATACATGGCCTCGTTTTGGCATTTCATAAGTAGCTGAGCCGCGAAAAAAAGCATTTCTACACAACAAGACAAAAGACTGATTAGCACAGTTTTTCAAAACTATTGCGAAATTTAGATACTTAGTATGGCGTAGATCATAACACTAGGCTCTGTATGAAGCGCGAAAATCGTTTCTAGACAAAAATTTTCTTAGCATAGGATTTCAAGTAATTCGTAAGGAAATACGATTGAATATTGATTTCAGGCTCCTCAGCAATGTGATTAAAATTTTGTAACTAATTGTTGAACCATCATTTAGACGCAATGAATTTTATATTTTGGAATATCTTAATTATTAGCGGTAGTCACTTTTCTTTTTTCCGATATGCTTTAACTTTTTTGTAAGGATGAGAAAGTAAAACCTCGTTGTAGAGATTTTATTAGAAAGCGAAGGCTGTTAAGGTAGATTTTGACTGTGCTATAGTGTGATCATGAAGAGTACGTAGGTCTGCCTGAAGTGGGCATCTGGAGGTTATGATATGTTTGAGTCTTTGTAGGCCTCCATACAGACAGTCAAAATAACATTTTCGATACTAGGTGTATAAGACACCTGACTGGTTGACAAAGCCGCTTAGGATATATTATCGCAATAGTGTAAATTCATTAAAAATTAATTAAAAAAAAAAAATTTTATAAAAATTTCTTGAAATTTTTTTTTTTTATTTGCATCAATGTGGGATTAAGCTATTATTGTAATTTCAGATATTTTTCATAAGTACAATACATAGAAGTGGATGTGCATGTTTCGATTTGCGCGCGTCTTAATTGTGTTAAGTGCTTAATGTGCTTTTCACTAAAGCCATTCATTGACATACATATCTATGTACGTTGACTTTGCATGTATTTTGTATTCGTGTAACTGTTATCATTTTTTAGCTAAATGACTATTTTATGTTGATGCTGATGACAATGATAACGCTTTATAGTTGAAAAACCATTGTTAAATAAAAAAAATGGGTAGATTAAGATGGTGTTGAAAATATATAGTATAATTTAACATTTCTTGTATATATGTACGTATAAGTTTATTGTTACATAAAATATTATAGACATATGCATATTTAAACAATACTTACGTAGTAGTACGTTTCTGTCATAGCTAACAACCGTTTGTCTGCAAATATGAATGTCTATCAGTTGCTATATTAACTATGTATGTATTCACACTATTCATGCATAGTTATACTTAGACAGTTTATGAATAGAATAAGAACGTTCTTTCTTTCCTCTTAAATGTTCTACCGAGAAAAGTATGCATGAGAAATGCATCTATTATTACAAACTTTCTCGTTTCTTCTTCTTTTATAGCTAGCTAGCTACCTCTAAAGAATGTGGATATATAGGGATTATGCCATGAATTGGAATATTAAAAAAGTCATAACGTACATAAATTTTCTCTGAATGCGGATATATCCGTTTTGTTAATTGTGAGTTTGTCCGTCTGTTTGTCCAGCCGTTCCTTTCGCTTTCCTGTTCGTTTACTTAACAGTCCATCAGTCTTCCTATCTTCCCATTCCATTTATCCATTCCCCCCCTCCTCCGTTTATCAGTTTGCAGTTCGAATGACCGACGACGCAAGAGTGCACATAGAATGTTAAAGTTTCGTACAGATATTTTTAGCGAAGGACGCGATCAATCAAAAGCAGATACTGATATAAGAGTTGGCATAGTTGGATACTAATAAGAGTTAGCTCTCTTTGCAAGGACTTGAAACTTTCATATATTTTCTTAAGGTCTGCTAGCTATCGAAATTTTGTCTGCATACGATTATAATTTTTCCATTCTTCTTCTTTTTTTTGCCAGTTAAAGAAATTTGGATTTAATGATTGTATTTTTCTATACCTCCGTAAATATTTGATATAAAATAGGATGTAATCCTATCCTCCTAAGGATAACCTAAAATATCTCTATATCCTACACCACTGGATGTAACGGATGGATTCATCTTTTATTGAACCAATCGATTGAGAGTCATTTTCCAAATAAATTCGTTAGTTTAAATATTCTTATTTTCAACCTATTAGTTGGAATTTTCCAGAACCCTATTCAAAAGAGATTGCATCGCACAGTTTCTTATAAAGAAGCTCCATATTAGAGATGAAAAATATTTTCCGTTTTCAATATTCCTCGGCAGAAATTGTCGAAAGTAGTATTTTGGCACGTTAAACGAATGTCTATAATTTGTATGGGGGTCTCTATTTCCCGTATAAACATTCTACCGCCTACATATAAGACATGATATGGATCATGATTGATACAAAATAGTGAAGTGACATATAAATTAATTATGGCAAATTGTACTACATATGTCTATTTGTTCGTATTTTTTTCAACTAAGGGTTTCATGAAAAGTAAACATTTCTAAACCAATAAGTATTGATTTTTACAGCGGTAGACATCTGTTAATCCAATTATAGGAGATTTTTAACAGTCGGCCTTTTACGGTTATGATTTTTTTCTATACAAATGATATAGAATTCTGTAAAAGAAATTTATGCTTTGATTAACTTTAATTTTTAAAATTATTAAATTCGAAATACTTCTTTAAATGAGGAAATAAATGTATAAAAAGCCATTGTATTTTTAAGAAATTGCACTTAATAAGAACTAAGTTTATTATGGATATTTTAGTATTTAAAATAATCTCATATAGGAGACCATTGGAGGCCGAAATTTAATTAGCTTCTCTAATATTAGTTTTAGGATTACATGCCTTGTAATTTATTTTAATTTATTATTTTTTTTTTTTTTAATTATTTAATCCTATTTCCAAAGGATATGTTTATTTTCATTTGATTAAAACCTTTGTAGCGTCCAGAAAAAGGCTTTGAAAACTTTATGAAAGATATATGCCCATGAGTAGCATCAATTCTGTATCCATTTGAATATGTGTGTCTGTCAGTGTAAAGTCTGTGATAAAAATTTTCCTAGTCGTAAAGATTAAGATGTCGCTCTCAATCATGTCAGCAAAATCACAAGTTCGCGCAACCAGGCTGAAAATGAAAATAAGCAAAATCGGTCAGAGAATACGGCCACAGTACAACGGAACCTAAGATCACCTCTGTTTTCAACAATAAAAAAAAAGTTTAATTTTTTGTTCGTGGCTTCTAAGCAATAACAGATATAACCATAAAAAGTTACGCCCATATTCCATGGATGATCCTATTGTACTTGTACAAAAATTGCAAAACCCATCGAAATTCGAAATCTCGGATTTCATCGAAGTATTGAAATTTCTTTTTTGGATTTTTTTTTTTAAAACATGGTGTGTTAAAGTGATTCGGTCACAGCCGAATTTAATTTTCTTACTTGCTTCTATTTGTTTATATATTTATTTAAAATTTCTCTTGCAACGGTGCATATGCTCTATACATATATGTCATATCAGATATTATCTCAAAAGTTGAGTAAAGATTTATCAAGACTATCGTAAATTTAAACATGAGGTAGATCGTTTTTTAAAGACTGATACATTCCATTGCACACTTTTTTTATTTATAAGCAATATTTTGAGTGCACCTAGTTATCTCCGGCAGAGCTTATCATGCAATGGTTAAGGATGCGTGCGCTTATTAACAGCTTGAGTTTGCTCGAAAGGCACTAGGCAAGCTGATAAAGACAGTTTAATATGCGGTCAGAATTTCTAACTTACTTAAAATTTATAGACATTGTGAAAAGTTTGCAATGAGCATTTTTAGATATGATACAGAACGGAATAACAGAGCCTGAGTGAGAAATACTGAAACTATCTTTCCAAAGTGAACGAATTTGTAATTTCAAGTCAACGGAGGTAAAAAAGATAAAATGTAATAATAAGTTAACAGGCGAAAGGTGTTTAGAACTGAGTGTGAGCTAAATTTCTAAGAGCGTTGCAGTTTTTATAATTCTTTATTATTTTATAATGAACGCCGTTTCAAAGTGGTGACTTTGCATACAAATTTACCAACTAAAATTTCGATAAAACATAGTTTTATATTACGGATCAATTGTCATATAAACATTATATCGTATATAAGTTGCACTCCTAATACGTAATGATATGCTTACGTGAAACATAAAAATTTCTTTGACCGAAAAATTAATAGGTGCTTGCATGTATTTTGATCAAAGAAGTCTGTGGGTGAAAATGAAATGCGAAATATCAATATACACAATGCTTAAATTCGATGAATTTTGACATTTCTCTGCATACAATGACAGTTGTTCCGTTTAGCATATTTATTGAGTTACTCAGTGTATACAGACGCTAATCATGGACAGCTCACAATTACATTTTCGATATTTGTTCCTTTTTTTTTGTAGAAAATGATGGAAAATATTTTGAGTAACATATGTTGTACCCATTTTTCTTAATAAATACATTTTTTAGGTAAGAAATGGAGTGTAACCACCTAACAACTTTATTAAGTTGAGACCGAGCCGATTCATGTTTAGGGTCCCCTTTACGGTTTTAACATGGGAGCAAAATATAACTTTTGGTATTTTAAGGTAAATTAATTTTTTCTATTTCTATTCATTCTATTAAACGAAATAGTTTAGAGTATTAAATGGGTGACTTAACACGACTATAACTTTGTAATTTTCTTTGTTATAGATGTTTGTTTTTCCTTATTCCGCTACCAAATATGTATATATACATCCGCATCCAAAAACCACATATCATTCGAAAGTTTTTTTCTGGAATCTTCAGACTACTCCCTATTTTGTGAGCAATATTAGGAAAAGATACATTGCATTGAATTTCATACTTTTAACAACTCTCCTTTTGAATACGTCAAAATAGTGGTGGGAAAGATTGCATTTAATCAATATATATAAGACATATAGAAATATATGGCCACATAAATGTAAATATATACATCAATAATACACAAAGCCATGCACAAACACACGCACACAAATATAAGGCAAAGAATTGAGAGAAAGCATGGAGAAATAAATTCTTATCTTACGTGCTCTTTGAATGGCGAGGGTTACTTTCAAATGTACACATGAATTTGTATATGGCAGCCTACGCACATGCCCGAACTGTGCAGATGGTGCACATGCGGGATCTCGCTGGATCAAATTCAAGTGAGGACGACCCCAAAATAAGCGGATTCATATATTGCTGAGGAGCTTCATGCCCTAGTTACTAAAATCGTTAATTTATCCTTGCAACCTTGTCTTTGTCGTTGTTCCCTCTATATGGAAGACACATTACACTACATTTTCACAAGGCTTGAAACACGCATTTCATTGACATTTACAGAGAAGTAGCTAAATTTAACGTCTTACTCAGGTTATTTAATTACCTTGTTGCTAGACGAGTAAACGGTAAGCATTGGAAATATAATCTCGCCAGCCTAACATGATTTTATCAAGGCGCTATCGCTTTTTCTAATAATTGTCAAAAATAACTTATATATCCATATGCCAGCATCGCCGTTGATAAAATAGATCAAATATGATTACTACAGAAACTTGAAACTCCAGGGTTTCCATCATGCTTGGTTGAATGGGTAACATTCTATTTTAAAAAAATGGCATTTTTTTTTCCCAAGGGTGCGTCAAGTTAGCCATCTATATCCTATTTTATATGCTTTATGTTTTAAGAATTTCGCAGTGGCTATTCAGCAAGCAAAAATTCGTATCAATGGCGATGATCTTAAATTGTGTTTAACTTTTAATTCTTTGAAAGATTCACACGGACTGCTAAATCTCGCAAAGTAAACTTCATGTATTTAAACTGTAGCATATGCAAAGAAAATGCTTTTTTTCTCTCCGCACATTTTATCGTATCATTAACAATAAATTGGAAGGAGTTTCTTCATTTTTTGATCTAAGCGTTACCTTTGACAGCAAGCTTCACTTCGATCCACATAGAGAAATTAGAGTCAATGAGGCGAAATGTCGGCTAAGCTTCATTAAACGATTTTTATAGAACAAAAAAATTATTAATCGGTTTGGTCTGACATGTACTTGAATATACTTCAACATTATCAACGTTATCAACGCAACGTTGACTCAATCGTAATTATTAAAAAGGAGTTCTTACCATTTGCGCTACGTAATTTTGGCTCGCATACCACACGCTGACTCTATAAACATAAATTTAAATCATTTTTGATTTACCCTTGGTACGAAAGCGCGGGATCTCTTGTATTAGCGCGAGCCGCTGAGTGGTAGAATTGACACGCCACTTTTAATAGGTATACAAATAAATTCTGTAACTTGACTGACTATTTTTTTCAGAAAATTTGGGTAAACATTGCCTAGCTTGTGCGTACAAATTTGAGTTGTTTACAAGCTGTCGTCCAGCATGTGTCAAAGTGTAAAGAGACGGATTTCATTTACGAAATGTGCTTTTTTTCTAGTGTTAACTGGGATAAACTGGAAAAAACCGGCTGAAATGATTCAATTGGCTTGGAGAAAAAATTTAATATGTACGAAGGAGTTAGGGAGTGATTTGTTCGATTTCGCCCAAAAAATTCTTGTCTTGAGTCTTCAGTCATATTTAGCAGATCAACGTCTCTGCAGAGCTGAAGATGTGAGAAAAGAAATCGGTAACCATTTCGCCTTGAAAGCACAAGCCTTCTCCTGCGACAGACCTTAGATTGGCATGGCAAATACTCCAATTATTAAGCTTCGTAACAAACAATTTTGAACTAAATTTGAATTTTATAAAAAAAGTTACAGAATTTATATATATAAGTATTACTAAGCGAAGTTAACAGGTACGGACGTGCTTCATCGCGTAGCTCGTCAATTTTCATTGATTAAATTTAATCCCTTTCACATTATTATTACATATATTAAAATATATTATTTTTCTTTCTTTGCTTTTAACATCATAAAGTCCCACTAAAAATAGCGAACTAGTAGCAACCAGCCCCCACGGAGTAATACCTAACGTTAAACCCTCGGGGGAGAGCGGTAGAAGAACAGTAATACATAAACAAATATAATGTGTTTTGTAAATATATTTTTATTCTGAACGTGGTGGACGATGCTTAAATAGAGAGCGAATGTTCATCAGCTTCGTAGCTTAATTTATATTTTACTTCTCTTTCTGGGCGTTTGCTGAATCAGCTAACGGGACTATTTTACTACGGCGACGAAATTCATTGGAACGTTTTATATAGATGTCATTAGATAATATTCTGTAATCTGATTTCTTACATATGGTTGATGACTTGCTCCCGTTGCTTAATAGACTCTTTGTTAATTAAATATGTGAGCAAAGGAAAATTATAATGAAAAGCGATGCATTTATCGCTTCCAGAATGTTTGAGACTTGGAATGGTACAGATACATCAATAGATACATCAAAAATATACGTATGTATAATCTTCAATGATGCAATTGAATTCTAATTGGTACCGATGAAGACTGACTCAAGTAGATAGGAGTAACATTAAACGGATACCACGGTAAACTGCTTGCTCTCAGGCGGGTCGAGATGTGACGATTTTAAACTAGATCAAACCTTATGGGATGACAATAGAAGGGGTCTTTTCAGTATTCCCATTCCTATGAGGGGTAGAAGGATTCCGTCTGTGTCAAGTTAAAGATTCGCTTTACTTGCAGCGATTAGCTGATTTTAGGTATGCTGGTACGTTCAGGACTAGAATGAGCACGTAGATCTGTTATTGACCGCGTGATTATTGAAACAGTAAGCTACCTTCGTCTTCTATATATACACACACATAAGCACAACGATTTTCATTTGATCTGCAATAATTGACGTTTGACATTAATTATGTGCGTCGTGCTTCTCATTAAATATTTGACTTTCCTTGATATTGAAATTTTTGGACAATCATTTATTTTTGTTCAAGTTTTGCTACACTTAAATCGATATTCCTGAAGAGAACATGGAATAATGAAGTTTATAAATCTTTTAACAATAACTGTAGAAACTATCCAAATAAATTACATATTTTCTATTTATTTATTACAGATCTGTTTTATTAAAGAAAAAATTTCTTTTATTTAAATAAAGTGCAGCAGGTAACCTAAAGGTTATACTACTGTTTACGTGTGATTCATATACATTTTACATCATTACGTAAAAGTTACGAAACTTCGAATGTATTCAGGGAAAATTTTCATTGATCAAATGAGCTTTGACGTATATCCATTTCTCTGTTCGTGCAAATATATGTTACAGGTTTGAATAACAACAACGACAACAACAGCACTTGAGATTAGCGTGTTTGATGAATCAATGCTATTAACTTCGAAATTTTCACAGGTTCACCAAATTGGTATAAAAAGTGACCCAGTTGCTGTACAATGCAGTAAAGTTATTGAATATTTTTGGTGAGAGTATTTTTGTGTGTTGCAGGTGCACGCGGGTGCATGCCTACAAACGTATAGGTGTTAATATAAGTTAAGAGTTTGCGAAAATGCAGACGAATAGTGAAAAAATTTCTGTACTACAGTGTGGTTTACACAAACACTTGCAGTATCGAATGAAATGAATGTATGTGCGATCCCATTCTGTGGTTGAAAATTAATCTAGAATTTTCAACGAAATACTTGTTGACAATCCTACATCCAAGCATGCACAGACGGGCACAAGAGGACTGATTAGCTTTGTAGTGCAAATGTTTGGTTTATTATTATTATCATTATATTTTTTTTGTTGGTTTTTGAACTTGGAGTCCTTATGCTTATGGGAATTTTATATAGGTAAAGTAGGACCTTTTTCTCTCTCTATCTCTCTCTCTCTCTTATATTGTATGTATGTATAGGAGTAATACACATATTAAGTGTAGATTTTTAAGAAATTTCCTCCATTTTGCATTAGTCTTTAGAGGACTATGTTAATGTTTTCAATTGGCCCTAATGCGTAGTAATTTATCCATAAGGAGAACGAGATGCGCAATATGCGAAAAAGTGTATACGTTAAATATGGGTTAATGAGCATGTGTAAATTTAATTTGGTAGGATATAAACATATAAGAATGATTTGTAATTTTTTTACTCGTATTTAATTTGTGAAGAGTGGATACATTACAAAAAACAAATAAATAGAAATGAAAATTGCTTTTATTTTTTATATAGCGTGAAATTTTATTATGTACAGCTAACCGAAAAAAAGAGATTGAAGACAGGTATTGCTTTGCGGTGACGAGGTAATCAGTCAGAATAGTCTATTTGCTGGAAAGCTTCGATGTTAAAAAACGATCTAATAAAATATTTTTACGTAATTGTTGAAAAACTACTACCTCTAACGTTATTAAAGATATCTAACTAATATAGCTTTTTAGATTTGCTTTAATTTATATTATTATTATTATTATTATTATTATAAATTTTGCCAGAGAATAAACTCTAAGACTAAGTCTTAAAGCACTAGCGTCTAAAGCTTTCGGCTTTCAGTAAAAACTCTACCGCACTTGACATTTGAACCCACGACCATTGAGTTGCTAGTCGAGACTCTTTGCTTTAAATTTTCCATAACAATTTGGTAAGTGTTAAGCTGTGTGTGTGTGATAGCTGTGCATTTAATAGAAGAATAAAAACGTCAACGTTATCATCGCTTTAAGATGACAACAAAAGTATCATCAGAAACTTGATTTTGATTTGACCGTACAAGAACTAATGAATCGTTTTTGATCGCAAATGTAAAAGTTATTAAGCGAATTCGTTCAGATAATCGTAAAATTAACGCAAATAGATGGTAGTGTATAGCTATTAATAGAACTTGCGAGATAAATTTCATAAAAAGCAACGCATTCCAACGAGGAGGATAGAAAAAATTCATTCACAAAATCATGACAGCGCGGCTGAATTTAACAGGCAAACTGTAAATTACGCTGAATTGCTGAAAAGCCTTCTAGAGGCATCACTAACTTGGAAAAGAACCCGTTACCCAATGTATTGCCGTTGTCTTAGTATCCTCAAAAATAGTTCTGAGAGAATATTTTAAACAGGATATTTGACGATATTAGAAAAGAGACGACGTGCTTTTTTTTAAGGTCGTTACTGAATGATATTTCCATAGAGGGGGATTGTGCATTCTTGTAATTTGCCTTTTCTTGATTAATATTTGCTTTTGAAGCTCATAAGCTGGCTGTAAGAAGGGGATAAATAAACAAAGCTGTTGAATAAGAAACTTGCGTATATTGAAACTCATCAAAAATTCTTAACAGAATCGTTAAGGTTGGCGCAGCAAAAGTAGTACAAACATGTGTACCTGTAAATGCTTTCATCTAATTTCTCTCGCAATTTTCATGAGTAAAATTTTATAATAAATCGTCACGTTGTGAATAACTCATTATAAGAAACGAACCTTTCTCTCATAATGATCTGGTAAAAAAAAGCGACGAAATATAAAATATCCGCATACAAAACGTCTGGGGAATATTTTAGCAATATAGGAGCATTTTTTTAGATTTCTTCCCATATAAACGCCTTCATATAAAACATATCTTTGCTGATAACCGGATCAAATACCTAATATTTTTGTAATGGTTTTAACTACGAAATAATGATTTGACATACAAACTGATCGTGGTATGTTTGGTCCAAATGAATCTACATTTCGGATTCTTTCCAATATAAGTTGTTTTATGAAAATCAAAAATTGACCGGGCGCTTCCAAAAAAAAAAAGAAGTGTTTCAAATTTCTCGCTACGTGCTACGAACATTCGATTTTCCTACATTTTTGTTAGGTTGGTATACATACCGCAAACATATGTTGGTATTATCAGTACTTTTGTACTTGTATATGTTTGTGTTTTTGATAGATATAAAAGTGTTGTGATGTGCTTGGCGATTCTTTTTTATCGAAAGAAACGGATTAAAAAATCTGTATTAAATTTTGTATGAAAAATATAATTAAGTGCTTCAATTCACTTCGAATGTTGGCTCATGGCGTGTAATTTTGGTCATCAAACGTCATGCATATTACACCCCGCTACTTGTTCTTGTTCCCTAAACTGAAAAGCCCCATTAAAAGATAGAGTTTTGCAACGATTAAGGAGATAAAGACCGCGTCACTGGGAGAGCGTAACGCCATACCAAAAAGTATGGTCAAGGGAAATTATTTGGAAGGAGATAAAATAAATATTTATGAAGAAATAAATATTTTTCGAGAAAAATAAATTAAATAATTGCTATATATAGGGGGTAAAGGTTTCTCTTTCTCATGTGTTGGAATATGTAAATAATTGACGGACGGAGAGGCATGTTCATCGACATGGTTTCGCTTTACACATCACCGAAATATTAAATTGCATTAGAATGGTGTTACTTGCCTTCTAATATTCCGCAATCCACATAGAGGGCTTCGTAGAAAATATATACACATTTTTCTCAGTTCTCGTCGGCATGTCCGTCTGTCTACTCCCATTCACTACTATAACTCTCAAAATAATGGTCACTGATCGTATTTGTAAGCTAAATTGATCTAATTGTAACTACGCTTTTTTCTGCTTGTTTTTAGTATGACCAGATATGTAGCAGTTATCAGAAAACTCAGTTCAACTCGAAAATGGACATCTTTTGTTATGTCCAGCAGCTTATATCGAAATATGTTGAAAAAAGTGGGTTCATGGCACCGTGTAAATCATGGGTAAAGTTTAGCAGTTTTAACGATTTACAGAACTGCACGAAAGTCTATAATTATAAACTTATTTCGAGTTCGTAAAAAGTTCTTTTTGTATGCGGCAACATTTATTCTTGGTGAGAAAGTTTACAAGTATAAGTCTGCATCCTTATAAGCGTGAACGAAAGCATGTATTTGTATGTGAACAAAAGTTTTTTACTATACGATAGTTGCTGCTTACAAATGCATTGATGTGCGTACACCACTTCCGTTTCCGTTGTGGCGGAAGTGCCAATAAAATTTTGAGCAAAAAAAAAAAAAAATTAGAAGTAAAAAAAAAAGAAAAACGAAAAGTGAAAAAACTCTCCACACATTTGTCTATGTGTATAAACGTGTGTGGGTGTACGTTTGTGTGCACTCGGTTTGAAATGCGGTTGATTATATTTTGCTTGGGCAAAAGTGCGCAAGGAAAAAGCATTTCGAAATTCCAGTTACACAAAAACACTTTGAAATTTGTGAATATGAGTAAAATTTATTCACATATAGCACATACGACTATGTGTACAAATATTTGGTTTCACATATGCATGCACGTATCTGTAAGCCTATGCACAGAGAAAGTTTTGTAATAAATTCTTGAGCTTTGAAACATGTTCAATTGCATTTGTCAATTGGTAACGAATTTTTATCATTTTTTTCCTTTGTATCATAAATTGGGTAACAAAAGCTTAGTTTACCAATAAACTTGTTACAACAAATGTCAAACAGTTTGAGCATTAGTACAAAAGTAGAAAATGTAGATATGTGCATAAACTGCAATGGTTTGGTAACAAGAATATAAATATTTAAATTTTTTCGATCGTTTTCTTTTTAAATTAAAATTTAAAAACCTTATCCTCAGGATATGTTCATTTTTTTTTATGTGGCGGTAATAGAGAGCAGTAGTATTCTCGATGTGGGAAAATAGCCGCGAACGATAGAGCGTTTTGCCAGCTAGCAAATTAGGATTTAAACAGTTTTGCTCGAACATAGAGCTTTGTTTTTGAATTCTCCATTTTTTCTTTTTTTGATTTTAAGTTAAACCAGGAAATTAACTAGATCCACTTTGTTACCAATTCGTAAACAGCTTTATGCTATATATCAATTAGTTGGAGCTTTTTGGGTAGTTAAGTCTCTGATATCTGTTCGTAAAAATCGAGAGAAATAAATACAACCAATTAATAATTCTACGTCGTACATTATAAAAAAACAAGTAGCAAAAGAATCCACTTTTCCCAAATCCGTCAAACTATCAATTAAATTTAGAGAATATTCCAAATGTGACGAGCAAAAGTACGTACCCGACTAAATACACTTTTTTGACCAGGGGAAAAGTTCATGTGGGCTTTATGGTAAAATTTATCTCTCTGCCCCTTACTTACTATCTGGATGTCACAAAATCTGAAACAACAATAAAGAGTTCTGCGCAAGGCTTACAGTAAGAAGTTTTCTCTCTGAAAATTAATAAATCTTCATTACGTTACAATATATGTTCTATACGCGTCTGAATTACCTAATATATACATTATAAATGTATCAATAATGAACGATTCGACGTCAAAAAAGGCAGATTTTTATTAATAAGTCAGACCAAGAAATCGTTAGTTTGCAAATAAGGCTCATATGGCGAATTTCGAGGTGATGTCCCCTATACAGGGTAACGAAGTTAGGTTTTTCTAATAGGTTTTAGCGTCCTTTCAGACATATCAAAAATCTGTAGTCTAAAAATGATTATAACACGATTTTAACATTGCATTCTTTCAGTATTTGTAACGTTCTTTTGCATGAGATTTACTAGCAATAACTAAGCATTTTTGGTTTCGCGTTCCTAATTAGCGACTTACTATGTTTTATATGTGCACGTTCGCTAAGATTACTTAATTTTAATACTTATTTTACTTTATTGTTATTCATTTTGCAATAAATTGTAACTCAACGAAGACCCGAACCATACAAATGTGGGTTATCTTGAGGGGCTAACTTCACTTCAGTGATATTTTAATGCTTTCTATGTTCCCCTTTTCTCTTTGGACGTTTACTGTCTTTAGCATCATCGGCATCCGCGCGACCTTATTTAAAGTCAGCAAATCATCAACAAATTCTTGTTCTCGACGCAGAGTTGCCAAAACATTTTTTAACCTAATGCTGAGATTGAACGGTATCGAAAAGGTATGTTTGATCAAATCATAAAATCCATATTTTTCAATTGCTCGGAAAATAACAAGACTAACATCTCTGTAACCACTGCACCTCGTAAATGAATTATCGGCATGGCTTTGAGGAGTGTTATAGAGGTGTAAGGAATTTGGAAAAAAAGTGAGGCTTTTTTTGTCAGGGACGATGTCTATATGTCAATCTTGACAATTATTAACTGATTGATTGATTATGCCCTCCTTCCAGAGCAACGGCCGTAGATTTAAAGATTGTTTAAAGTTTATTTAAGTTGTGTACGATCTTTTATTCAATAAGTAAGTCGTAAATGATCGTTTGAACAATTTGTTTAGTAGTTAGTTGTACGTATCCTGCGGTGAAAAATCACTACTGAAGCGTTTATTAACATTTCTGGATCTGTTATTGTTTAAGTTAAGTTTGCTCGGGTATTGTGGAATTATTCACGCTAAGTGACAGCAAGTCAGATAGCAAGAACCCCAAATTTTTTAAAGTGTAAAAAGTATTAGTTTTCGGAACGGAAAGAGAAAATCAACACTACTAGCGTTTCTATATCGCAATAAACGTTATGTAAACGTTTTTTATATTAATTATGTTAAACTTGTAACATAGAGTTTTTCTTCTTATGCACTGTGTGGATAATGTTTATGGTAAAGGATAGTATTTAATTTATATTTTTCCTCTCTCTTCGGGCCGCCTTCGTAAGCACATCTTACAAAATTCAGTTATGGTGTTGAATATTCATAGAAATTCAAAGCCTTACCGTCTTCAGTAATTAAAGTAAGAAAAATTAATTAACTTCCCTGTGTTTCTTCACCTAAAAGACGTTTGAAGGATCGCTTTGTCATTTTATAAAGAATCGTGTATTTTTCTTTACTTCTTAAATGTATAGGGCATCAAATAAACGTTTTTTTTTTTTAATTACTTATACAAAACTAAACGGTAAACAATATCAGCAAGGATTTCCTTTTATTTTAGATATTAGTTTATTTAAAAATAGTGGATGGTGAACATAAAATGACCTATGGAACGCTTTTGCCACTTTTCCGTATGCATCCGTTCTCATTTCACCTACAATGCATATAATCTTGGTGAATAAGATCATTGAGACTTGGTGTTAGCTCAGAGTAAGCCAATGCTCAAACGTGAATCCAGAATAAAAAGTAATTAAACTTTTCTGCCAATAAATTGATTATGTCATAAAATGTAAGCTATGTTATACGATTCTTCTGAAGCTGCATGTCATCCAAGGCGAAATTATTTTGATTCTGCAATAAAAAATCAGATATAGTGATTCTCTAGCGTTCTTCATTAACTGCAATGTTATTTTCATCACATTTTCAGCCCACAAACCATTCTCAAAATCTACTTCGCAATCACACCTAATCTGAAAATCTATTGCGTAATCGCTAGGTCTGTCACACACACATACACGCAGACACTGCACGTTGAATATTTATTGTACGTAAGAGACGTACTGTTGAAACTGATAAGCCAATTATGGTTTTTGGTTATTGATTACGATTTCAATTTTTCATTTTTCTTTCATTTACATTTTGTTAATATTCTTCATTTATATCGATATTTCCATTTATAACCAATTTACATTTTCATACGCAATACGCTAATATCGAAAAAAAATTGCATTGTACTATATACTAGTTTGGGGAAAAAGAAATCCATTATTTTTATATGAACTTCAGAACTTTATTTAACATGCTTCGGATTGTCCGATTTGGGTCAAATATGCACCGTTTTGTTGTATGATTTGTTGCCATTTTAAAGGTAACTTCAAAATGCCTCTCTCACAAAAGTCCTGGTCTCTATTTGCAAAAAACTCTAATCGTCGATTTTCACAATCCTCCCTAGTTTCCAATTTTTTAACATTAAAGAAATTTTGCAATGCAAGAAAAAGATGATAATCGCTTGGTGTCAAGTCCGAACTGTAGGGCGGATGCATTAAAACTTCCCAACCAAGCTCCCGAAGTTTCTGGCGAGTTACTGTAGATATGTGTGGCCTAGCGTTGTCCTGGTGGAACACGACACCTCTGCTGTTGGCCAATTCTGGCCGTTTCTGGTCAATCGCTTTCTTCAAACGGTCCAGTTGTTGACAGTAGCAACTCATAATAAATAATCCCCTAACAGTCCCACCAAATGCATAGCAAAACCTTCCTGGCCGTTAGTCCTGGTTTGACCACCGTTTGAGGTGCTTCACCGCTCTTTGACCACGATCGTTTTCGCACACGGTTATCGTATGTGATCCATTTCTCATCTCCAGTCACCATCCGTTTAAGAAATGGGTCTATCTCATTCCGTTTGGCCAAGGCTTCGCAGATGGAAATTCGATCCATCATGTTTTTTTCCGTTAATTGGTGTGGCACCCAAACATCGAGCTTCTTTTTGAATCCAGCTTTGTGTAAATGGTTTAAAACTGTTTTATGGTCGATTTTTAGCTCCTGGGCGATGTTACGACTGCTAACATGCCGGTCAACTTCGATTATTTCTCCGATTTTATCGACATTTTCGACGACCGGCCTACCTGTGCGAGGTGCATCTTTAACATCAAAAATTCCTGAACGGAATCTACGAAACCATAATTGCACATAATTGACTGTTACAGTATCGGAACCATAAACACCATTCACAATTTTAGCCGCCTGGCTTGCATTTTCGCCTTTGTCAAAGAAAAACTGTAAAATGCACCGAATTTTCTCTTTGTTCACTTCCATTTTTAACACGCTGTAACTCACAACTGAATGCACCAAACAAAAAACAGCAAAAGAATTTTTTTACTGCGAAATGTCACCTTTCCAACGAGCATAAATCTGAAATTGTTTGATCGATACTTTACGAGAAATCTATCAGTGCAGCCATCTATCGAAAAAATAATGGATTTCTTTTTCCCCAAACTAATATATGTATATGCCTGTACATTTGTGTACATACATACATATATTTAAGCTTGTGCATTGAGCATGCTGATTGTGTGTTAAAAAAAAAGCATTAAACTTCCTTCATCAATTACACAATTGTTGCTTCGCTTGTTATATCATTTATGATGTGAACATATAAATATATATGTCTATATATAAAAGTCATGAAAAATACACATACGCGTATATGCATATATATATATATATATTTCATTGAAGATATTTTAAAAACTATTCAAGGATGTAGTTTGTATGCTCGTTTTGCAGATCGTCAACGTTCAGTTATCTGCTGACATACTTTCAGACAATCGTTTACTATAAGCTTAACTGTTCTTATCTAAAAATGTGCGTTTGTGTTGCTCGTATGTATGTAGAGTGTTTGTAATTTCATTTCGTTTTTATGTAAAACTTATGCAAATGGGGTTTGTCTTGAACTTACCTTAACAAATGACTTCTGATTTCCCCAAAGGGTTTTCTTTTTTGATTCTATATACACGAGAATATATTATATATGTTTTCGTATTCATGTAGTTTTCTACATGAACATAACGTTTTCGTCTGGTTGTTTACGTATATAGATCTAATCAAAAGCGTAGAAAAAACAATAAAAAAAAACAGAAAAAATATTACAAATATTTTTCTTTATCTTGTTCTTTTTCGTCTTACATATGCATAAATAAAATATTTTCATTACCAGAAGTTTTAAATAGAATACGCGTGCAGTTGATACGTATGTTGGTCGTCAATTGTTTATGCAGGTGAACTTGCTTCGCTTTGCACAAAGTTTTAGTTATTCTCCATACTCTAAATATAACTCAGGTTCATAGAACAAGTTCAAAAAAGTTTTGAGTATTTATCCCAACAACACTCGTGATAAGGGGATGTTAAGTTTTATGCGGATGTATGTAACTTCCGGAAGGAGTTAAGATCGGGTATGTTAATTTAGTATACTAATTGATGTAAAATGATCGTTTTGAGCATATCTGTTTGGCTGATGTCGGTCTTGCGTTATATGTATGTAATGTACATATACATAAGACGTAAAAACTTTCAAGATACAGCAAAAGTTCCTTATTCGCGCTTCTTATATTCGCGGATGGAAAAAATGCGACCAATTCCCCTATTTGCGGCTATGAATTTCTTTATTCGCTTATTTACTTATTACTCAGTGAATAAAGTATTGTTGCGAAAATCCCAAATCTAGTTTATTTCAGCTACGTAATTTCTCCAAATAACAAATTGCCTAAAGAGGGAAAAACTAAATGCACATTCGCATCCAAATTAAGTCGATTTTTTTATATATTTGATTTGTTTTTATTTTTTCACCTAGGAATGTATCCTCCATAATTCCATATAAATTAGCATTCCGTATTCACGGTTTCTGTATTCACGGTCTTCTGGATTCACGGTTTCTGTATTCACGGCATTTTTGTGGAACGTATCCCCCGAGAATAAGGAACTAAATGCCAAACGGTATTGAAAATGGAATGGATCAACCCATTTTTGACATCACTTCCCGTATCACTGTTTTAACATGTTTCAATTTGAACACCCTCCCATATAGGAATTATTGCAACAAGTAAGCCTTTACATGATCACAAATTCTAACTTGTAGTGTTTTATAATGAAAACTGAAACACAATATAACACCACACAAAGGTTTACATATGATATGAGCCTTTGTATGATCACGAATTTTTGAAATATTATGACTAAAATAGGAGCAGACTTGCATTCGGTGGAGTAGTGTAAACTGTTTAATAGTGCGACTCTTGTGCGGCGATAACATTTTAACTTATTTGCCTTTGAAATTTTCCAATACATTCCCAACTTGTATTACTTAGGCGTAAAGCAAATTAGATTTTTTTTGTAGCCAAATTCCAAACCTGGCTGTATGTGCAAGCAGTTCTGTCCGTTGCTTTTTAGCCCGTCGTCTGAAGATGAAGGCATACTCATTTTGCTGTTAGTATTAAAACTACAAATTATACACATATTTTTGATTGTGCAATAAGTTTAGCATCAATTTAACAAGCTCTACCAAATTATTTAATTGTTACCGATTGATGTTTTCAAAGTCTGTAAATTGCTTATTTAAGGAGTAACACTAGGGATATTTTAAAAACGGAATCTTTTTTGCTAATATAGCTTTTATTAATATAGCTTTATCGAGGCGACCAGTGAATGTGTATGTAGCTGGCAACGAGTTAAAAGGAGCAAGTGATCCTGTCAAAAAATTAAGGTCATATGTATGCTACTTTGTGTACACAGATTTTCGTGTTAATTATGAATTTTGCTATTGAACTATCTATTTTCTTTCCGCTTTCTCTGCCAAGTTGTAACACATAGAATGCGGAACTTTCAATTCTGTCTTTGACAGATACAGTAAAAGCGTCACGTTATAGCCTAAAGTTCTCGAGGAAACAGAATAAAATTATAAACATAAGAGGATAGTTTTACGGTAAAATCTAAATTAATGGTGAAAAATTTCAAATAGTTGAGCTTTTCATTTTTAGATCTCTATATTACTTTTCAAAAGTTTAAACGCGATTTTTCACAACAGCCTGTAGCATGATTTTATTCATTCCCATTTATTTTGCTCCTACATTTTAAACCATCTTTTAAATAACATTCTCTAGCGAAATAGATAGAGGAATTTTTCTTAAATTAATTTAAATGTTATTTATCAACGATAATTTTTCAAATTGTCTACATGTTTCGCTAGAGACAGGGAAGTATAATAAAAGATTTTTTTATATTCAAATTGTAATGCTCTGCCGCAAAGTACCTTAAATCAAAGATCGCATGTGAAATGTTATCGTTTTATAAAATTTGTCAAACCTTATTCTTTGTTTAATACTTACATTCCTCGAATATAATTGCTTTATTACTTCCCTTTCCATCCAAAAAAAAAAAAATTCGAAAAATATTTGATCAAATTATTTTGCGAACGGACACTTTGATTTCGCTTTGCGAGCTTCACGCAGCACGTGCAGAGTATAATTTATAAGTATAATGTTCTGCCGCACCAGGATACTGAAAGCGCGTTTCCCCAACTTGGGTGGCAAAATAAAATGTTAAAACATTTCCATGCTCAAAGAAAAACTGCTCTTTGTGATTACGGATTGCAACAATTTTTTGCAATCCTGTTCTTAGGTTGTACAAAAGAGAAATGTATTGTTCTTATATAATTTGATAGTAATCTATATCGCAGGTAGGTCCCGGAGTAACGCTCTCAAAGAAGATGTGAAATTTTCCTGTTGCCGCCTTTCACACACGTTTTAGTATGGCTTGATACCATCCATACCATTTAGTACCATCAAAGTAACATGTTATATGTTAGTGGAGTAAAGGCTATATTTGTTCAGGTAAGCAGTGTTCTTTGGAATTTGATGTACATATATCTACACATCACAGCAAAATAATATGAAGAACGTGTATCCCCAAAGAAGCTAAAACGTTTTGCTCGGGTATGGTCGACGATTAGATATTCTACATACCTTAGTTTTACGTAAATCTTTGTTTATCTTCGTCGTAAAATAAGAAATGTGCGCTTTATATAAAATAATAATATAGCAAGGGTTATAAACAGTGCGTTTATGTGGTCTAAACTTACTATAATGAATTTAAAAATCTAATCTCTCTTTTTAGTCCACTACTATGAAGTACAATACATTATCACCCTACACCTACACTGGTTGTTGCAGAAGATTAGAGAGCATGAGAGAAAGTCTTTAGATAGACGCCACCTATATTGTAACAATCGACTCGGAATCACCCAAGTCAAGCCACAAGTTTATGTAAACGTACAAGTATGAGTTTTTCAATTTGCATTAAATTTGGATTATGGAATGAAATCAAGGATTTGGTACTCGAAAATAGTCGATTGATAATTAAAGATCTTACTGATGCTATGGGTATTTTATGTGAATCTCCTTAAATCATGCTAACAGGTCTTCTTTTCTTTAAACGCCCCACATCCAAATTGACTCCAAGAACATTCTGGTTTTTGTAAAAATAGCGTGGCGTTGAGATCTATGAAATAATGATATTCAACTATCAAGATGTCGGGCGGCATTTCCATCTATATTCAAAGTACCGCTCCGGAGACATGACTTCGAGTCGATTGAAGACCAACAAGTTGAACTGAAAAAAATGTTTAGGGCCATCTTGGATAAACTATTTTGAAAATTGGAAAAAGCGTCAATGTAAGTGCATTGTGTTGGGCGAGGATCACTTTGAAGGCGATAAAATTTTTTTAGGGGAATAAAAAAAAATTTTTTCATTTAATGAACAAATTCGCTTTACTTTTTGATCACAACGCTATATCCATGTATTTTTATGTTCAAGCTATAGATAGATATTTTAATGAAGTTTAGCGTCTTCTGGCCAAAACACGAGTTCTAAATAAACGGATTTGAATAACTTTTGCGGCCACTACTCTACCGTAAAGAAGTCGTTAAATAAAATAAATGTACAATTTCCACAAGTTCTCAATAAAGTTTACTAAATAATAGCATCGCGGCGCATCGAATTGACGTGAAAAATTTGGATCAGACGTGCCAATTTTTTGATCCCTTCATACAAAATCCTTGCTAAATAAAGAGTGGCTTCACATGGAGACCAGGTGAAATGTTTGAAATGTTACCACGAAAATTATTGAGGAATTGTATTCATTGAACTGGTGAAGAGTATATAATGATGGAACTTACGTACCTGCAAGGCTTTTATTTATAACCTCATCTCATCTATGGTTTCCATTTATATTTAGCATGTCAAAATACTACCTTGTATAGGTTTTTATGGAGAACTCTTAAAAATTACAATATTTTTTTTTTTTTTTTTTTTTTTTTTACATAGACGAGTCGACTTGTGTTCAGTGTAGTGCGTGTTTTCTATTCGTCTGCGTTTTTTCAATTGTTTCGGTGTTTTCGGTGTTTTTGTGTATTTAACTTCTGTCTTTTCAGTGTTATTGCTAAAACTGGTTAACGCGGATATCGCGTATGTGCTTTTGTTTCGTCTATATATAATAAAAAAATAGAAAACAAAAAAAACAAAATAAAAAAAAAAAAAAAAAATTGAAAACATTTGACACTTTTCTTTAGTAGTTCCCAACCTTCTTGCACAGTTCCCAAACCTTTTCAAGTGAGTGGTTATTTCAAAAATAATAATAAATAGACAACAATAAGGCATAATGGCCCCGGGGCCGCCAGACAAAAACCCGATTAGATAGATTTTATCTATTAAGTGATACATCCCCCCAAAGAAAAAAAAGTAAAAAATCAGATTTTCCGGTGTTGCCGATCAGCGATATAATCCCTATTGATAAAAAATATGTTGTTATTTCTTCAATCGATGCTCGAATAACAATTTCCCAAATTAGCCCTTTTGCTATAAAAAAAGCTCTAGATAGCATTACAACATACATCGACTCCATCTCGATTCTACGCGATGGGAATTTACTGGTCTTCGCTGGGAACCCGCGCGCAACCGAAAAGCTCATAAAGGCCAAATCTTTAGCTAATCTATGTGCTATTTTAGCTAAACTACATGAGAAACTTAACTCGGTTCGAGGCGTAATTTATGCCCCTTGCTTAAAGCATGTGCCGGAAGATGAAATTGTTCGCGAAATGGGCATTCAAGGAGTGACTGAAGTATATAAATTAACCGAACTGAATGATGACGGAAAAACACGCTCTCCTACAGGAAGGATTATTTTAACTTTTGATCGCTATCGATTACCGCGTGGTATAAATGTAAAGTAGAACTATACATCCCAAATCCTATGAGGTGTAAAAATTGCCAACGCCTGGGTCATACGGCAAAAAGATGCACTAATGCTGCATCTTGTGCTAACTGTGGTCATCCTCCACATACTGAAAGCTGTACCCGTAGTTTCTGCATAAAGTGCAATGATCAACACTCAGCGTTAGACAAACAATGCCTACGTTTTGTACAGATGCGTGAAATATTAAAAATCAAAACAGAAAATTACTGTAGCATGGGCGAAGCGCGACGCACATACCGGGAAAGAAATCCATCTGTAGCCCATGGAATTGGCAAAAGTAATACCTATGCTGCTGTTGCCTCGCAAATCGACCCTAGTAAGACTTTAACTGCAACTGCTTCCAATGAAAAACCTGTTCCACCATTAACCAAAAATTATATTGCGAAACCAGTTACATCACTTGCCAAAGATAATATTGAAAAAACCAAAGCAACTGCAAATATTGAAAAAATTAAAACAACAACACATATGCTAAAATCTAATATACCAAATTCTCCAGAATCTCCAGCTCTCAAC
>NW_023998432.1:933423-936377 GCF_014805625.2 Glossina fuscipes | reverse complement strand
AATATACCAAATTCTCCAGAATCTCCAGCTCTCAACTTTACTCAACAAATCACAAGTGGTAATGAACCCATTCTTTCATCCATTAATCAACCTTCAAAAACCAAAGCAACTGCAAATATTGAAAAAATTAAAACAACAATACATATGCTAAAATCTAATATACCAAATTCTCCAGAATCTTCAGCTATCAACTTTACTCAACAAATCACAAGTGTTAATGAACCCATTCTTTCATCCATTAATCAACCTTCAATTTCAAATTATTCACGTGCGCCAACCCGTTGCGCTTCAAATGTACCAAATCACCTAAATACAGATTATTCTGCTGGTAAGAATAAATCATTCACGAAAAATTCCTATAGCGACCTTCTCGACGGAGACGCTGACATGTCAACTTAACCCTCCCTCCACTCTGCTTACATGTCATTACAATTAAATAAAGTTTTTAAAATTCTACAATGGAACATTAAGGGACTTATTAATAATTTTGATAAACTCCGTACACTCATAAGTGATCTCAGTCCAACCTTTATATCGCTTCAAGAGACCCATTGTAGAAGCTCTTTTAATCCTATTCCACCCAAATCATATACTAGATACTTCACGAATGCTGATCAAAATTCATATTCCAAACAAGGAGTAGGTGTTTTTATAAAATCAAATAGACCTCACAAACGCATAAATTTAAGCTCAAATATACAAGCCGTAGCGATACAAATAATGTTAAATATAAAATTTACAGTGCTTTCGCTCTATATTCCACCTTCGCAATCGTTTTCTCAGCAAGAACTCTACAATTTATTCTCCGTACTTTCCCCCCCATTAATTATATGCGGCGATTTCAACAGCTGGAATACCATCTGGGGCTCAACAGTGAACAACACTCGCGGTACTGTTTTAGAAAAGGCCTTTTTTCAAAGCAACCTTTGCGTTTTAAATGATGGAAAACCAACGCACTTCTCAACTCATCATACTTTTTCACATATTGATTTAACATGTTGCTCTCCATCACTTCTTCCTTTGGTGTCCTGGTCTATTTCTGATGATCTACATAATAGTGATCACTTTCCAATCATAATCGATCTTAAACTTTCAACGTCCTCTGCTACTCCAGCAAAACAGGCCAAATTCCTCCTAGATAAAGCGGATTGGATCAATTACTCCAAACAGGTGGAGTCATTTTTGAACTCAAAGCCATTTAACGGAAACTGCAACCATGATGCTGCTATTATGTCTAAAGCGAATCGCACGGCTGCTCATCTTTCTATTCCTCAATCCAACACCTCTTTTAAACGAGCTAGGGTTCCATGGTGGAACAACACGCTTTCGTTTTTGAGGAAAAATAAAATGGATCTATGGCACCGCTTTAAGAGATGTCCTGATCAGAATCACTTGTTATTATACAAAAAGGCCAATGCTCTATTCAGGAAGGAATTACGGAAATCAAAGGCACTTAGTTTCGAACTTTTCTCGAGACGAATTCACAGAAATACATCAATGAAAGTTGTCTGGAGCAAAATCAACAGACTTAATGGGACTTCAAATCTGAACGAAATTTCTGCCATCTGCACTCCCAATGGAACTTTAACTGACGCAGATGAGATTTCTAATTACTTTGGAAAAATGTGGTGCGAATACTCCTCTGACAGCAACTTCTCCAGTGCTTTCATTGAAAATAAAAGGACTCCAATATCTCCTCCAAATAATATCGATAGATGTGCCATGTTTCTGGAAAATTGCGTATCTACCTCAGAACTTGGAAGTTGTCTCTCCAATTTGAAGAGGAAGACACCTGGTCTAGACCGCATCTCATACCAAATGATCAGTGCTATGTCTAAGTCTAGTAAAAAGAAATTACTGGACCTATATAATACGGTATTTATGACTGGCCATATACCCTACATGTGGAAAATGGCAACAGTTGTTCCAATTCCAAAGTCAAAAAATGTCTCCATCGCATCAGATTATCGCCCAATTTTTCTTTTATCTTGCCTCTCTAAAGTATTAGAGAAGATTATGGCATCTAGATTATCTTGGTTTCTTGAGTCCAAGAACCTGATAACAAAGCAACAAGTTGGTTTCAAGCGGGGTAGAGGATGCATCGACGCTCTGTTACATATTGATTATTTCACAAGCAAAGCAATTTCCGAACGAAATCACGTAACAATTCTCTCAATTGATTTCGAAAAAGCATTTGATAGAGTTGGTCTTCATGTTATCTTAAGACTCTTGAAATCATGGAATGTTGGACCCAAATTCTTCAACTACATCAAATCATTGATGTCGCATCGGCGTTTCAGTTAGAATCAACAATCATCTTTCTGATTCTTTTCCGCTAATGAATGGCATTCCGCAAAGATCTCCTCTCTCTGTCACGCTTTTCCAGATCGCTTTCAACGAAATTAGCGAAATTCTTTGCCGTGTACCAAGAGTGGAACATTGTCTCTACGCGGACGATGTATACATTTTTACAAAAGAAAAAGACACATTGCCTTCGGTTAAAAAAAACTCCCTTTTAACAAGGGTAAATTTCATACAGTACGTTGCTTGGAGAAGCCATGCGCATATTAACACTATTGCTTATCTTACCAAAATGCTTGTGTTAAGCAAGATTGACTATGCTTTGATAATTTATGACAATAGCTGCAAATCTAATATCAACATCCTTAAACCGGTCCATCACCAAGCCGTCAGAGCAAGTTGTTATGCTTTTCGGACGACGCCCATAAATAATATTATAATTAAAACTGGTCTCCCAACCTTAGAAAATAGACTGTATGAGTTAAAAGCTAAAATAGTCCCTAAGCTTCTTAATTCAAACAAATCCATTCTCGGTGATGACGTAAGAAAGATTATTACTGCGAAGAAAATTCCAAAGTCACCATCTGCAATTGACCATTGTTTGTGCATCGCAAAGGAATTGAACATTCCCTTAAAAATTTCCCGCTCTTTTG
>NW_023998432.1:826221-933323 GCF_014805625.2 Glossina fuscipes | reverse complement strand
AAAAATTTCCCGCTCTTTTGGTGTTAAACCTCCCTGGATTTTGAAAGACTGCTCTTTTGACATCTCACTGTCTATGCACAAGAAAGAAGATACTCCAAATTACGTCTTCAGGAATCTAATAGCTGAGAAAACCCAAGTATTGGACAGTACTGGTTGGAATCTTTTGTACACAGACGGCTCAAAATCTCCTGGTCTGCCTCCTGCTTGTGCGGTGGTAGATGCTACAGGACGGGTTCTTCTCAACCACATATTTCACGAAAGTACTTCAGCTTTCACAACGGAAGCCAGAGCTATCCTTCACGCTGCCAACCTTGCCCATAAAAACAAACTCAAAACCGTCATTGTTACTGACAGTTTGTCTGTATTACTAGCTACCCGGAACCCTTCGACTTCGAGATGGAGCACCATCAACAAATTAAGGAATATAATTACTACACCCGACGGAAAAATTAAAATGTTATGGGTACCAAGTCACATCGATTTACTGGGAAATGAGCAGGCTGATCGAGCGGCAAAGTATGCTGCTTCTGCTCCTCTAATTATGGATGATGTCATGGAAAAGTTGGATCTTCAAAGATACATTGGAAGAAAAGTTAAAGAGAAAATTGCAGAAGGAAATTTACAATACCATCATCAACACTGCTCTTGCATTAACCCTCAATTAACTCCACCTCTATATCCAACAAATGTTGAGAAAACCAAGATCCAAACATTTTCGAGAATTCGCCTTGGTCATACAATTGCAACTCACCAATGGATCCTGAAGAAGTCTTCTCTCCCAATCTGCTGTTGTGGACAAACTCTTACTATAAAGCACATTCTCTGCGACTGCCTCAACTTTTCCTTGGCTAGAAGTATTGCATTTGGAACGATCAACCCTTTGAACATTCTACAATCAACTTCAGAACAGAATATCAATTCAATATTTTACTTTATTAATACTACTAAGCTTGTTATCTAATATCCATTTATTTAAATTAGAGCCGATAGCCTGTGTTGCTAGTGCTCAATGTCTCTTTTTTTAGTCTAAGATTAAAATAATAATAATAATAATAATAATACAATATTTTTATAAAAACACTACTTTTCAGTGGTGTGTTTAATAGAAATTCGTCTAAAAAATTTGTCGAATAAAATCAGGTTTTCATAGCATTTATCTTTCAGCCATAAAAATGTCAGTGTAGCAGATTTTCTGAACTCTCTTTAATTAGGAGACATCCAACATCACATTCTGCGCTGACTTTTCGTGCCTTTTGCTGAAGGATTTTACAAGATGCGCCGCTATATCAAAGTAAAGCATGGAGTTTCTGAATAATTTATTTTACTTGTGACGTTTGCTTGCTTTGTGGCTTCTTATTATGTTTAGCTTCATAAAATATAAAACAACATTATTGGCTTTTCTATGGTTGGCGGTGTAAATTCTATTCAGAAGATTCTATTTTAAGAAGAAGTAAAAATGCATACACGTATATGCTTTATTTAATTATTTATATTGGAAACCTGATATATAGTAAATAAATAAGTAAAAACATAAACTTACTGGTCGTTCACATGCAGTCACAAGAGTAAGACCAATAAATTTAAAGTACATCTTAGCAAACAATGAAGTTAACGCGTAAACCTACATATTCATGCACACCAATACTCTCGCGCGCATGCACGCACAAACGTGCATACAATAACGATCAATAATTCTCGAGACCATTTTATTGATAACATAACATAGTCTTTTTCAAAGATTATATAATCAGTGTAAGGCTTCTTTAACATTAAATAAACCAAAATAAATGTATCTATAATTAAAAGCAATAAATATTTATTTGTATTAATTAAACGCCCGATATACCTGTGCGAACAACAGCGTCCGATCGAACGTGCTACAGGTGAAAGTGATAAAAAGTACAAAAAGACGGGGAAAACGTAAGAGACTTCTACCTTGAATACCAGTTAGTTACCGTTACTTACTTTGAAGATAATTTAAATTAATGGCAAGAAATGACGCCATCATATATGCATCTACAGTAAATGGAAAGTTTAGGCAGGCACGTCCATGGACTTTTGTGGGAGCTATTTCTGCAAGGGATAATAATATTGCTGAACATTATGCAATCAATTCAAACAGACAAAAGTGAACATTTACTTTTAAATGCGCAGTTTGCTTTTTTAAATCTAAAAATTCTAATAAATAAATTCCTGTGGAAATGATTTTGATACGATGAGGGGAAAATGTTTACGTTTTTAGTTTATCTACAAGATAATTGTTAGAATTAAAGGACATCTTTGGTCCTTTCTACCATTCTCCCTCTCTCCCTTTCGCTCTCTCCGTCAGTTAAATTTGTCACTTGTATACAATAGAGGAGAGAGATAACGATAGATGGGCTGAGAAATTTTTCTGTGATCATGAAGACAGTTCCTTATCTTTTATTACATAGCATTACTTATCCAGTGACAAGCAAATTACTATATACCATTCCATCCTTAGTAAGTATGCTTAACAAACGTACAGCATACATGCGGCTTACGATGATATCGAAGGATAGACAATGTAATGCAGTGGGGCTGCTTTTGTCTTGTTGTCTATCTTTTTACTATGCAATATGGTTGTAAACCGGTTGAATATTGTTGAAAAATCGCATCACATGAACATACAGTAATATATAAATTATTCCATCACAGTAGGTACTAAGCTGGAGAGACATACAAAGACGACTTACAGAACTTGAGTGCACATTACCTGTGTATACTTTAACATGTATACATAAAGAGATATAGCAATGCTTTAACAATATATATATATATATATATATATATATATATATATATATATTTGTATAAAGCATATGTACATAAAATAACTTATGTTTTATCGTCATATTTAATGGTTTACCTGTAAAAACGGTTCAGATAAAGTTTTTGATATTTTGATTTTTTTCCCTTTTTTTGTATTATGAATACATGCATGAGTATACGGAGAGAGAGAGAGAGAGAGAGAGAAAAAAAAAAGGAAAGGAGGAAAATGCTAAAGCCCAACTCAGGTGTCATTTATTGCAAAGCTCAGTTCACCACAGCATCACATTGTGCATTGTGCTGGTGATGTACACCCCAATGAATACATAACACTTCAAAACGATAGAAAACAAAGATTTGCCAGTTGAAATAGTTGAAGAAGGTAAGAAGGAAGATGAAGAATAAAAAAAAAAGAAAAGGAAAGCAGCTGAAAATGTAGCAATAATGTAAAACTCTGTAAAATGAAAACTAGGACTCCCTCTCTGCTTTATGGGAATAACTACAAAATATTTAAAGCAGTTGTTTGCCTGATTGAAAATTTTTACTCTTAACATTATCAACAGTAACGGTAGTGCAGTGGTAGTGTTCAACTATATAAAAGGAAAGTAAATCTTTTATACTTTGTAAGATTACAGATACGAATTTTGAATGCATTATAATGCTTAAAAACAAGGAATTTTGGAACAAAATAAATTTTCGAAATCTTATATCGGAATATCGGATGAAAATACATAGTTTTATACTCCTTTTTTATGTCAAAAGATTTAATAACAAAATAAAAAGATTTAATTAAAAATAAATGAATCAGAACACGTCACAAATAGCAGTGCAGTTTATGCACAAGCTTCCAGTTATATAAGTTACTACAGCATTATATTAAGCCCCAGCAAGTAAAATGCGCACATGAATTCAACGTAATATAAACAAAAAGACACGCTCTTGACGTAACATATTCAAATCGGCTCGACCAGTATAGAGCAGTGCAGAAAAAGATAAGACATCAGGCAATTTTATGTGAAAACCAACTAAATGCTGGGAGTTCTTTAATTAGATTTTTCTATGAACCGACTTAACTAATTTTTTGAGTTAATTTTAAGCAAAAGAACAGTTTCTAGTCAGGTTGGGGATTGAAAATGTTTGTTATAGCTTTGAAGAGGAAGGCGGGCATGTAACAGGCAGGCAATCAGAAATGCGGAAATAAATAAATACGGATCGTAATAGACACACAAATTATATATGAGGCATATGCGGAAAAGACTCGCACTTGGGGGTTACTTAATACCAACCAAGTGGTTAAGCACTGTACACAAAGTAGGGAAAAAGAAAAAATTTAAACAACACTTTGTGCTTTTTATTTATATATTTTAGCTGATTACTGCGGCTGAGTTTTCTCCTTAGCCCTGTTTAGCAATTTACGCAATGTGCAAACTTTGTAAAAAAGTAATTTGCAAGAAATCGTATAAACCGGTGATCGAATGCAATTCATTGTTCACGTTCTTCTTACAATATCGCTTTAATGCCTGTATGGCTGTGCTTAATAAACTTAATATACCCGCTGTCGCGGATATGAAATGAAAATCTGTATAAAGTTTAATGTTTATCAGTTTAAGAAGGAGCAGTGTTAGTTAATGTTATCGAACAATGTGTTTTCCCATATATCATATTGTTTACGCGAAGTGTTAAAAGCGCATTTTAAGCACTTTTTGTGTTTTGTGTTAAGATTTCCAAACTTTACAGTAATTGGAAAAATAATGTTTTTCAAATATTATCCATACATAGATATATGTAAACATATATGAAGAAGAAATATACTGTTATATATGCGTAAAGATATTTGTGCAGCTTGCGAATGTCATTACCTAAACTATACGTAAGTAAGTTAATCTCTTTTCTTCTTCTTTCAAGGCGGATTTATATGATTTACTTGGCATGTTTTCTGATTTCCATTAACGACACGACTTTATGTGTGCTCAGTTCAAGTGTCAAGAGCACTACGATTTGTGTCTAGCAGTAAGAGATAATAGAATTAGTTTCGCAGCATTGAGTAGTGTGTTCAATGTGAAAACATTTTCTTATAACAATAAAAGTTTTTCATTTCTAATTTTTCACAATATTATGTAAATCCATAGAAAGCGACTGCATATTCGACGAAGCTTGGATTGAGACTTTTGCATACATGTTATGATAATTTCAGTATCTGTTTAATAGGCAAAGCGGTATAACGAACTTATAATAATTCTTTGCTCAAGATTGTCAAAACAGTATTTCTTAAGTTTCAACACTTTTTTCGAGGGATTCGATTCGCTTTTAAAATTTCCGACGAGCAAGGTCTATTTTTAAAATTATACCATTTAATTAGATAATGATGATAAATTTCGCATGAATAAAACGATGCGGATAATAAATAATAAACTGAGAACAAATAGTCACACCACGACAGGCTATATATTGTATGTAGACTAATGCATTTTTTTACTTTTAGCTATGATCGAATCTCTCATAACCACCAACTTTATCTGAAAAAATAATAAGATAAATAAAAAGAAATTCTGG
Source organism: Glossina fuscipes (assembly GCF_014805625.2). Taxonomy (NCBI): domain Eukaryota; kingdom Metazoa; phylum Arthropoda; class Insecta; order Diptera; family Glossinidae; genus Glossina; species Glossina fuscipes. The sequence continues at coordinate 927,983 of NW_023998432.1, read as the reverse complement.
GAGAACGCAAGCGAATTATTCCATTTTTGTGCAAGCAGCACAAGATCACCTACAGGTTGTGCCTGCCTACATTTATGTATCTGTTGTAGTTTGCGAGTAAAAGGTGAGTTTATTTCTTTTGAGAACAAAGGTGCTTTCAGTTTCCCTGTAATTTTGACAGCAGGAACCCTGTCAAGCCAAAAGCGCGCGAAGTAAAATGCTTCAAACCCTTTTGAGGGCGCGATTTCGAAACCTTGAACACATTCTGCTTTTTTTTAGATTGAGGTTAAAATTTAAGAGAAGAATAGTTATAAATTGTAGCAATCTTCTATCGTAAAAGATAGTTTTCCTTTCAACGAACTATTTTGCCACACCTACGCGCTTTACTCTCCCTGTCAAATTTGAAAATATATGTTCTTTTTCTTCTTGTTTTAGACCTAATGTTATGAAATTCGCTTTTCTAAGATACAGTCCGTATAACTGGATCGTGGATATTTTGTTCAAAAGAAATACACTTCAAAGTTCTTTCTTTTACAATCATATTCCTTAAATGTAGGATTATGAATGATTAATTTTTGGCAATACTTTCGACTGCTCAACTCGAAATTCTTTTTCTACCAACTCTCCCTTTCACAAATATTCTATTTATATACATTTTTACTGTCATATTACTAGTACCTAATTTTATAGCTTCATTTTTAGTTCGTTAACCTGCTTTTCTTCTACTCGTTTTCCTCGGCCGGCAGCTGCATGACGCGCTGCGAATGTGCATTTGGCTTTTCCCTCTTTAGGCATTTTATTACTTAGCTGAAATGACCAGAATTTGGGATTTCTGTAATACTATTAAAAAAGTCTTTGAAATCTAATTGATTGCAGTGCGGTGTGTTGCGCGATACTTGCTTTGGGAACGCACGTTCAATTTTTGCCACCGTGGACCATAAATTGCAGTTTAATGTATAAGTGTTCTGTGGAAAATTCTTTTATGTGACCAAGTTTTAGTTTTTAATATACTGGGTTTGTGCAATTGACAACGATTTTTTTAGAGATGAACATTATTAGCAATGCCTTTGCATTGCCTGTAGTTCACGTGCGCCCGAGTTTTACAAACGCAGTTATCATCTCAAAAAATCATCTATTATATCGCATATATATATATATATATATATATATATATATACATAGATATACTTATAAAATATAACATATGTGGTTAAGCTTTAAGGCGAAGGCGTTTTGACCAATAGATGGCTTTAGGGTTCCATAACTTTAGTCACATTTTGTAGCGTGTGTGCAAACTGACAGTTCATAAAGAATTTAAAAAATAGAAAACGAAAAGATTTTACTGATATTGCAACATTTTGCCTTTAGGGTCTTGTATATATGGAGCGGGCCGGTTTTTGGCGAATTTCGAGGTGATCTCCCCTAACAAAGGTAATGAAACTAGGTTTTTCTGATAGGTTTTAGCGTCCTTTAAGATATATCGAAAAACTGCGATAGGGAAAATTCATTAAAGTTTTTTATGTACACTCTAAATATTGTAACTTTTCGCCAACAATATCCATGCACTATATGGTAACTACAAGAGATTTTTTTTTTTTTTATTTCTTATAACATTTCTGTATAATTTCTTACTTTATTTATGCTTGTATTTCTATTTTTGTTTAATTTTTCTAATCATTTTATAGCATTCAATTATTAATTATGTTGGCAAAGGCGCGAACCCAAGTGTGCAGATAGCCCACATTTTATCAAAGACAAAAATGTGTACCAGGTAAAGTGGGCTAACTTCACATCAGTAAGATTTTGACATTTGTCAAATCCGTAAAATTTCACATACTTGCTTCAAAAAGATTCATTTAAAATGTAGGAAAAGGTTGCCCGAATTTTAGCGACATTTTTCGTGGATTATTATTAGCCTTTTAATCATCAAACGTTTATTCTCTCTTTATACCAGAAAGTACTTCAACTATATGTTAAAACGTAAATTAAGGTAGTTGCGCACGTCTAATATAAAATTAAGCGTTCACGATTTTAAAGACATCTAGTACCACCAGTTAAAGTAATAAGTGACTACATAAGACTTACGCTATGTCTTTGAGGATAACGGATTACTAAGCTTTTCGAAATATATTCGCCGTGCTTGTGTTTTCATTTCGGTTTCAGTTTTTTTTTCAATCCTTTTTTTTCATTTTTTCTTTTCCATTTCCATTTTCCATGTCCTGATGACCTGATGCAACGATGCGAATCTTTAATTAAAAAATCCAACCTTTCGCATGCATATTTTATACGCGTATGAATTTTTATTTCATAAATATTTTCTCATTTGTGTCGTAACATTTCTTTAAAATTTCTTCCCCTCACTTATTTTAGTAATTTCATTATCTTGTAATATAGTTGCAAAAGTTATTCTACTATTTGTTGCATATTACTCTAATCCTCATTAAAATGTTGCAATTCATAGTTTAAAGTTTTCATTTCTTTAGTTTAGTTTTTATTATTATTTTTATTTTTATACCCATCACCGACGGATGTCGGGTATATTCATTTTGTCAAAACGTTTGCAAGGCCCAGAAGGAAGCATCAGAGATCTCATAACATATATATTTTATTGATTAGCATCGAGTTCTATATTGATTTAACCATATCCGTCTGTCCATCGGTGTAATGTCTGTTGTAAATATTCTCTTGGCCGTAAAAATGAAGTTATCGACTTCAAATTTAGAAGAATCATTCTTGCACGCAGGTTGGCATTGAAAATGAGCCAAATTGTTCGAAGCACACGCCCACAACACCACGTAAACTGAGAACACCTCTGTTTTTCAAGGGAAACGAAAAATCGTTTTGCGCTCATTGCTCATAAGTTATAGCAAATAAATGTCCAAAAATTTGATCGCATATTCTATGGGCGATACTGTAGCATTTATGCATAAAGATGGAAAAAATTGACCACGCCTACCCAATATTATGGTGTACCAATATTGAATTGTTTTTTCAATATCCTTATAACGCGCAGAAACAAGCTTCAAAAACCCTAAATATATATGAATTCTTGGCCAGTTTCAAGTTTGGAATGTACCTTAACATATCTGTTTATTCGTTTCTCCATCTGACTGTTCGCGCAACTTTGTAGTGTTTGCGGTACACATTCTCTTGTTAGCGAAAATAAATATATCGCCTAAAAATTTGCAAAAGAATTGGGAATAGACTTAAACTTTTAAAAGGACACGCCTACAGCGCCCACATGCTTAAAAAGGAAAAACTTTTATTTTGAAAATAGAAAAAATCAACTTCGCTCACTGTATATTATAGAGCGTGAGAGTTTTGTTTTTTTACTTCTTCTGTCTTTTTTTGTGGTAAACGGTGATAGGTATAAAAGATTCGGTTCTGACCGAATTTAATTTTCTTACTTGTTTTTTTTTTTTTTGCTTCGTTTTTCTGCGTAAAATGTACATAGAATGCCCATAGATGCAAACATCATTTCGTGCTGTTTATGTGCAACTATCACAAAAAAGTGGAACTAACAAGAAACACATAAGAAAATCTTTAAAAAAAAAGTTTTAACCCAAAATGTACATGTATTGGTACGTGAACGAGTTTTTATTTTATTTTACTGCAAGAACTTAATATGTAATAAGACGAAAAAGTTAAATAATTAAATGAAACTCTAGTACTAAATATAGCTACTAAGTAGCGTCACGTTTTTGAGGAAACTTTTAAGGACATCAGATGAGAAGCGTACATTCATGCATTCAAGGTGAGCAAATGTAAGGGAAAGACGAAATAACAAATTATTGGGTGAACCGCGGCGGTGACTAAGCAGTGAAAATTTTATACCATTTCACAAAATTTTAACTTAAAATTATGTTTTTCAAAAAAAAGAAAACCACTTTAACTGTATTATGAACTTTTTTACACTCATATATGAACATTCTTTGCCGTCTTCGTAAAGGCACTTAAGACGCAAGAGAGGCAGTATAGTTTAAATGCAGTTCCATAATTTTATAAGAGCCAACACGAAAACACACATGTTTCTTAACATATATAACCTGTAGCCGAACACTTGCAGGTTGCACACTGATAGCGGAGAGCAGTGCATATAAAATCAGTGACTCGGTGTATTTCTTTGGACACAGACAGTTTATGTGCTTTACACTTTCTCATAGTCATCATAATAGCGTATAACATAACTGTAGTATTTCCAAACGAAACTCTTGGCCATAACCTTTGACACATGAAGAAAATCTTCGTCGACATTCTAGGGAGTTTTCGCAACTTAGCAAATGTGCGCTAATATATCGAGAAAATAAGTAAGTAATTTGAAAGCGAAATATTCTGATTGCTGATAAGTGGAATGACAAGATATTTAAAAAGACATGTATAAAACAAAGTAGAAACTTACCTTTGGCTCGATCCGACACTTGGGCAGCAACTAATATAGATTTACATTAACATGTTAACTATCTTGATGCGAAGTGTAATTTGTCTAATTTTAAAAGGCATCAGCAAGAAGGCCGGATCTATGTTCATGGTTGTTTATATGCTAAAGTTGATTGCTACAGCTAAAGGATGTATCTGATATGCTTATGACTTCTGCGATATTCGTGATAAGATCCTGTTGAACGGGTAAGCCACTCCACAACTGACACCAGAAAGAATGTTATCTTTGATCGTAAAATTAGTGCCTTATAAGAATTCTTATGGCAAGCCAAGTTCATTTGACTTAAATTGTACAAATGCGTACAGCCATCTAGAAAATAGTAGATAGGCGCACAAATGGTGTAGCAAAAAAAAACTACGGTAGAAGCAAAAAACCGGAAAATCGAATGGTTGGGAAAGGAAATGGGAAATTAAATAAGCCAATCTATGGACGAAGGGGAACAAAAGCATTGACGAAGGAAGGGATAAATGGATGAGAAAAGTGAAAAACAAGCAGTCAGGCAAACATCGACAAACGAAGAAGGGAGATAAATAGTGTGACGAAGGAGGGAGGCGAGCATATAAATGGACGTAACTTAAATCGGAATTTAGCGCTCGTTCAGTTTGGCATCTCTAATAAAATGTGCATATTTTAAAATGTATACATTTTATTAAGATTTTTGTTTTATGCTCATTTGAAGAGTGCAAAACCATCGGTGCTACCAGTGTCAATTGCAATAAGCATATAGATAGATAAAGAGGTAAATATAGATCTCACTGATCAGAAATTTTAATCTGTTGATCAATTACATATTTTCTCGTACTATATCGTCGGCAATCTTGTTATTTTTGAAAGTTATAAGTGGAAAAAAAATTGCTATATTTTGAAACTATTCATGTTACTCCAAATAATAAATGCTGTTTGAGTAATCAAACTCAGTTAGGAATAATAGTGGCTTCAAATGGTTTCGAAAGATAAAAATGCAAAAAATTGAGTGGAAAATACTGGCGCAGTATACCAAACAAAAACAATTTCGATCATCGTAAATATCTAAATCTAATTTCATAATTGTTATGCAAGGAAAATTAGTTTGTTGTAACTGGTACCAAAAAAAAAAAGTACAATTATTCGGTCAGTCCGTTTGTACTACAACATTTTATATGCACCAAAAATTTCTTAGTATGAGTAAGATAAGATTCAAAAAAGGCCTGAAACCTCTTCATCTGTCTATCAGTACAGATATCTACTCCCTTTTGATGTTCTCACAAATTAAAAGGTAGAACTGAAAGTTGGCTTAGCTTTAGACGAAGTAGACGTGTGTTTTTATACGCATGTCCATCGGTAAACAAAATTTGCTTGGGATAAATCATTCGCTTTAGAGTAAAAACTTGGCGTTTAAGGAATGGCGATGTACTAATTTTAAGAGGTATTTCAAGCAGGTTATTAAATTAGATTTATTATCGGTCTATATTCTCTTATTCAAGTTTGCCTATTGCTCTCAAAGATGTTAAGTTCGTGGTTAGCTATTGAAATGTTATTGTCTTATGCAACTTGCTAATGAAGAACTATAAAAAAAATTGAGTTTATGTAGAAAATTTATTTATGTGCATATAGCCCTACGCCTACGTACGATATGCCTATAAAAAATTTTAAAACTTTTAACAAAGATTTCACAATTTCTAAGCAAATATAAATCGAGAGAGTGAAGGAATCAATGAAATGAAATTTTAAATGATTAAAATATTTGTTACGCAACCTCTGGTCTGTAACTTTATACCTTTATATCCACCCATACGTATCCATTTATACATGTATGTGCCGGAGAAAATTGTTTCACTGAATGTGAACACATTCATAAACGGTGGAAATTGTTCAGAAACTTTCTTAAAATAACAAACCTGAGAAAACTTTTTCGTTCAAGGCCCAAATTTGAAAAAATAAATAAATAAATAAAAAGAATGGAAGAAAATTAAAAAGGAAAGGAATAAACTTTTTCTCTTTTTTATAAATTTGTGTATTACCTCCAAATCATGTCTTATAAGCAAAAACTAAATATCTTGAACTTTTTAAAGCAATTCTATTATCTTAAGTGTGCGCAGAAATCATTTGTATTGAAAAATATATTTGGTCTGCATATACTTAATTAACAAGAATTTTTGCTACGGTTTGTTCCAAAATTCTTCGCATTTCTCTTTCTTGCCGCATGCAAAGTAAGCTATGCATTCCTTATGACAACGTGCTTATATATATACATGTAGATGTACCTTAATTTATACATATATATATATATATATATATATCTTCCATATATGTATGCATCTACACACATACATATCCGGAATGCGAACATAAAAGTTGAAGTGCGCCAACTTGGTTCGAATCGTCAATAGTAGGGTTTTCTTTTATTATTTATTTTATATATTTTTATTTTTTCAATTAGGCCAAAAGTGCACATAAAGACCACAAGAAAAAATGCCACATTTCTTTTGTTGTTGGCCTTTGCTTGTTATAGGGAATGTGTGTGAATTTTTGCAAAATCTTCATCAAAACACAAACGACTACTTTTCATGCTTGTCGTGTGTGGTTTTGTGCTCTCTATCCTTACACGCATTGCTCTTTGTGCTCTATATTTTGGCGCCAATTTTACCTTCAATTTCGTTACTGCTCTTGTTGCCGCATAAACATTTTTTTTGTCTTTTTTCGTCTTTCTTTTTTTTTGCTTGCGCTGCCAATGTTATGCATAAGATTCCCGTGCATTTTCTCGAGTCGCAGAACGTATAGACAAAGTTATTTTCATTTTTGCGGTTTACTCTGTGTAAAAACAGGATGAAATAACTGAAAATGTTTCTTAAATACCACTTGTTTGCGGTTGCGTTATTTAGGATTTTGAGGTATAGTTGGTGTTTTTGCCTTCAACTCGACGGTGGTTATTATAGTTTACGCTGAGTAATAGCGCTAGAGAATTTCTTAAATTGTTCGGAATTGCGTTGAATCCATTTAATGGCGCGACTAACTTGTTTTTTCTTTCGCTGCGCAATGCTTGTGTTGGATTTAAGTATACGATGCAACGATGCTCCATCCGACAGCAGGTGATTATGGCAGCTGCGACGTTTCTGCTGCCGTTGAATTTTACGATTATTTATGTCATTGAAGGTTGAACGAGCTTTCGCCTGATACGTGCTCAAAATTATGCAGCACAATAACAAATGGGCGTAATTGGCAGCAACCGTCATATCACCATCGGGACTACCGTGTTTGCAGGGCTTAAAACGAAAATGAAACGAGCTCATAGCTACACAGCAAAGGTTCAAATAATGTAAATACGTTAATGTCGGTTCTTTTTTTTATTTATTGAAATTGACTACTGATTGGGTTTCAATTAAGTTCCGATCGTCTAGGTGTTCGCACAAAGCGGTTTTTTTTATACAAACTTGGAATTTTTATTTTTTTTCATAGAACGCCTAAAGTCGGTGAATACTGAACGAAAGATAAACACAACTGACAAATAAACTGATTTGCATTGAGTAAACTTTAAAAAAAAAAACAAAGGGAGGTAAGCAGAAAAGCTATATCCATCTTAAGAAAAACCTTGAACATAAATTACATCAAAAGAGTTGATATCTAAGGAATGAGAATATTGGCGCTGTTAGGATAGATTTAGCGAGCAATTTTTTGAAAATTTCACACTCTTCCTTCCTGTAGATCATAAGTAATTAACAATTAAACTATTAAATATTTTTTTCTAGCATTTTAGGTATTGTGAACCAGCTTTTAGACTTACTTTCTAAGTATATAATAATGAATATATACCGTAAAATAAACACCATATGTAGTATAGCATACGGCACATGGTACATAGTATATAAGATACTGTACATGGTAAATAGTATACGATACATAGTTTATACACATAATATACGAGATCCGTTCAAAATAAAGACGGCTTACGATTTTGGAACCTCTTTTTTATTATATTGACACACATGTCCCCAACATATGTTAATATTATCAGCCATTTTCTATTTTTGGCTTGGTTTCGGTTTTGACAAATATAAAGATTAGGCGTGTTTGGTTTCTCGTGCTTGGAGATTTTATGATGAACTTTGGGGAAAAAAAAAAAGTTTATAAGTGCGCAAGCTCTTCGCTGAAAGTTGAGAAGCGGTGAAGGTGAATGGCGATGCTCCGACGAAAATTTTGAAGTTGTGAAGAAAATCATTATGAAGAGTGATCAAATTACTATTACGGAAGTTGCTGAGGATATTGGCATATCGATTGGCTCATACCATGGAATTTTTTCGGAAATTTTGGGCATGAAATCTGTGGCAGCGAAATTGATTCAGCGAATTGATTGCTTAATTTGGTCCCGAAGACTCGTCGAATGAGCATCGTTCAAGAGCTGTTGAATGGCGACAACGCTAATCAAGGTGTACTTGCGAATGTTGTAACTGGAGATGGGCAAAAGGTCCAATATCGAAAAAATCGCGCCAAATTCGGCCAAATGTTAAGATTTTGTTCGCTGTTTTTTTCGATTGTGGCGTAGTGTATCGTGAGTTCTTGCCAAAAGATCGTACGATCAATAAGGTATATTACCCTGCAGTTATGCGCATTTGGATGAAGCAATACTAAAAAAAAGGCTCGGAATTATGGAAGAACCAGTTATTGATATTGCACGACGATAATGCGTCAGATCCCTTCTCATTACTTGTCCGTAATTTTACGGCTAACAATTATACCGTAATCATGCCTTAGGCACCCTAATCACCGGATTTGGCCCCCTGCGACTTCCTCGTGTTCTCAAAATTGCTCAAGGCCATACCAGAAAGTGCATATCAGAAGTGCTTTGGATTGCAAAAGCGCTGGCACGAGTGTATTATTTCTAAAGGGGATTACTTTGGGGAGGAGAAAATAGATATTGATGAATAAGTAAATATATTTTGAGAAAAATAAACACAACTTTTTTGAATATACTTCGTAAAATATGTAGTGCACAGTATACATTAGCACACATAGCGGTCCGGAATTTAACAAAATATTTGTGAAGTACGATTTCTAGACCCCACGGTAAAAAATTTGCAAATATTATAACATGGTTTTGGTAAAACACGATTTTAAAAAATTGTATTTGCTTTATCGTTGATAAAGGGAGTTTTAATTAAACTTAAAGTTAATTTTTTGACCGTAATTTCTATTTTCTAAATATCTTTTATTCGCACTGATAGCCGAATAAGCAAAGGATCGTGACTAATAAGTCAATAGCCGCGGGCTTAAATCTCAAGTGGAGCAGAAATTTCATTTGAAGCGAGCATATGGTCTAAGTTATTCGGCAGTATTTAAATCGTTTGTAAATTTATTTACTAAATATATACATAATATTAGGTCATATTGAAAAGTCTGTGCGGTTTCGAGTTTCTTCTTGCAGCCTGCTCCTATCAAATGATTCGAAACTGTCACGTGGTTGATGTTTAGTGCCTCTGCTATTTCCTGACGGCGTGTGTGTAGGTCTTTTTCAGTGACTACGAGATGCATCTTTGTCATCGAAATTTCTGAAACGGAATTGAGCAAATCATTCCTGGGTCCTTCGTTCACTTATAGCATTCTCACTGTACACTTCACAAATTTTCTTTTGCAGCGTTTTTACCTTTTCTATAGTCAAAAAGGATCACATAGCGTTTTTCTTGAGATATTTCACTCATTTTATAATCAATATAGCTTTTTACACGAGCAAAGAACTAGAAAACTATCTTCATAGAAAGTATAGCCTAAAATGTCACATAAAATGTGCTTAAAAGGGCATGTTCGTTTGATACGATGCGGTGAGTGTTGCCCGATGTGTGGGCATAAACACCATCGCGCGGAAAAAACCGCGGGGAATTTAGAATATGACCTATTGAATAAATAAATAAAACGTTGAATTTCAAATTCTTTTTCGTTAAAACTTAATTTACTTCAATTTTGATATTATTGTAGCTTTTATAAAATTTTACACCCTAATTCTTAGTTTTGATATAACGCGATACAAATTGCTTCAATTAATATTATTTATCGTATAGCGCGGTTTTGATATATAAAATATTTAAGTTTAAATTACATTATTTAATATTATTTCTGAATTGAAATAAATAAATAAAAAAAATTGCATATCACGGTCTCGATAAAGCGTGGTAGACATTAACCATATAAAACAAGGCATGTCTGTATTATATAGTAATATAGCATTAAGCATAATCTCAGCATTCTTACTTCAATAAATTTTAGAACAGTATGTGTTAGCTTTTAATAAAGTTGAGTATTAAATTTTATTATATTTATAAAATGTTTGTAGACATATAAAAATCAATCATCAAAAGAGATTTTTAAGAATGTGTATATTTATTGTGTGTATATATATCCATCTTCTCCTAACAATTTGTTTTTGATGGCAAGTTGTCCTTCTTTTCTATTGTATATCTCTTTTACTTTTTCACACTATCTAGATCATGAGATTTTAGGACAGCAGGAGATTTTGTCATATTTTAAAGTTCAATTGCTTTCGTTTGGCAAATGCAAGACGTTTTGCTTTCCTATATATGTTGCCAACGTAAATCAAAAGGACAAATTTAATACATTTATGCTGTACAAGATAACAAAAATAGCAACGACAAGAGAGAATTTTATTTGCTTTTTTCTTTTTATTAGAAAGTCGTTAAATTCAATCCACTTAAATCCTCGAAACTGTCCGAATAAATACCATCCAATGAACTTAACAACATTTGAGTATGTTAAAAATGTCCAGTTGTTGGTTTGTAATATATCTTTTTATAGGCATTCTTAGATAAACCTAAGCTTTTTTGTATGACCAGCCAGTCACGGGATGTCCCCTATAAACGCAATAGGATAAGCTCCTTTCCTTCCACAAATCAAATTTTCCGAACACCAATCTGTTTGTGAACCAGTCTGCTCGTCCATGAATTCATTCATCATGCATTGGGTATCACCCTTTAGCGGACCATTCCTGTTTTGTACTTTGGTTTACGCGTCGGGCGATCATTTTGGCAGTTAATTCAGTCTTGGTAGTGGTTCGAACGTTTATGTCGTTCCGTGCTTTCATATATACGGGTTTTATGACCACCCTCTAAATCCACTTCTTTAGCTGTATACGAGCTTTTGACTACTTCAATTGCGTCAAAATCTCAAGTAGGGTTAATATTTTTAAGCCGGGTTTCAATACTATATACTATTAGATGCAGGAGGAGGATATTTTCTTTGTATACGGAGGTAGTGTGGAACCATTGTTAGGACATTGGTGCGATCATTTATCGTTGTATCCGCTGCAAAATCCAATTTTTTTTTGCTTTTAAAAGCGTAGATGTTCTTAGGTAACGTTATAGGCCTTATTGCAACACATAGGAGCTGTAATCCTCCATCAAAATAATCTTTTCAAGTATAAGTGTCATTTAGGCTGGCGATTATAACGCCCAGCACTTATTCAGGTGAAACACTTACGTTGGTGACACCGGCTCAAGTTCTAGGACGGTGGGTCACAAATTGTACAATATATTGCGTTGAGAGCAGATAATATTCAATAGCTGGTTTTTTTAAAAAATGTTTATCTTCTTCAAACATGCGTCAATTTCAGTTACTTTTTAAATTGTAAATTATCTCTATCATGGCTAGTGCATAGTCTAGGGCTTAGGAAGCGCGGCATTTACCTGTGGGACACAAATTAGATTTCTAGTGTACTGACGACTTTACTAGACATTAAATAAGTCGGTTATCATGCGCAGGAAATTAATAATGGCTAGGAGCAGCAGCAAGTTGATTTCTGTTGTCAACTTCTTTCATGCGAAATAAATATTTGTTATATGTAAGCATATGCTTATTTTTTCACAATTTTACAATTAGACGAGCACTAAGTAATATATTTTCCTTGACGTAGGTACGGTTGCGGCCTTTCATTACATAACATATATTTATATATATAATATAATGTATGCTTATATTATGTGTGGCTGGTTGTAGAGTCGTATAACTAAGGTCATACTATAGCGCGTGCGAACATAACCAAGACATGGCAACAATATATAATTGCCACGTATTATAGGTAAAGAATTGTTCAGACGAATGATCTAGGGTATTCAACGCTCGATCTTGCCTAGGTATAACATTAAAAAACTCAGAGCATACGATAAACTTCAAAACTTCAAAACTTTCTCTTAGCACGATATTCAAAATAAGCAAAGGAGGGTAATAAACATGCACAGTTTAAATAATAAAAAGCGATAAATTAGCATATTTAGATCCACATTATGTACTAGGTGGAGGGCCCCTTCACAGTACTACTTAATTATTGTTTTTTCTTATACCCTACCTCATTTGCGTTAAAAGGTATATTAAGTCCGTATGGACGTACGTAACACCCAGAGGGTCTTAACATAGGCGTACCTTTTATTATATCGAAAAGTTTGTCCATCTGTCCGTCTGTCCGTTATATGGAAAAAAATTGCAATTCTCAAAATATTTCGCCATGTGATGTTTTGACAATGCAATATACGGGCTTTCATAGAAAGAATGCCTTTGCAAGAACTTTCGATGTATTATTACCAAAACGATCGATTTGATATAGGGTATTTAATGGTCGGTTTTGCCCGACCATAATATTTTTACTTATTTTGAGTTGTATGTTATAAAATTTGTTCGAGTTTCTTTTAATTTTTAATTTGCCTGCAGAAGTGACTCGTTGGAAGCTTAGCATAGAGCATACGTTTGATTTAACAACGTTTGTAAATGATTCAAATTCTTTTAGAGTTAAATTTTTATAATTTATATTAAAAAATAGTTCAAATAGAGAAAAAGCGAAGGAACAATGCAAATTTCGGTGTAAAAAATGTATAGATTTTATGACTTCAATGGTATATATCAATAAGAATTTTGTTCACTCAAATATATAAAGAATAATGAATGCAAAGAATGGAAATGCCCTAATATATTGAAAATAATCGAAATCCGTTTACCTCATTGGTTGCTATTTTTTTATTTTTTAAGATACACGTGCAGAAGACAAACAAGAAAGCGGAAACTTTTGCCAGACAAATTCGTCTAAAAGACAAGGAATCGTGTTTAAGACAAATGAAACCAAATGGAAAAGTAATAAAATAAACAGCACAAATTAAATTCCATTTGAACTTTATCACGCATGCACCAAGTTCATTATGTAATAAAAAATGAAGTGAATTTCATCGAGTCATTGAGAATGTCACTTTTGGATGTTATGTCGAGTACCTAAAATTCATTTTAAAGTCAATAAAATATTTTCTTTGTTTATACTGTATATATTTATATATGCAAGTATGTATATAAAATAATAATAAGTGTATAATCATCAGAGGCTTTATATGGTAGATAGATTCTTCGTAAAACCGTTTAAATCGGAATTGAAACTTTTTGCATGGAGATTCTTCCAAATCGGAAATAATAATGAAAGCATATTTGTAGGCGTTTATTGAACGTGAAATAAGAGGAGATGACTTTGCTAATTCTTCATTCATTCTTCATTTATTTTTATGATAAGATAGTACAAATTATATTGCTTGCCCAAGTAAAGAAATAATTCGTCCTAGGGAGGATTGATGTAAGAAGGATCTCAAGATCTGAATTCATTTTGTTTTGTTAAACGGATTTTTTTTTTTTTTTTTGTAAAAAACTCGTTATTATTATCCATCTATTTCCGTTCGGAAATATCTAAAATTAAGCGGTGTAATCACATAAAGGTTAACTGTTCAGGAAACCTTCATATGACAAGAGACTCCGAAAATGGGTCTATGAGGTCTAAATTTAGCATGATAAATTTGCATGTCAAATAAAATTGATTTTGCGTCAATTTTCATTAAAAATAATGGTTTACTTTGCATGAAAGACCAGACCTAACGAGTTGTCCGAAAAAAAGGTGAATATAGCCCAAATTAAGGGCAATAAATGCATATATGAAATCAGTGTATTGGACCAATCCTCCTTTGGAAATTTACAAAATTAAAAGGTTTATTTTTTGTAAGAATATTTATATGGGCGAAGGTTCAAGAAATTATCGGATCGCATTTCAATCACGCAGGCTTATTGAATTCACCAAAATAAAACTTTTACGACTTTTTGTTTGAAAAATGTTGAAAGTGGAAGATTTTTTTCGTGTAATAATATTCTCAAAACAAAACTTTTTACGGAAAGTGGTCGCAAACGTCGTCCCATCCAAACGGCTTTCAATACCTTTAACAAAATAATACATGGGCATCGGGAATATAGACGAATACATATACTTAGATCAATTTAGAAAATGGTATTGAACATATAACGGAGTTGTAAAAGATGGATCTATACCAAATTCCTCTGGATAATGCATATTCGTTTTCATAAATGAACATATTTTTATTAGAAGTGAAGTTGGGTATATAAGTTTATACAATATTAACTTATATATATAATAACGTATAACTTACCATTTTACCTTCAATAAGAATTAAGTTGCTATTAACAACTAAACTTTGGTGTTATATATGGTAAATTAGGAGTGGTTTTAACTCGATGACGTTGACAAATATAATATAATAGTTAGCGAGAGCAATTTTTGTTTATCTATATTTAAATTGATTTAAACATTGGTTAATTCTTAACATCGAAAAGCTCGTTTCATTTTCGCATCTTCACACTCGGATCCGTAAAATATCTATTAGTGTGTAAAGCTGACGATGAATGTATATTTATATACAGTAAAAGCTCCTTATTCGCGGGGGATACGTTCCATAAAAATGCCGCGAATACAAAAACCGTAAATACGGAATGGTAATTTATATGGGATTATAGGGGATACGTTGCTAGGTGACAAAATAAAAACAAATCGATTTAATTGAAGCTTTTGAATATTTTGATCAATTATCTTAAGGCTTAGGCAAGGGTTTGGAGTATTTTGTAAGTTTCTCTTGTTTGGCAGTTTTTAAAAGCTTCTTCAATTCAAACTGGCACGCAGCAGTCGCATTAGCAATTTGCCTCGTAAAAATAGGACTTCGTTCCATAGACGGATCAATGTTCGTAAAGAAATCGCCAGGCTCATTTGTCATACTTAAACCTTCACTAAGGCTTTTCAAATTAAATGTCACGTCTCCAGTGCTTGTTGAAGCCTCTTCTTCAATGGGCGGTGAATTTAACATTTCTACCAAGTCGGTTTCAGTTAAATCTTCATGTTGCGATTCAAGCAATTCCTGAATGTCACTTGATTCTATCTGTTCGAACCCATTTCGTCCTATGTATTTGTAAAAGTATAAAAGGATTAAACGTGTAAAGTGTAAGAATTACATTAATTACATTAAAATTTTTGCGATTTTCATTTTAGTTCTTGCGATTAGCACTTGTGATCGCAACAGTAAATCTCTTTGGAGTCATTTCTAGTTTTTGCTTTTGAGTTTTTTTCTTTCTTTATTTTCTTCCTTTGGTGTTAACAGCTTTTCTCTTGGCTTGTTTACCCTTGCTTTAGTAGTGTAGATTTTGCGTATAATTTACAATTTTTCCGATTTGTATTTTCTCTTTTTTTCGTGCTTCCAGTTTGGTTTTGCTTTCTCTTGTTCTTTTGCTCTCTTGTTACAGTGACACCGTAACGGAGAACTTTTATTAGATTTCCTAAATTTATAGATAAACTTAGTGTAGTGGATTCTTTTGAAATTTTTTTCTTTTTTGTCCTAATAATTCACTTCTTTCTTTTCGTTGACTTCACATGGAGTGCTTATATACACCATGTCGCGCAAAAATAGGCCCGAATAGATTCGTTTCTTGTTGGCTCTGCGAGCGCTTTGGTCACGCAAAGTGTGCCGGTATTCTCGGCCGTGCTGCTGACGTAGTTGCTGACACTTCTAAAGGCTTAAGATGGTCATATCCTGACTGTAGGCAGCGGGGCATTGATTTCTACAAACTTTTCACGGAGACGCGAAATGGTTTCTAGGAATTGAGTAGAAATCTCGGCTCCTTGTGGAAGAAGTTTCAGGTAATTAAGTCTAGGTTTGATGAGTGTCGTTTTATTGAGCACTCTTCTTCTACCCAAGCCAGAAAAATAACAACTCGTAGCGTAGCGTGTGGGACGTCACCTCTGAGTTTTTCTAAATATGATTCGTTGGTACAAGTTACCGCTCCCTCTAACTCTAGAATGAACGTTAATGTTTCTGATATTGTTGAGTCGGTTGGTAACAAAATAATAAAGAGAAAAATAAATCATCCTCTCCCAGTGGCTGTTCGAGTGTGAACGCTGGTCACCAGGCTGGACAAGTCGCACAACCTGCTGGTGCAAGGGCGATAACGCCATCTATATTCTCCCCAACTCTAAACTCCCCAACCGTGAACCCTCCTGTTCCAACTAATGACATTTGCTTGACGGCAGTTCCTCCCATAAAAGCAATATTTGTGTCAAGACTGGCACCTGAAACATCGGTGGATAACATAACATGTTATCTGGCGGCGAAAGTCCCATCAGTCAACTTAAAGCGCGTTAGCATTTTCAAAATGGCTCCTTCTCATTCTAGGGCAATCTCCTCTTTTAAAATACTAGTTCCGACTGAAAACAGTGATATGTTGTTAAACAAACCACTGTGGCCAGTAGGATTCTTGATTAAGGAATTTATCCCTCGAGATCGTCCCCGTAATACCAAAGCAATAGTCTTGTCGCCTTCAAAAAACTAAATATTTCTTCAGGCCCATTATCTCTCATTTATCAAAATGTTAGGGGCCTTAATTCAACAATTCGTTTTACTTTTTTAAATTCAGTGAGCACGGAGTTTTTCTGTTTGGCCTTCACCGAAACTCTGCTAAAACCCAATCTTCATCCGTCGGAGCTTTTTCACAATTCTTTCCAAGTCTTCAGAAAGAATCGAATGAATCGCATTGGTGATGGTGTATTAATTGCCATATCTCGTCAGTCCCGTCCAATTGAATAGAATTTCCCACTTCTCCTGACGTTTAATTTATCGCCATTCCTGCTCCTATATTCCCCCAAATTCTGATATCTCCATTTACAAGAAACATGCTGCCCTCATTTGTGAAATGGCCAAGCGGTCTAGACTTAACGATTTGGTCGTTGCATTGGGTGACTTCAACTTGCCTCAAGTCACTTGGTGTAGCAGTAATAATTCTGGCTGTTTGATTCCTACTTCAACGTCTGATAGGACTGTTGTGTTCTTCAATGAATTGTTTGATCATAATTTGGTTCAATATAATCGTACCCCAAATTGCAATGGTAGACTGCTTGATCTCTGTTTTGCCAATTTTCCTGAGATTAACGTAAATCGTTGCCCACCTTTCAGCTTACCTGAGGATCCTTATCATCCAGCAATGTGCATTTCCTTTCATCATAAGAATGATGGTTCGTTGAACTGCCTTAATGTTCCAAATCCAATTTTTTCAAACAAATATTATGATTTTCATAAAATCAATATTGTATTGCTAAAATATCATCTTTCACATATAAGGGTTGATTTCTCAACCGGAAGTATTGAAAGCTTATTGTCATCGTTCTACAAAACATTAAATCTAGCTATTGCTGCATCTACTCCGATCAAGTGCCGACCTCGAAGCAGGTGTTCCCCTTGGTTGAATAAGACAATTAAATATTACAAAAACAGAAAAAACACCCTATTCAAAAAATATTTGAAAAGTGGCTCTTCTCTCGACTATTTCGCTTACTCGGTGGCGAGGCATAGATTTAACTCCCTCAATCACCAACATTACTGCAGACACCTGCAGTTCATTAAATCCTCTCTGTTTGCTAATCCTGAATACTATTTTAAATTGTTAACTCAAAAGGAAAAATTTCCACCCATCCCTTGCATGTTTCTTTAAATGGCTCTGATTCCTCGGATGATTTTGAAATCTCAAATGTAACTTTTCGACTGCTAATTGCTAATAATTTATCAGCAAACTACCCATATCCTATAAATAACTCCGTCTCAATTCCTAACTTGGTAATTTCGGAAGACGACGTTTTTGAAGGGTTGAGTTCTCTAAAATATAGTTGTGCGCCAGGACCTGATGGAATTCCATCATGTGTACTTAAATCTTGCGCTGTCGAGTTATGTGGTATGATCTCAAAGATTTTGAACCTGTCCTTGAATTTAGGTGTTTTCCCTTCGTGTAGGAAGAGTAGTTTCCTTATTCCTATCCACAAGAGTGGAAGTAGACAATTTGTTGAGAACTACAGAGGCATAGCCAAGTTGAGTGTCTTACCCAAGTTGTTCGAGCGAATTGTGACTCAGCAATTGGCTTTTGCCATTAATTCGTATATTTCTCCGCACCAGCACGGCTTTCGGAAAGGGCGCTCTACAGTCACTAACTTTGTAGAGTTTACTTATGATGTTTTCAAGGCTTTTTCTAGTGGCGCTCGCACAGATGTGATATACACTGATTTCAGCAAATATGGTTGATATGGTTAACCATAACTTACTTATCTTGAAACTCCAAGCCTCTGGCTTCCCTTTCTATTTAGTGAAATGGATAAGCTCTTATCTGCACAACAGATCCTTCAGGGTTTTGTTCAACTTTATCACCTCGGCTGAATTCCCCGTTACGTCTGGTGTACTTCAAGGAAGTCACTTAGGTCCCATTTTATTTAGTTTATACTTTAACGATCTCCCATCGGTGCTTAATTCCAGCCAGATCTTAATGTATGCGGATGATGTGTAACTGTTTTCCTCCTTCTCTGTCGAATCGCAATCACATCAGCTTCAAAGTGACTTGGATAATTTTGTTGCATGGTGCTCTGTGAATCTTCTGAAACTAAATCGGAGTAAATATAAGAAGCTTTCTTTCTCAAGAAGAAACTCATTCATTACTCAGTATTACATAGATTCGCATAAGTTGGAGGACGTCGATTCGGTCACAGATTTAGACGTTCTATTTGACCATAGGTTACGTTTCAACTTGCATATTGAGCTCTCGATTAGCAAAGCTAAGTCCGCGCTTGGTTTTATAAAAAGGTGGTCTAAAGAGCTTGATGACCCCTACTTTACGAAAAGGCTGTACATGTGTTTGGTTAGACCCATACTCGAGTATGCCTCAGTTGTGTGGTCGCCTTCATGTAGATGCCATGAAGATTCAATTGAATCTGTTCAAAAGCAATTCTTACTGTTCGCCCTTAGAAGTTTGGGTTGGGATCCGATCGCCGCTCTTCCTCCCTACGAAAATAGGTTTCTTCTGCTGTCTTTACCGTCTCTTGAGAATCGTAGGTTTGTTCTTGGCGTTCCCTTTATAATCAAATTAATAAATGGTGCTATATACTCGCCTTTATTACTTTGTGAAATAAGCTTTAATGTCCCTAACCGCTTCTCTAGGCACTTTATCTTGGTTAAGCTTAGTCAATGTAAATATAATTATGAGCTGTTTAATCCGCTCAGAGTAGTTTGCAAGAACCTAAATGACGTCTATCACTTATTTTCGTTATGGGACTCGTTAAAGTCCATTAAAGCAACATTGCTTAATACGCGCGATTTACCTATGTCTTACTTAAACTAGCTTTTATCCTTAAAAGTCGTTACGATTCGAATATGAATTGTTGTTAAGTATTATCGGTTGCCAGGCTTATGCATGTTTGCGATGGCTTAGGGGTTCATTTGCAATTTCGTCCTGTACCGGTTGTAAGTGTGGCTCTATGCTGGTTGTGTACATGCTTTTTTTCTTTTTTTTCCGTCTTATTTATTTTATTGTATTTGTACCAAGTTTTGTTATTAATTTAATGTAAGTTTTGCTCTAAGTGCCAATTGAACTCGACGGTTATTTGTTTAGTTGAGTTTCATGTATAAGTAGAATTAAAATAAATAAATAAATAAATAAATTCCATTCGCGATTTCGGCCATGTTTGCAATCAAAGTTTGAACTTGCACAGATTTTTCGTCATTTTCCGCAGTCAGAGCAGGCATTTTGCTATGCATTTTGCTATGTGAAATTTCTTCCTACATTCAATAACATTCTAATCAGGATTCCACTCCCTACTATCCAATATGAATTTGAAGGTTCGTCTAATGCAATAGAGCTTGAAGGCCTAGATTATTCCTCGGTCCATAGGTTGAAACAAATCCATCGTGTTGGGAGGTAAATATGTCACTTTTATATTTGGATGCATAGTTTCAAGTTCGCGAGGATGACCTGGCGCATTGTCCAAAACTAGAATTGCTTTAAAGTCTAAATTTTGCTTTTTCAAAAAAGTTTGAACTTCAGAAACAAAACAATTCCGGAACCAGTCACAAAAAATTTGCACTGCATCACTTGCGGTTCACAATACGTTAGGTTTGTGCTGGCGTATGTAACATTCAGAAGCCTTTAAGATAGACTCACCCATTGTTATGCCGATCGATTCAAAGCCATTTTCTGAATCGTTCTAAATTTGTGTGTCTGTCTGCCTATCCGTCTGTCCGATATTTGTCCACGTAGTTTGTGTTCAACTTACAGGTTGCAATTTTTACGATATTTTGATAACATTTTGTACACTGACGTGTAGGATGAATTCTATTGAAAATGGTTCTGATCAGTTTGCTTTTTTGCCCACTCCCCATATAACACCTCATTTTGAAAGTTGAAATTATTAACATTTTTCGACAACATTCGGTGATTAATAGTAGTTTGGCATTTCAAATTGGTATGAAAAATTTTGTTTGGCTGGGATAATTTTTTGGACCACTTGCCACATAATCAGTCTACGAAGACTGAATCTTTGTAAGGTAAGAAGATATCAATTTCGATACTTTATAGTTAAAATCAGCTCATAATAGTAAATTAACACAGAAATCGACCTTACCGAATTTGATCCCCATAGGTCTACTTTTGGATATAAGGATTGCTTCAATATGCGGGCTTTCTCGCTTGAAAGTAAAAGCAGGAAAAATTTCAAAAATCTCTTTCTAAATTATTTAAATAAATTATAACTTCTTATTCATTTGACTTTGATTTAACTAAACGTGTGCATGATTTATGATACTACATAGAATAGACTCCTTAAGGCAAAAGCCATTAAAAAAAATCGTAAATTTAATGTATTAGACCGATGCATGCAATATATTACTGAATTACTTTGTTTTTCGTTTTTTCTTTCACAAAGACTAAAATATAATATGTATAAGGGCTTATAATAATTTTAACTAGCTTATTTGCGCCTACTCTAAAGGAGATATGTTAATATTTTTGAGTATTTTTAACCTAAATATGTGTTGTTGACAAATTTAATTAAGGAATTCAAACAAGATAACTCGATATCGGTCCATTTGTCTATCCATTGAAGCCCCCGTTATTAAGATCTAAAAATTTGATCGAACTTAATATTCAGTTCCACATTCTGTTCGTTTCTCCTCAATTAGAGAAAGTCCACGTAATTGATTTAATAGCTGATCATAAAATTTGTCTGATATTTCCATATATTGATATATGAACAAAACTTATTTATATACTTAAATATATACGTTTTTTTATTTCAAAGCTCATTCATTAAAATTTGACAAATGCCAAGTGGAAACAATCGCGAGCTTCGACCATTGGTGTAATCGTGCATAGTTTTCTTATTTCTTTTTTAATAATATCCTTGTTTCTTTTTTCTTCTAAACATAAAATAAATATTATGTTTATAAAATCAATAGTTTTACTGTTACTATTCACCCCATTCTGTGACAAGTTTATAACTTTGCCTATCGCTTGCGAAAGTTAACTTAAGAAAGAATAATAACTTTAGATGAAGCAATAATCAAATTAGACTGAAATTGCAATAGCAAGTAATTATTATGTTTGTTGTAGACTCTGCCGGCAGATAGTAGTGTATTATTTTTATTATTTTCGCAAAATAAATAAATAATTTTGATTATTTGAATTTTCAAAGGCTGCAAAGGACGTATATTTCGCTTTCACTTTTTCGGTACTTTAAGAAATACTTGAATCCAATCAGAAAATGAGTTTTAATTGATTAACGCAGTTAAAGCTCGAATAATTTTTTAAGTAATTTTGAATATTGCACACATAATTCAACATACTCTTATCATACAAGTAGTGGAAACTATAATAAATAAGAAAATCACCGTAATCCTTGACAAAAAGGAAAAATATAAATTATTTTAAAATAATTTTGTGGAAATTTATATCATATATCTGTTGTAGTTTATGAGTAACGAGCAAAGGAGACGTTGTGTAGACGTGCGGGTGTTCAAACTCTTTTGCAAGTCTATATCTGATGGCTTGTCTTCTGCAAATGTGAGAGTATGTACCTCCGATACTACATAGTTGGGCAGACAGATCGGCAGATGAATTAACAGACAGACAGATGTACTGTCAAACAGACAGACGTGCTTAGATGCATTTCGAATTTGAAATTAGCTAAGAATTTATATATTTTATGGGATTCTTGAAGCTTGCTTCTGGGCGTTATAAAGGTCTTGAAAAAAAAATATATAAATTTTGATGGCATTATAATATTAGGCAGGCATGGTGTAATGGACACAACTTTCCTTTAGAAAAAGAAAAAAGAAAATAGTTAACAATGGAATTTATTACTAAACGTATTTGTCAGCAAAATTTCGCAAGCTATATTATTTAGGTTGACAATGCTTTTTATTGTTTTGGTGGGATACCTGTAAATGACCTTGCAGCTCCCTAGCCTTTGCCTTCGACGAGGCACTAGCAGAATAGTAAAAGCAATAAGTTTCAAATATATAAAATTCTTTACAATGATTAATTTTTCGCTTTTTTTGTACAGACACTACCACATCACCCATTAAATATATGTTCAAATTTTTGTAGATTTAGATCGCTGGAAGGAAATTCGTAGATCGATTCAGAAGTTGATGATGATCAAGAATATATATAATCTACACGGTCTCTGCAACTTCGTTTTGGGCTTTGCAAATGTTTTAACAAAGTGAATATATCCTGCACCCGTCGGCGATAGGTATAAAGAGGGTCAAATCTAAATATGCAACGGCGTATGCTGCAAGTTTTAAAGTTCAAATGGGTATGAAACAATCGCGCTAGTTTAAGCGTAAAATGACCGTAATTAAATGAAGCAAGAAAAAAAAAAAGACAATGGAAAAAATATCATATATAGAGGTTATGTCAGACACTAATAAAAAATAATTTATATAAGAATGACATATATACGATAACACAATTGAAGACCGTTTTTGGTGTTAGCAAATTAAATAAAATCTGAATATGAGGGAAAACAAGAAGTATATCATTGATTAAATGATAAATTTTAAAAAAGGAAAGGAAACGTAGAGAGAAATTCTGCTTGGAAAGTATTTCAAGAACTATTTATTATTCATAATATTCACATCACGCGTTTAAGTCAACGTATAAAGTTCAGTACATTTTTAAGTGCTTCTAACAATTTATTGTTAAAAACTAGACTTTTTCCATAAACTAAGAACCCAATAATTGTTTCGCTCTAAATTTTCTTAAAGCATAAAACATTTGCTAATAAATTTATATGATAAAGCAATTTGTATTTGTTCTGTTTTATCTTTTAAATAAAATCTTTCATGGAAAATATTCCATAAGCTTTTTCTGATCCATCACTCTCAGATTCTTCCTTTTACATTTCTTTTTCCATTGTTTTTGACTAGATAATAAGATAATATATTTATATGAAAATGGCCATGTAATGCAGAATTATTTTATATATATATATATATATATATATATGTATGTATATATGTATATATATATTATATATATATATTATTATATATATTGTATATATATATTATTATTATATTATATATGTATATATATATGTATTTATTAAAGGACAATATTTTACATCAAGTAATAGAAGAAATACATGGATGTATGCAAAGCTAACACATAATCCTAAGTGTTTGAGGGGTTAGCAGAAGGATGCATGCAAGAGGAAAAATAAGATTTTCATTGGAGACAAGAAAAAAAAAATAAGAAGTAAAAAATTGTGGAGTATGTGTATGCAACTGAAAAAGGGTAAACTTGACAGCTTACTGTATGTTGTTTCCTAAAATGTGATAACACCGAACATAAATTTAAAGGAAATAAGATAATCGATGTAAAGGACAATATTTCTCTCGAGATAGAAAGAGAGCAAGAAAAACATAAGTGAAACTTTTTAAAAAAGGTATGACAGCATAGAACGCAGCATACACGTGCGACGCATACATGCGTTTATGCGCAGGCACACACACCAATATCATGGATAACTACTTTTAGGGCAGGAAATTCCGATACGAGTGCAGATACTTTTTACCGGGCTAAAGTCTCGCACTGCCTATAATGGGTGCCTTTCGATAGTTCTCAATCTAAAAGAACAAGAAAGAACAAGAACACACACGCACACATACATGCTCAATTAAATTTTTACCATAAATAAATCCTATTTAAATATTTAATGTTTAACACATATTTAACATACGCAAATGCATAATTTTAATGTTGCTATATGACTTTACAATAAATTGTTATTAGCATAATTTATGCAAAAGGATTCATGTTTAAGTAAATTGAAGGGAAATCAAAATTTATCTCTTAATTAGCAAAAACATAGCTTAAAGAAAGACATATACTTACGCATACGCTCATATAATAACTTTCTGTGTGTCTGCGATATTAGGACATATTTAAACATGTAATGAACTTTGTGTTGTTAGTTGTAACGTTATTTGAAATTTAAATTCCAGCTCAATGTCACTCGAAACGCGAAATTTTTCTCCGTACGCATCAAATATAGGTAAGTATACGAATTTTAAATATCCTTTACTGGTCTAACTGTGTTTGTTAAATTATAGACGAGCCAAGGGACGATGGATAATAAGTAATTTTGAAATCATTCTTATGAAGGTAGTTTTTAGAGGTGTCAAAATTTTTATTTTTTTTTTTTGCGTTAATGGTTGAAATGTCGGTAAATCGATTTTCCTAGTTAATAGATCGGTAGTTAATTCTCATAAATGTATACATTTTCTTATAAACGTCAATCAGCTCAAGCATATATATTAAGATATTTTTAAAAGTGAGCGTAACAAAAGGTCGACCTTAAGTATTTTAGGCTTAAATTCTTCGGTTACATATTTTTATGTTTAATCAATTCAATTGTATAAAATATTAAATTTAAGATTTCTGTACAAATCTTTCGACATTTTTTATTCCAATATCTTCTAGGGTGAACGAATAGATAGATTTACTATCTGGATAAATGGAAATGAAATGATTAAAATCGTGTTTTTTAGCCGGTAAGCCTTTAGTGTATATATATATCAAAAATTCAAATCAGTTTCTCATTATGCAGTGATGTAATGCATACGAATTGTCGTAGTAACTATTATATGTATTAACTATTACATTAATGCATTTATTGTTCATTTTATTATTATTATTATTATGATCATATATACAATCATACATATAAATAATTAAAGCTAGTTTCTTTTTGTGTTATTTGATAACTACTGCATTATTCCAACGTGCTAAAGAGAAAGTTCATTTCATTTTGCGCTTAAAATATTTAGATGCATATTTATGTGTATGCATGTCTACATTAATGCATATACATTCTTACCTAACAACAAGAATAGAACATAAGCGAGTTGTGCCATTGAAATCGTTTTCCAACCAAAGTAATTAGCTAAGGAAATCTAAAGGCAATCGTTTGATTACATGGTTTGCCATATGTAAAATCTCTGTATGCATATACGTCATACCATCCGTTAACATATTTTTATCTGTAGGCACAGTTACAAGAGCAGTTTGTAAAGACCAATTTTTAAATATCAGTACAAACACACACGCTTATATACGCATATACATTTGAATCCACAATATACAGTAGAACGCCGAACTATGTGCATGCAGTGAAACTTAAAAGAAAATTACGTGGATCGTGATTTCTACCAGTTTCGTATTCATCCCGAAAAATTAGCGACGCACCAGTATCCAAATTTGTAACCAACCACCTGCTCACCCTTTCGTGCAAGAAAACAATTCTGCGACAATTCTACCCTACACCGTAGTCATAAGAAGCCATATTAAGTTTCTGCGGATAACTGCAAAATCCAGAAAAACTTGGAACAGACTCATTTCTTATTATATTAATGCATTTCGAACTGGTTTCTGAACTGATGTAAGAATGTCTGTCGGTCTGTCCGTCTGTCCTTCCAATGTCTTTCTATGCATTCTTAGGTTTATGAATGTATATTATGTTTATTTTTAAAGTGTTTTAAATGAATTAGGTACACTGACATGCTTTCGACGAAGAATGACTTGATCGAAGGTTTTTTACGACTATTATCCATATAACGCACCATATTGTAGAAACCGTTATATGAAAACATTTCTCATTTTTAATGTATTTTGAAAACAGTCAGCGAAAAATAATATTTTGGTATATTTAATGAAGTTGAAAAATTTAGATAAGCGGGCACTATTATTTGAATCTATCTTATATAAGTATACTTATGGAAAAATTAACCTTCTTATGGTAATAAGGTCTAATTTATACTAGTTTACACTAGTCTCTACTTTTCAATAGTATGCATAAGGTTGTGCTTTACATAACATTTCCTCTTTGGTTTGGTTTCCATATTTAATCGCATTCGCATATATGAATTGATGACTTCCCAGTAGTATGTTGCGATTAAATAAAATTTGAATTAAAACAAGTAAATAAATGAAAAACGCAACAACGAAAACGGTACCAATACCAATACTAAGGCAATATCATACCATGAGATCATGTATTTGGCAAGACATCATGCAAAATGAGTAATTTCATGTGTTCTTCATGTTTCATGTGTAAGCAGATGGGAGCACATATATTCACTTACATATTCATATATATATATGTACACACGTAACATATACAAAACAGATATGAGTGATAGCACGTTACATTAGTAGAAGCCCTGTCGCCTGCGAATGACGATGGTTTTGGGTAGGAGAGTGTAAATGTGAATACATGCGTACACAAGAAGTATAAGGAAAAACAAAAAATAAAATGGACACGTTGAATCCCTTGTGTTGTGGTTAGAGATGGACAGGGATAGTGTTTAGGGGTTAGGGTTACCCATCCTTTTGCCCACGTAAATATTTGGTTAAGAAAAATGAACATATACTTCTGCCTCTATCTCCATCTCTCTCGTTCACCACATTTACAATTTATTTCATTTTAAAGAATTTCATGACTCAGGAATGCATCTTTATTAATTCTTTTTTATTTTGCTTTTGATTGAAATCAGAATGTGCGTATGGGCGGAGAGGGCGGAGAGGGCGGTTTGAATTCTTACCAGAGTTTATTACATTGCATAAAATCTTTGATATATATAGTTTTTCATTTACAGAACGAATCAAAAAAAAACTCCGGTAGTTTAATGAATGCAACCATAAATTATGCATGCAGTTTTATGTTTATGAAGAGATACTATGAACTTTTTCGATTCTTTCAATCATACTGGCTACGTGTTTGGCATAGTGTAGGTATGTCGTTGCTTTTGTTTTTTTTTGTTTTTTGGGTTTTCGTTCATTTATACTGCTCTTATACTATTTCATACACACTTACGTATATCCGCAAAAAAAACCTTATACAATTTTGGATCATTTGAAGTTTCTCCTTTTGCAAGTTCAAGCAAGGAAACAACAGTAGAAGTAATAACAAAGTGTTCATTAACGAAAAAGAAAATCTAAGGAAAAGCCTATATTTTCTTTGGAACATGAGTTTTAATATACACAATTCCTTAACTATTCAATATAGTAAAGTTTACCAAAGATTTTAATAAAACATGCAACATTTTATTATAACCGTTACATGTTCCCTTCGTTATATTAATTTTTTGTGTAAAGTTTACAAGAAACTCCAACAGTCTTTAGCCAATACAAAGCGAATTAACGACTTTTGTTATTAGCTTAATATGTGAGATGTTACATTAGTAATAATAAAGAAATTTTTTCCTTGCACCTTATACCGCCTGTGGTAAGCACATATTAAATTTGTATGAAAGTATGCAGCATTCAGAAGTCATTTTCTGCATTAATATGCCGTGTGACTATCGTTTGCCAAAGTATCAGAGGCCTATGTACTGAAATTCGTTCTGTTTATCTAGAATAAATGGGGATATATAGTATTTCTGTTTGGTTTTCACTGGAAACTGGCTGAAGCCTGATCTCTACTCGTCGGAATGTCGGATGTTTCCAGAAAAGCTCATCTAAATCGTACCGATGGTAGTGGTTTATTTGCCATATCAATTGTCTTTCCGTTACATTCATTTTAATTTGCAACTCCTCCTCTTCTATTCGTGTGAAAATTGACAGTAGAAACTTATATTTGTCTTGTTCTTACATTCCTCCAAATGCAGATATTTATTCTTATACGAAACATATATCTCTTATTTGTGACTTTGTTTAGATCAGCAAACTTACTGATCTGACCGTACCATTGAGGGATTTCAATTTACCACAGGCCAGTCCGTGTGTTAGTGTCAATTCAGGCTATCTGGTCCCCATTTAAACATCTGAATAAAGTATATATTATCGGAATCGCCTTCAATGTAATCATGTAACTAATTGGAATGGGACATGCAAATATTTTAGCTTTGTTAAGTTCCCTGAAAGAATTGTGAGTCTTTGTCTGCCTTTTAATGTACCCGAAGATCCACATCTTCCAGCAATTTGAACATCATTTCAATGCAAGTATCAAGGCATGTTGAGTCTCTTCAACAAGTTAAATCTCAGTTGCTCAAATATACGATACGAACTTAGCAAAGCCAATATTTCGTTGCTTAATCTTGCTCCTGTCAGATAAATCACGTAGTATTGATTTATTCAATGTGAATATGGAAACGCTACTTATTAAAATTTATGAAGTGTTAGGCCACCTATTTCCGCGTCCATTCCGATTAGACAGCCGTCCTCGAGGCACTTTCCCGCCATGGTAAAAAAAGAACAGTTCAAAATAGAAAAAACAAACTTTTCAAAAAAATACATGAAAACTGGCTGCGCTCACTATTATTTCATCTACTCTACTGAAAGACACTCATTTTAATTTATTAACTACATCTCCACTTTTTACTAATACTAACCATTTCACAAATCTGTTAACTCCGAAAGAAGAATATTTGTATTTCTCAACAGAACCACTAATGCCCCTTGCCATTTATCCCGTATATCAATGACCTTCCCACGGTGATCAAGTTCAGCAATATTCTGATGGACGCTGATGATGTCAAACTGTTTTCCTCATATAATATGGAATTTCACTCTCGTTCGACTCAGTTGGATCAAGACAAAAAAAATTTTTAATATATCGAATAAAGACCATCGTTGTGATATCTGAGATAATCAAGTTACAAACGACATAGATATTCTGTTATTACTAAGCTGTTGATTAAATAGTATCTTTTGCTATTTCCGTAAGATTTCCTTCTACGAAAGTTTTATTTTTAAGCGAATACAAAACGATTGGTCCCAACTTGCTTGCTCGCCGCCTTGTATTCCTTATCAGTAACTATAATGGTTTTTTGCTCATTACCTATAAACTATAGCAAATAAATGTCCAAAAATTTAAACGCATATCCTATGGGCGACTCTGTAGCATTTGTGTATAAAGATGGAAAAAATTGACCACGCCAACCCAATATTCTAGTGTACCAATGTTGAATTGTCTTTTCAATACCTTTATAGCGCGCAGAAACTAGCTTCAAAAAGCGTATATAAATAAATCCTAGGCCAGTTTCAAGTTTGGAATGCACCAAAATATATTTGCGCAACTTTGTAAGATTTGCAGTAAACATTCTGCCGTATAAATGATGATAAGTATAAAATATTCGGTCCCTACCGAATTTAATTTGCTTACTTGACTTTCATTTATTTTCTTTTTGATAGATTTAGGTAAATTTGTTTTTGCATTTGCATATCTGCAAAAGGACAGAATGGGAGATGGGTAGACTGCGAGCAAGATATATGGACAGACATTGGACATGAAGTAAACTCATTCATTTTTAACGTGGCGATAACTGAAAACAATTGTATCAATTTTTAAATATCGAACTAAGTTCTTGGTATTGCGACTGTATTAGCAGCTGACGGTTGTCTTTATTCAAATCAAATCCATATAATCCATATCTTCAGAATATTCCAAGTTTTATGTAAAAAAATATCTGGTTATCGTTTTTGCTTGAAGAAATTAATATTTTAAAGTTTAAAGTCAAAACACAAGATTGTAATTCTACAAATACGGTATATTTATATTTAAATGTAAAAATTGTGCTGACAATATTGCTTAACTGGGAGAATGTATAAAGTGAATGACTGAAGAATGATGTGTCCTTTACGAAGAATGAAAATTTGCCATGAACACGGAAATATTTTAAACTGTAAAACTAAAAATTATGCAACCGTAGATGGATATGTTAAAAGCTTTTAGACTTGACAACATTACAAAACAAAAATATGACTTAAACTAACCATGAAACCACTGTAACTACAGTAAGTCGTGAAAGGTCTTTTCACATCAGCACTCGAAACACTTTGTCGTTAAAATGTATACAAAACACAAACTCCATTAAGGCCAATGGCTTACTACGATGTGCTGTTGTTGGTGCCTGCGATCGCCTGCCTTATGGTCGGACTGCTCACTTTCTACTGCTTACCGTTTTACGCTTGGTCTTGGCATAAATGCAAAAATGTGCTTACTTATGGCAAACAATAGATTTCAGTCCTTTGTTCTAGGAAATGAAACTGTCGATTTTTACATTAAATGCTCCTTAGTTACTATTTAAATAATCTATTTATTTTCTGCGCTTATGTGCTTACTTGATTTCAGCGCTTTTCTTGAGCGTTTAATACAAATATTGTTGCGATTTAATTATACGCAATTTATGCTAATATCTTTATTGAAATGTTTGCATTAATTTTATTCATAGCATTTTTAGGGTGCATTTTTATGAACGCTATATTCATGGCATCAGTTTTAAATAGTTTACTGTTTGTTTTTTTTTTTAAATTTTTATTTAACAGTCATACGCAGTGTGTTATAGTTTCTACTAATGTGCACATGCATGCATTAGTAATTTATCTCCAGCAGAATATTTTCATTAATGCTATTCTTTCTTTCTATTAGAAAAGTGCAAATAAAAATTATAAAAATATAACAAAAAAGTAGGAGCTAAGAAAGGATATGATTTTCAAATTTTCCAAATACTTCTTGTGTAATGGAAATTGAATTTCGTTAGCTTTGGGGGAAAACAAACAAATTTCTTGTTTTAATTGCTGCGTTATATCAGTTGTTCAAATTAGGTGTTATAATAGTACTAGTAGTATTACATACGTGTAAATTTTAATATTATGCATAGCGTTTTGGCACTGCTAATGGCGATTTGAAACAGCCGTGGACTTTTAAACGGGGGATAGGTATTATTGAATGAATTTTGTACTCATGCTTTTCAGTAATATATAGTTGTAATGTATGTATATAAAAATATAGTTGATGTACTAACCTTTCCACTAATACACACGGAAACTGGATATATGGTCTTCATATAATATGAAGGCTTGTGCTCAGTCCGAGTGAATACACATTCCCCTTCTAGAATATTAAAAGATATCTTAAATTCGTCGTTTTCACTTTAATTAAGTTAAGATCAAAATTAGCCACCAGTATAGGTTTTCATAAGGTCAGCAGATAGAAAAATTCAATCGAATAAAGGCCGAACCACTGGCATTGTCTGCTTAAAAAATTCTTTCGTTATGTTATTTTATGCGTGCTTCGGGTATTTTTTACTAAAAATATTACGCTTTGGATATTCAATGCTAGTGTTTTGTTGGTTGTCCCTGAGTAGTATTTACATTTACTTAATGTGCGTGTATTATTTTGCATTTGATATTTACATAGCGTACCTGTATATTTGCTTTATAAAACATAACTTATCAATAATTAATAATTATAATATTTATAAATATATCATATATCAGTAAAGAAATCGAATGTTGAGATTTACATAATCAACTATGAGTGAATGAATTTCATATCTGTTAACATATTTAACAAATTAGAGTTCAATACAAAGTACATATTTACTGCATTGTAAATAAAACCGAATGTAAGCTATATCCAGCATGCATGTTAAACGACAAGTAAAGCACAATTCGTGGTCTATCTTATCTGGAGTCGAAGAACTTGGATCTCCAGAATACTTACCGGGCGTCCTAACCCCTACACTGTATGGCAGCCACAAATTTCTCGCTTAAATCCTTTGTTTAATATAAAAGCTAGACAAGAAATAATTTAAAATCATGTGCCAAGAAATACTACTCTTTGTAATAAAGGGTTGCTATAGTGTTTAACAATTTTATTCTTGAATTGTACGACAACAGTAAAAAGAGAATTACGCTCATTTTATATAACTTAAAAGTAATGTGTAATGTAATCAGATTTCGAATGAACAACTTTAAAATTGTTCGAAATTTTTCTCCTTTTATACGCATATGACTTAGTAAAGTTGGCACTACCAAGGTAGTGCACTACTTCAAAGCCATCCGCTGGTGTAAAGGTCAAAGACTTTTTCGTTGAAGTAAGATAAAAACGATTCTATAAAAGCCAAAGAGTAACCAGTAACATCAGTTGAAATTCGAAATTTCTTTTGGATTTTGATATGCATTCATATTTGCCTTATAATTGTTCATCTATCATTGTCACAAAATGCTAGAAATATACAATACATAAAATAATCGCACAAAACTTAGCGAAATAATTTTAAAAATCATACCACTATTTTAAATCAATTTTCATCTTCAACGCCAAATGCTTTATAAAGGCTTATTGTAGTCTATGTCGTTTGTAGCAAACGACAAGTTAACATTGGGTTAAGCTTTTGCGCCTGTTTGTCTGCTAATCTTTTATTTTTGTGGTTTATTCAGGGATAGCAATTTTTGAGATGTTTTGATGAAATTTGATACGCCAACGCGTTTTGGCCGAAAGGCGAACTCTACTTAAAATAAATTGGAGCGGATTACTTTCGCAACCCTACCATTTATCTATAAATCGTTACGAATGAAAATTGAATACGAGTTTCCAGTAGTCAATCGCGAAAATAGGTAAATAATAATAAGATCTCTGACAAGAAACTTGGACCGGGTCGATTCGTGTTTTAGATCATCTCACCTAAGGGTTCCCATGAAAAGTATTGTTATACGTAGAAGCAAAGTATACTTTTTAATAATTTTAGATGAAAATAACAAAAGTATTATTTTACGAGAAGTAAGAAGTAATAAATTTGCTATGCTACAATATTTTTACTTGTTTCTTCACTTATTCACTTATTATTTTCAAAAAAATTGACCATTGATATATTGAACATTGATGTTGTAATAATCATTCTAATTTATTATATATATTCGCATATTATTACGCAAGCTTGTTTTATGTTATGATTAAGTAATTTTCCTAAATAAATATATAGTTTACACATTTACATGGATTCATTGCGTTTGAATATAAGCTGTTATATATCAACTTGCCTCTTCCGTTTACATAACATGTTATCATATTTGCATCATTTAAGAAAAACGAAGAACTAAAAAAAGAAAGAAAAGGTCGCAATTTCGATACATATGTGTCAATAAACATCGCTTAACTTATCAAAGGCTCGAAACGATTTGCTCTCAAAATAGCCGTTGAGTAGGTTGGATGCCTACAGGGATACCTAGGCTGGTTTTAAAATAACTCCAATATATTTCTGATGTTGCAAAAGTATTAAAAATGTTATTAAATTTTATTTAATTCAAAATGTCTTCTACCTAAATTCATAACGGCCGTTATTATCCACTAAGTTTAAGCATGTTTCGTGAAGCTTTATAATTTCATCAGCGCAGAACTTCTTTGTTTGGTTTGTTGCAAAATATGCAGAAACCTTTCAAAAGTTTCACTTATTTTGGCTATTTGGTAAATGTTTTTTGATATATGACATCCAACCGTATATAGTGACTTAAATTTTTTAATTCTTGTTCCCCACGCATACATTTCGTTTCATCTTTGAACTAGATAACCTATTTTCAATACCAGTCTTTATCTCAGCTATGCAAACACTCATAAGCAAGTTGATAAGCGTAAATCGATAAGGAAATGACAAGTTATGTGTTTAATCGGACTAATACGGACCAGTCTAATACATTAATGTACGGAAACTTTCAGTCAGATACATTTAATGACAAACACGTTAAGCGTCATTTAAGGACGGCTTTTTTGTATTCCATATGTGAAAATGTGGGTAAAAAAAAAAAAAAAAAAAAAAAATAAATAAATAAATAAATAAACAAAACATAAAATAAGTAATCTTCTGTAATATGAAACAGAGTTTTAGCAAATGTTATTGCAATTTACGTTGCTTGAGAGATTTTGCTTTAAAACTGAACTTATTATCATTGACATAATTTTTTTTAAAAATTATTTTAAAGTTATAGTCAAATTATATTCATATTTAGCGAGCAAAACATTTGCGCATAACATGAAATTTTAACATAGATTTTACCAAAAAAATAAAAGACAAGGAAGACGAAAATAAAAACCCTACCGATGTTGATGCCGACGCTGATGCTGTTAATGGTAATGGTGAACAACTAAAACAGGCATATAATCAGAATGTATACGGCTGGTTAATGTTTAAGTAAGCGTAGCCTGTTTGCTTCCCTTACGTTCCTGTCATGCGTGAGAATATTGTTTTAAGCGCAAAGAGTGCGTTTGCTCGTTTGTACAAAAGCAATTATGGATGTCATGTTAAAGACCACAAAATTTTATGCACGGTGTGCAAAAATTTTTAAGCGGAAATTCTACGGGTGTTAAGATAAACATTTTTTTCCCGTTTTTCTATTCACGAAACCATACAAAACATAATAATGGCAGTGTACAAAAAAAAAAAAAAAAAAATATTCAAAAGGTTACGAAGATCAAATACACACATTCAATGTACATCTAAAGCTAAGAGTGAGACATAGGATTTAATTCGGCAATAAGATTTTTCTTTTTGCTTCCAATTTATTCCTGTAGAGGGAAATGTTTCTTTGTTTTTATATATTCGGTATATGAGAGCTAGGAGGAGCAATAAGAAATTTTATGTGCTCCTATTTGGATGGGGAGTGCGTTATCTTATTTATGTGTACATTTACTCTTAATTAAAAGATGGGAAAACCGTACGGAATAAATATTATCATACTCAATATATTAAGATAATGATTTTTTATTAATCTTTCGATTAAATTTATAATCTATAGAGCAATAGCTTTCACATGGCCGATGAAACCGAATATATTTATATAATTTTCCATACCATTTATTTATCTTTCCATAGAAAATGTGTTCGTTCTTATATTCTTTTCGTCAAATTAAAATGACAGCTAATTGAAAGAATCGCGATTAGGGCAATGTCTACATAAAAACAGTTTTTTTAAAATCGCATAAAATAGAAGGGATTATAGAGAGAAAATATTCGCTTAAATATGGAAATCGTAATACTAGAGATAAGGGCTTAAACCGAACCAGCTGAGATATGCAACACAGTAAAGAAAGAGTTATTCGTAAATTGAATAGATATGAAGAAGCTTTATCACTGTTAAAAGATAACAGAAATTTTCGTTAATTGGGATCAGATTAAATGTTGTCCCTTAAACTAAAAAATTCCCTCAAATTGTTACTTGTCAAATCGAGCTGATTATAGAAAAATAATCAATCACCCATAATAATTATATTATTTATTAGCTCTTTATTATTATATTATTTATTATATTCTAATTATATATTATTATTATTATTATTATTATTAATTTCGCCAGAGAAATAAATTCTAAGACTAAACTCTTAAAAGCACTAGTATCTAAGGCTATCGCATTTTATTAAAAACTTTACCGCACTTGAAACTCGAACCCACGACCATTGACTTGCTAGTCGAGATTCCTCGCTTTCGGCTACTCAGGCGGATAATTATATATTAAAAACAATCAAATAGAGGAACTTGATCATTGGAGATACATCCGTCCATCAGTTAAGTAATTACAAGCACGGCATACTGCTGCTTAAGTACATGACATAGTTAACAAAACGTTAACTATTAACTATAGTTAATTATAGATAAATAATTATTTCCGTTCGTAACAGATATTTGGATTGATAAATATTATTATGGAACTCGGTTTACTAAAAATACTTGCGAAGTCGGTCATGTACTACTTTTAATTTTTATTTAATTATTTAATTTTCATTTAATTTTTAATGGAGAAGTGTTTGTTTACATAGAGGTAAACATTGACAACGTTCCACTTAAATACAGAAAGAAGAAACTTTCAAAGTAAAGTTTTCACGGATTTCAGTTTGATTTTTATTAACCAAAGATGCTTTTTTTTCTCGTTGCAAGCGTTATATTGGACGTAAGATATTTCCATCTCTAAAAAATATCATCATGTCTTCGCTATAATGAAAAGAAGATTAATAAAAACAAGTATGTAAATTAAATTCGGTCGGGACCGAATCTTTTATACCCATCGCCATTTAGCCCAAAAAATGGCAAAAGAAGTAAAAGAACAAAATTCTCATGCTCTATAACATGGAGTAGCGCGCGGGCGTTATAGGCGTGAAATTTGTAGGCGATATCTTTATTTTCGCTAACGGCAGAATGTTTACCGCAAATCTTACAAAGTTGCGCGAATATATTTTGGTGCATTCCAAACTTGAAACTGGCCTAGGATTTATTTATATACGCTTTTTGAAGCTAGTTTCTGCGCGCTATAAAGGTATTGAAAAGACAATTCAAGATTGGTACACTAGAATATTGGGTTGGCGTGGTCAATTTTTTCCATCTTTATACACAAATGCTACAGTGTCGCCCGTAGGATATGCGTTTAAATTTTTGGATATTTATTTGCTATAGTTTATAGGTAATGAGCAAAAAACCAATTTTTCGTTCCCTTTGAAAAACAGAGGTGTTCTCAGTTTTCGTGGTGCTGTGAGCTTGTCCTTCGCCCAATTTAGCCCATTTTCAATGCCAACCTGCGCGAAAGAACTTTCAAATGTTTCTGCCAAATTTGAAGTCGATAGCTTCATTTTTGTGGTCAGGAGAATGTTTACAACAGGCATTACACGGGTGGACAAACGGACATGATTAAATCGATTTAGAATATGATGCTCATGAAGAATATATACTTTGTAGGGTCTCTGATCCTTCCTTCTGGGCGTTGCAAACGTTTTGACAAAATGAATATAACGCTCATCCTTCGATGATGGGTATAAAAAAAAACCTCATTTACAATTCCAAGTTTCAATTTTAAGGAGATTTTCCGCGGTGCCCGCACTATACAACTTGTTTGACGGCTTTGAACAAACTTATTAACATTGTATTGCAATGTGTTTGTTAAGAACGAAGATTTCGGAAAAGCGTTTAAAGTTTTGAGCTGTGTTCTTAACACTAGACATGTTTTTCTATTATCATAACTTTTTCTGACAGTGCTGTTAAATCCATGTGGATGATGAGCAGTCGTTGCTATATATATATATATATAGTATAAAAGAGTTTGGGCGATGGAATGAAAATTGCAACAGAATAAAAATTAAAATATAAGATAGATAGAAAAATTTTTTAAAATAAATTTCCAAAACTAATAAATTAAAAGGTCGAAAATCTTCCTTTTTGCAGAGTCATTTTTGCTTAAATATATTGACAAATTAGTGCTACAACGGGAAAAACCCGATTCGCCCACACATTAATATATTGAGGACATCTTAAGATTTTCCATATAATTATATAACACTTTGTCTGAAGATTTAAATAGATACCTTAAAGATTTAAATAGACATGGTCCGAGTCTCATTGATTTCATGGGAAAATTCCATTCGGCAAAAACCTGAAATTAGGTATACAAAATTTGTTCCAATATCTCAAAAATGGGCTTTAGTTTTTGGAGATTCCGTTTTTAATACAAATTAATTTTTTTCTATTCTCTTATATTGAACTCATTTTGGCGCGAGATATAGAATATTTAAGGCATTACTCCAATCACTTTAAAATATATTTTATATATTTATATGTAGAAATATGAAAAACGAAAAATTTGTTTGAATTAAAATTTAGATGCTTCTTCATATAAAAAAATAGGGTCCTTTTTAATGTATTTTTGTTTTTTTTGCTCTTTTACCCACAGATGAATGGAAAGTCATACGTAGAGTTTTGTGTATATATTTTTTTTAAAATCTTATGAAAGTCAATACGATCTTTGCTTTACTTTATATTATTAGAATAAATATGCACAAACCTTTACGCATACACATATGTGTATATATATAAATGCAGAACGTACAACTACGTGTGTATTTACACAGATGAACATAAATATGTAGAGGTATATAACTATATAGTCCAGAATATAGTGCAACGTGTGCATTTCTTATGTTGGTAGAGTGTAATTAAAATTAAATAAATGCCACATAGAATGGAAAATCCAACGCATACATATATATACACATACACTTGTATATATATATATGTAAACACATGCATAGAGCAATACGCGATGCGAGTTAACCTTCCCTGTATGTTGATCTACATTACGGTGGTGCTAAATTAAGCAATTTTGCTTTTAGTTTAAGTGATACGAAGTTGAAATGAAAAATGAAAATGATTTTTTTCCGAAGTTATCTAATGTGAATATTTACGTGGATATCCTTCGTTTTAGAAGAGCATTATTTGTATAATGAAGCACTGCGTTAGCTGTTTTATGTATGCCTTTCGAATGTTTCATTTTTGTTATCTGTTTATTTATACCCATGCGAAAGAAGCTGAGAGTATGTTAATACAGTTATTTTGGTTGCAATTTGCAATAAAATTCGGCTTAGGTGAGCTTAATAACGGAACCTGTGCATATAATTTTCGGGTTAGGTTACGATGTTTGATACTAAGTCTTAGCTTTTAAGTCTTTTTTCACTGCGCGAGCTGTACTATGAAATCTTCTAAAGATACTACTAACTCTAACAGGAGGATGTATGATTCGCCATCCATGGCGACTACGTACTAAAACTACTCCTCATATACACAAATTTCGCGGAGGCTCGTTGCTATTATTTCGCTTCTTCTCCTGCACCCTTAATGAATTCCATTATTGGTTTCCCCTGTCTCTTCCCTCTACCTGCTGCTTTTCGACCGAGTACCTTTGTGACAAAAAACCTCTATGGCGCTCCACATTTCCCAACTACTAATCTTATTATTACTAATATTGTCCCACCCCTTTTGAGGCCACTCTTGTTCGAATCTCATGCAGCGGTATGGTGCATGCGTATGGAGTATCTTCCTCTACCTCGGCGCAGCTCGGGCACAACGGAAAGATGTTATGTGCGAATCTGTGCAGGTACTTTATTCCTAAAGACAAATTTCCATTTGTCTTGTAACATTTGGAGTTATGTTCTAACATCTATTCGTGTTCGTTGACTATTTAATCGTGGAGGATTAGATTGCTGAACTGAAATTCTCATTTAGGCTTAAAGACCTCATGATCGCAAGAGTTAATTGTTTCGATAAGCAACGAAGCCATTAGGCGGGTATATTACTACTATATATATTTATCGATTACCACTATATATATTTACCGAAACGCAAAAAATTATTCTCGGATTAATATGCCTCTCCCATGAAGTGGACGCCCACCTTTAAGGGCTAACTTAATAATTTATATATTTCTTCTACAAATGTCCAAACATATCACATCACAAATTAAAATTCCCTATAAGATTTTGAAGGGAAAGTTATGTATCAAGCGATATCCAATCGCTATAGGACACGTTATGAAAAGAAAACTGAGCACCATAAATTTTTTTACGAAGTTTAAGAACTTAGTTTTAAGACAAGAATTTTATATGAGAAAGTGATAAAAAATTTGACTGTTCATTCATTCTTTAAAACATAAGCTTGTGACGAGAGATCTTTTGCCACACTCTCTGTACATATATATATATATATATATATTGTAGTTAGCTGAGCGCTCTCTTCCTATAGATCCTCTAGGTTTGCACAAACATCACGAGGATATTAATCTATTTATGTGTAACTCCTAGGCAATGTTTTATTTAGCACCAGTCAGATAAGTCAAGTAAAGCGAATTAAACTTGGAAAAATATGTAGCGCATGTGCAAGATTCGTTTTAAGATGTGAATTCTGTCGAATATTTTTTATTTTGTGAATTACATTTTTTCAGTAAAAGAAAAAGAACACGTTTTTATACTATATGGTCTTGCTATCATTAAGTGTTCCATGCACTGGTAGGTGGGGGTATCGTTTTTGTTGGTTTTTATTTTTTTAACTACGCATCGGCGGTGGCTGTCATTGGTGTTGCCCTTCATCAACATCATTATCATCATCCGTCAAAGCATTAAAATTATTTTTAATGTTTGACATTAAGTTTTCGTTTTTCTTTTATTTATTTATTTTTTTGTCTTCTTTTTTTGCTTTTTATCTTAATTTTATGTTAAATTTAATGCTTGCTGAGCATATCCCATAACAGAGTTATTATCAATAAAGTATATATAAGTATATATATGTATATATGTGAACGTAGATTAAATTTTGTATAAATTACATTTTAATGACTTTATTTAATGCTGCTTTTAGAGCATATAAATACCATGAAAATTTCATTTTAATTAAAATTAAATGACTAATACACTAAAATTTCGATTTATAAGTTTCTCACAATCGTCACGAAAGCAAAGGACTATACCATATATTATTGTGTTTGAGACGTCGAGCATTCCAACTCAGATATCAAAGAATATTTATCAAAACATTTGGACCGCAAACGATTTTGAATTGATTTATATATGTAGCTAGAAGTTTATTTAGGATAATAAAAATTCAAATATAACACTAGAATTCATAATTTTTTGCTCTTAATTCAATGCCATCGGGTTATGTCAATCACTAAAAAATATTGTTAAATAACGAGATTTTTTTAAGTATAAGATGTTAAACCGATTAAATAATTG
Source organism: Glossina fuscipes (assembly GCF_014805625.2). Classification (NCBI taxonomy): domain Eukaryota; kingdom Metazoa; phylum Arthropoda; class Insecta; order Diptera; family Glossinidae; genus Glossina; species Glossina fuscipes. The sequence goes on along the minus strand of NW_023998432.1, from coordinate 886,593 downwards.
GCGTTATGTCTGCTCACCTATCTATTTACCCATAGTCTTAGGTTGGAAGTGTAATGGTGCTTTAATCGACTAACTTGTCATTTTTGCAATTTCCATTCGTTGTTAGCATATATTAAGGCAAATTGTTGTATGCGTTTTTATAGCGAATCATGCTACAGTGTGGCTGTCAGTCACCTAAGAGAATCATCGGAATATTGCATATCCAACGAAGGTGTATATATCGAAACATAAAATATAATGAGTATGGGCCAGACATTGTTTTGGTATTTAGGTTCAAAATTGAAAGGTGGCTAGGCCTGTTATTATAACAATTGATTCAGAACCATTTTTTGAGTCAATTTATGTATATCTATGCATCTGTGCTGTCTGTGTGATGTCCGCCCACGTATTTATGTCTTGCGTATAAGTTGAATATTTCAAGTATTGTCGTTGAATTTTGTGCGCTGAACTTTTTTATCGAAATTGAATTGAAACGGTCAACTTTTTTGATCACTGCCTATATAAGCTGATATTTTAATAATGTTATTGCTAACAGAAGTCAGTGAAAGATAGTATACCACAAAAAGGTGAAAAATTTGCATCGAATGGAAGCACAATTTGAAACTTTTTTCATATGAACGTTCTTGGCAAAATGTAACCCTTCAACCCTTCATAAGAGAATAATGTCCCTGTTGAATAATGGAGATTAATTCAACGTTGCGAATAAATTAGAATCATATAGGTCTACTTTTTGAATCAGCCTTCATATAACACGGGCGCGCACCCACACAAACGCACTTGTAACAATAATAATAAAAACTCATTAACTTATTTCAGAAAATTCGAAATAAAATGAAAAGTGATGACTGCGTTCATCGTGGGAGAAAAAAACATCACCGGCTGTAAAGTAACTAATTTTGTCGAGCCAAGCAAACATAAGTTAACATTACTCAGGGCAAACAAGTTGCCTGTCAAGGTTATGCATATTTGCAGACATGACCAGCAACGAACTTACTCTTAAATGCAGAAAAACGTTGATAATAAGGTCATTGCAATTATAGTGTAAAGAGAGAAGAAGAACAAGAAAAATAAGAAAATGCGTTTGCGAATATTGATACATCACCGGACAGGAAAGTTTCTTTCTGTTCATTATTAATTCTGTGTATGCGAAAGAGTTTACTTATGCAAAATTTGTCATGCTCTTTGTCAAGCAAACCAACAGGTTGGCTTTGTTCGTTAACCTTAATAAAATCTTAATAATCATTGCTGATCATTGACCCAGGTAGTATATATACAGTATTGCGTTGTACCGCCGATATCAAATCGTACTTAATTGGTAATTTAAATTCAACTGAAAATTCGAAATTGACGCTAAGGTGCGATGTGCGTAAAAGAGTGTAAATGGATTTTTTTCTAGTTTAGCGTTATATTAAATTTCATAGTTACATTATCTTAAGTATTTAATCTTTGGAAAAGAAATATACGGGACAGGTTCGGCTTAAGTTGAGCCGAATATTTTAGTCTTCAATTCTTCAATTACTTGTTGTCGTCGCGAAACCAAAAATGGAATATTTGCGAGAGTAAGAAAAAAACTACTTACTGTTCACTTTGCTACATAACACAATTATCTTTATTTTATATAATGTTGGCTGATAACGAAAGAAACGTCGTTTTTTTGGTCGATTTTTTTATAACGTATAAATGCTTTATCAAGAACAGGGGATTTCCATAGATTTAAACTCTTAGTGATCTCACGACTTAACATTTGGCGTTCTACTTCAATTAATGTGTTAACTTGCCTGATTAGCTCCTACCGGCCTCCCGTAACGTAATGCAACAGCGCCGAAACGAAATTTTCCAAATCAGTTTTGGCATTAGCGTTTAGTCCATTCATCGCCTCCATACGCATCCAATAATTTTTTTCTTGTTTCAACAACGTTTTCATCTTTTCGCTAGTAGTACAAGTAAGGTGCGCCGAAAATGCTGCTTTCGACTTTTCACATTTTGCAAGGCACTAAACGAAAATTTTTGTGTAGAGTCAAACAACATATTTTCTACATAGGCATTACTATATCTTCTAACAGATATATGAAGACAGTGCGCCTTAAATGTGGCCTTGACTGTGAAAAAATGCAATTAAATGGACTGTTGGAAAAAAACGAAATAACTTTCCGAATAACCAAATGCGATGCGCACGTGCAAGCAGTAAAATAAATGAAAGCGAAGTCAAATCAACTTTGCAAAGATAGAAAGTATTTAAGATTAAGTGCAATGTACTATCCAAAGTCGTATGCAATTTTGCCGTTTTACCAGATATATTGCCTTCTATACTCAACAATGTGGTTGCGTTAAATTTGTGAAACTTAGTTGCGCGCATTATTCTACTGTCTATTCCTCAGATTATCCGATTGTCCTTTCATAGAGATTAACGCCTAGGGGCCCTTTACTCTTTCTTTTGTTTCAGTTGAAGAGGCTGTTATAACAAGATCACTCTTTATTAATATGGTACAGGTTTGCTTAAAATTCTGGCCGGTGTTTAGCACACGATACTTAATATAACGTCACATTCGTCAATTAAATGCTGCAGTAAGTAGGAAATTAGCTTATGTTGTGGAAATCTGGCATAATGTTTTAATTTTTATATTATTGCATTGCAGTTGAATGTTTGCAGGTAAATTAATCCAGAGACGCATGTATTTAGATAATATTCCTCGAGGACGAGCTTATATGAGATAACATCCTCGGTTTGACCGAACGGGATACAGTCGCTCATAAAAATATGTAAACACCACTAGCACGTATCAGTAGCAGAGCTCTGCGCTCCAGTAGTTTATTGAAACGGCATCAATTTACTTATTCTGTGCTATGGTTGAACACTTCAAGCATAAGGAGTATTGTAATTTACCTTGTTAACTGTTTCACAATGAACGAGGTGTTCTCCGCCATAGAAAACTATTAACATTACATAAATTTTAACGAGTGATTGAACCATAGAACAAGAAACATGGAAATAGTGTTTTCTAAAAGCGTGGCAGACGTCATTTTTCTATGAAAGAGTGTTATTAAAATATACATCATGGTCATTTGCTGCTGATACCTATTCAGTAACATCATTGTCCAGTGTCAGGTTAGTGTTTTAATTTCGCTTTATTTTACTGACTTTTATTCAAAATACTGTTGTCATGCTTATTAGAAGAGATATGACCTCGTTTAATTTTAAGAGTTTGAATAAACTGTATAAACTGTCTACGGGAAAATGTGTGGCATCCTCTCTGTCGGCACACTGTCGTTTTCTCATTAGGACTAATTCTTACCAGAATTTTGTGAAGTAATGGTGCTGTCGATGCAACATATTATGTATTGGAATTGACAAACATATGGAGGGGTTACTCAATAAGTTGTTGTTCAAAATCCACCATTTTAAAGTTGCCTTACTTAGCTTAGTGTTTCACTTTGTTTCGGGACAATATGATCGTAATCGTTTGCCGGCCCTCATGAGATAATTTCATCATCATCAGCATATAAGTGCATCTAAAAAGATTTTAATTATTTAAGCAAATAGCTACGATAAAGAAAAAGAATGATCGAAGAGTAGAGTCTTTAAACACTCCAAGTCATGAAGTGAATCTAGACCAGTACTAACATATTTCGAAAATTGGGACTTGTGTAGTAGGTTGAACTCGAAAATATCTGGTCATATGTCAAATAGGCAGACGGGTCGTTTAGAAAACCCGAAAATAGTTAGACGTGGATTTATGTCCAGTCCTTTTACATGTTGCGTGCATCCTTATTATAAGCGCGCTGCATAAATATTCTATACAATTTTGTATAATTTATTGAAAACTTTCTCTTATTTAAAACAGTCTAGCGATAATTATTAAAAATGCGGTCAAAGATGGTTGTAACTTGTCTTCTTTTTGTTTTGAAAATGCCAGCAGACGAAGAGGCGGAAGAGTCGTCGCCGTAACATTAGCAATTATTTCTTCACTTTGTTTGTTGCGTAAAAAGTTTACCTATTGCTATTGCAGTTGTAGGCTGTATTAGTAACCAAGAATATCTGTTTAAAAAATTAAGTTTACCACGTCAGTTAAGGCATCTTTCATATCTTGAAAGGAATATCTTTCATAGTGGGTCATGTAGGTGTTACCATAAATATTTGGAAGCATTTCGTGTTCTTATTTCCAAAAAAGCAAAACCAAGTAAATAGAAAAATAATGAGCGTTTGAAAGATAATAAGCAAAACTCCATTACGGAAACTTTAATCTATACCATGCTTTTTTCGCAACTAACTTTATTAACGTTTACGCTAATATTCTCCTCCTGTATTAAAAAATAGGAGAAACTTTCATTTACATAAAAATTGGCGAGCTTTGAATATCAATGAAAACGTTCTTTTTTTAGGTTGGCAGAATTTTCATTAATATGCATTGAAGCATCTGTTGTAATTGCTGTAGACTGTTGTCGTCAAATTTTCAAAATGAATTAATTTATTAGACAAATAATCCACTTTACATTCTGTTTAAGACATGTATAAAAAGTTTAAGCAGATGTATTGAAAATGTTAAGAATCTCTTATGGTAATGAAACAATAGCACAATCAAAGGTTTACAAGTGATACGAAGACTTTGAATGCAGTGGAAAATCGTATGAAAGTCGACCCACGTCCGCGAGCTCCATAAACTTTAATCACTGACAATATCAAGGATCTTGTATATATCAATCGTCGCCTAAATATAAGAGACGTTGTAGATATAATTGGAATAATTCAGTCAAATATAAGCAACGATTTACGATTGTCTTCCTTACCTTCTTTTCTTGTTCTAACACAATGCAAATATTTTGAGAGGCAACGACGTGGTCAATTCGCTGGGGAATTTCTTTAAATACATGATGGTCACTTGAGATGCATAAACACGTATTTACACCGTACTACGTAACAGCAGCAGTACAAAAATGTGTAGTAACAATAGTACCAGTAGTAGTAGCAATTGTAGTAGTAGCAATAGTAATAGCAATAGTAGTAGCAGTAGTGATGGTAGTAGTAGCCGTAGTTCATTATTTATTATAGTTATATAGTTACCAATTGCTCGGTTTTTCCTTCTTGCCTATTTAAATGTATGTAAAATAAATTACATTATCAAGTATTATCTTAATCCCCCACAAGATCAACACTTTGGGTTTATTTCATTCAATTCATACTTCTGTAAACTAATATCAAGCACTAGCGAATGCTGTTTCTTTTAACTGGCTTAACAGCATTTAGAGCATATTCAACGCAGGAGTTAAATGTTGTATTGATGCTTGCTTGTATAAATTTATGTTACTCATTTCCCCATTAATAGTTTCATGGTGGCATGCAGATATATACACATGCATGCTGGTATATACACTTATCCCTATGACTATTTCCTTTTCATTTCTCAACCTTTAGACAACGCCAGTTGCCTATAAAATGTTGTGATTTTGAAACAATTGATTTCGCGCGATAGCACTCCGATTGAAAATTAAACCAACCACAGGAGCGTAAATAAGCAGAAATTATGAAAAGCTCAGTAACCTCCATCATTTAAAACACATTCTTTGTATTCAAATTAACGGGTTTGTATTTTGTATAATGTATTGCATAATATGCATAAATATAAAAAGTATATTAAAAATATCTCACACATTAACCGCGCATAGCAGATTAAGTTATTATGCGTGTAGGTTATCAGTTCGAAGATTTATCAAATGATATGTACTTTTATACATAAATTGAAACAGAGGCACATATGCCCACATGGACAATTTATGATATCAGAGAATACGAAAATATATCGCTGCGTAGTACATTAAGAAATTGCATGTGAAAGATTGTTTGAAGGGTGCAACGATGAAACGGTGTTAATCACTGTTAAGCGGTGCATGGCCATTATTAGTGGCTTAGATAATTATTTATTCAAAAACACATGCTTTAATAGTGCTTAACAAGTGCCTAACATGTACGTTTACATATTAAGTGATTCGGTGAATTCGTTGTGAAGATCCATGAAGCGTAAACGAGATACACTTATTGGTGTAAACATTCTCTCGGAAAAGTGACGGGAATCGCTACACAAAAATTTGGTTCAAATTGTTGTTAATCATGGAGCGAGAACGTCCGCGCGCGAACACAAGTACACTGTTTAATGGTTCACCAGCGACTGCATCCACGGTACTCACATATAGGAATAGTGGGTGAAACCCGAAGTTAATTGACAGAGACCGATGAACATTAAAAATAATTGGCGGTGAAAAAAACAGCAGAACTCTAGAATCGCTCGAGTATCACTGTTTCAACAAGAACACTACGGTGGCAGCTCCACAATGTTAACATTTTATACAAATAAAACTGCTACTACTTGATAAGCGAAAAACGGTCCGGCGAGTTGTCGTTCACATTGTTTCCTACAAACCACAGAGAAAGACTACGATCGGGCTTGCCTCTTTACTACAGTCAAGCATGGGTTGTTATATGATTATGATTTGGACTTCTGTATGGTGGTGTTCAGCTGGTCCTCTCGTTCACCTTACTAGCCGGATTGCTCCGAATGAATAACTTGAAATACTCAATGAGAAGATTCGTACTATGGTTAGCATATTACTATCAAACACTGCCATTTTGCAATATGATAATGTAGCCATATACTCAAGGACTCCAGCCTTTGGTTGAGGACAATTACAATATTATCAAACATCTTTTCTGGTCAACACAATTGCCAGACCTTAGGATAATTGAACTGTTATGGATTTCCATCCCCAACATCGTTGAAACAATTAGCGAATGTTTGGCATTTAGATACTCTACGAACCTATTTCGCGAAAAATTGGATTTGTTTTGCAAGCAAATGGTGACACAACACCGTACTAGTAATGTGTGTATATGTCAACTATACTCAGAATCTTTTGTTGATTGATCGCGGAGAGCCAACTGGTGCAAGACGAATTAAATCGGTTTGAGTTAACTCTAAAAGAAGCTCAAAAACTTTACTTAAAACAATAAATTTTAAGTTAGGTAACTGACGAGAATATGGATTATTTACTAATTGAAAGAGATTCGTTTGCTTGGAAGCAATTTTTTCAATTATGGCGATCAAAGAAAGACGAGAACAGTCATTATTAATTTCGTTCTATAATCCTTAGTAGGACTATTTTTATTTTCGTCAATAAAGCTGCGAAACATTTCTATTGGCTTGTCTATACATCTAATAAGCCGTTAGAAATGACGACATTTTAAATGTTGAATGACAATTCTTGGTACGCTATTTAAGAAACTTAAGTAGATCATTGGTGTTTTATTCCCAAGACTTGATTCAATGATTTGCAATGTGTCTAACATCCAAAGCTTTGATGGAAATTTCGAGTAAACGAATTCATGAGACCTGCTAACATCCTAAGTTACCGAAGTTAATTCAACACGGCTTTAATGTTTTTACGCCGTGCGCAGATAAGCACACGCTTCTTTCAGTTATATCTCCGAATTCATCAATAAAACGTAATAATTACCATTGACAATTCCAACATTTTTAGCGATTTCAGAAGCTTATTAGAGCGAAAAATTTGACTATAAGATGTGTTTTGATTTTAATAGATGCTTTTAATGTAAAAGCGCGAAAAACAAATTAAATTGTAGCATAATTAATATAAAACGTTGATGCAAGCCAACTAATCAATTAAGGGGCTGTAAAAATCCACATTAGCCATATATCGTTCTGTCCTACCGTTTTAATAACGTGAAATTTTATTGCTTTACGCCGTATATGAAAGCAAGGATTGCGATTTGAAAATTCCGGAAATTTTTCGATACGAATCACACAATCTTTTATTTATAAAATATTCTCAACTTACTGCACCTTATTGCAAGTGTTTTTCAATGGGCTGGCGTGGAAGCAATTGTTTGTGTGCTGCGATTTCTCTCTTAATTATTTACGAGTTTTATGCTAAACTGCATATCTAAACTAAATTAATTAGTAGCTTTATTGAAACATTGTAAAACACTTGTTTGTTCATTAGCCATAATAAATACGATATTTATGTATCGTAAGCACACAAAGGCATATATCTCCGTCTCACAGTGTCGTAAATAGATATAACCGAGTTTACAGTTTAATGATGTATATGTACTGAGCTGGCACTGCGATAATAGAATTAAAATAAAATTTAAAAATGTTATACAACTGTACATTTTCCTTATTAAGCTTTATTGCAAATAATTATCAGAAAATTCATTTCAAGGTAATATCAATAGTAATACAGTTAGAATTATCCACTCATAGCAACTTGATTCGCAAAATTATACACAATTAATTATAGAGATAATAAATTATCCAGTAATTATATATATCCCTGCATGGATACAAATGAATTATAATTAATTATAGTAACAACTTGATTTCCGTTGGGGATGAAGAGATTTTCTGGTAATTATAAAATATACAATTGTAATTCGTGTTATAGCTCATAAGAATTATTAGAAATAATGAAATGTAATAAATCTCAGCAATATACGAATCTCTTTGTAATAAATTATCGGAATGGTAACACCTGTACACTTTAAATTAAATTTTGGATATCCATAAATTTGGATAAAAAATTTCTTTGTTAAGTAAAATCGTGCCTGCTGTCCAATCGGTAACATTCTTAGTTGGCCCTTGAGATAATTCGAACCAATATTTCTAGCAAATTTAGGTTCATTTTAAAGATAGTATCTGTCTTAAAAATGTTGAGTCTATGAAAAAACACAATTTATTACATTGATTTAATTTATACTCAAACATACTGGTTAATGATTTCGAATACATATGTCCTCTACTATTAAGGTTGATATTCTTTACACCAGCTAATATATTGAAATTTGTAGCCTTTTTGCCAAACGTTCTTCGATGTTTTAATTATTCTCATCGAACTTTTCAAAGCCCTTTGATTTAAAATTTAAAATATATGATAGCAGAATCAAGAGCTTATAAGTTCAAGGGTGTCTTTGACACTCTTCTTTAAAGCACTAAAAGAGCAATACGAAAATTCAGAAAAAAAACTTAATTCGCTTAGTTATCGTCGACATCTTTGAAGCAATGTCTTCGTGGCACCTGGTATCCAATCCATCACAAAAGTAATCGATCGGTAAAATGCCGTTAAAGAGTTAATGTTAAAGAGTGTCTTCGTTTGCGCTCAACTTAGTTGACTTAACAAAATGTTAATCTTTGGAAATCGTTTAGCTAAAAAGCAACGTCTTAACTGAGAATGATTTTCCAATGGAATTTGCTTTAGACATAGACTAGAAACGTTATACTACGCGTATATATCGCGTTAGAGATTCGACGTTTTAAGCGAAGCATATCAGAAACTTATCAAAGAGCTAATCGGGCCATGAGAATAACGCTTCATTGAAAAATTTTGGAATTATCTAGGTCAATGCCATCATATTCAGTAGTTGCATTTTTTGTTTATTTGCTGCGGTAACATTATGCAGTATATATATTCGTCTGAATTTTCTATTTATTCGAGCTTTTGTAAATAATTGTGTTGTAAGTTCTAATCGAGACAAGAAATTTTTATAAAAAATTCCACCACTTTATTGAAGGATGTACTCTTTTAAACGATTTTCGACAATGCACTTACATGAACTGATGTGTTAAAGAACGCAAAAAGGAGGAACAAAATTAAAACAAATCCAACCTCAAAAAAGGTCGCCTTTTATGAAAAAACTCGAATCTAATTATTTAGCTGTATTAGTCCATATGACCATTTTTTGTAGAAATCAATGCTTAGATTGAATAGGTAGATGAAATCAATGAATACATCGATGCAGACGAATAAATCGTTTACAGACTAATGTTGGAATTTCAAACTTGAACTTTTTATCTGCAAATGCTCTGCCGATTGCTAAAAAAAATTAAATAGCTTCGACAAAACAGAAATTTATTTTTATATATTTTCATCTAAAACTTGTGCTATCGCGTTGAAACTAAACGCAACAATTAACAAAACAAGTGTTTCAACTCTGTCTTTAAGTATGCAAACGCAAGTTTTTGTGTCTCTACTATATAACTGTCCCTACAAAAATTGAATCTTTATATGATATCGTAACAAGTTATAATCTTAATGAAAAAATTGGTGCATTATTGCACTTTGAAATAAAAATTAACCTTACGAAACTTTGGCCACGTACTTTTGGAATCAAAACCTATATAAGGCTTCCAATACAAAATAAACGTTTATATGGCAGAAATGCCCAATTTTTAATACGTTACAATGAAAGTTTGCTTGTAAGAGTAATTTAACAAGAAACTTAGCCTTTATATGCTAAAAATGTCTTATTTTTATATTTTTTTATAAAAATATACACTTAATAGTGATTTGACATAAAAATTAACTTAAACAAATTTGAACCATATGGATCTATTTTTTGGACGCCACTCTACCATGTAAATGTTGTCATGAAGAATACGCCCTTTTTGTGCCAAAGAGATCTAATATTTTATGATTGAACTTGGTTCATAGTAATAATATGCATTAAAAATATCCGCAGAAAATTTGGATTACATAGGCCTATTTTTTTTGATTGTACCATCTATAGGGGCTTTTATCAAAACTAAGCCCTCCTATGACGACAAAGTCTAATTTGTAGTTTTATACGAAAGAGTTTAATGAAAAATATTAAAATCGTTCGCGAATAAATGAAGTGTATTAAGTTTGGACCATGCTAGTCGATGTTTTAACCGTTATCGGGTGTGAGCACTTTTATGAAAAGTATGACCTTACATAAAAGAAACTGAGAAATTGAGATTTCCATGCTGATCATCAGCGCGTGCGTACATACACACGATATAAAATTTTGAAGAACTTAATAAGCTTTTTTAAAGGGTATAGAAAAGAAACAATAATTATAATACGTACTTACGCAAACGAACTCATTAACAATGGCCGTAATTTACGTTTAAGCCTAGTAACAAATTGTAAACTGCAGAGTAAGTCATTAACGAAAAAACACAAGAAAAAAAAAAAAAAAAACAAAAAAAGAGACGAGAAAAACAAAATAATATCTAATATTTATACAATCAATTAACATACAGATAATGGCTATATTCTCGCATACTTTTGTACATAAAACGTAAAATATATGTACCAATAAATACAATGTGACTAATAAACTGGTGACTGTTTATTTTTATTAATGAGGAAAAAAAGAAATCAAGTTTATCGCACCAGCGGCAAAATAATTAATTAAATTAATTGCTCAGCTAATTACAGGAAAATAAGTTATTTTTATAGATGTACATATGATTCTAATAAATAAACATACGGCAAAAATAGCTTATAAAAAAAGTATTAAATATCAATTATCTATGAAGCGTTATGTTGTCAACAAATGACTAAAAAAGGGATAATCTCCCCATTTAATGGTTATGAGCAATGGCTTTCTCTCGATTCTAAATAATGTCAATCAAACTTTAGGGAGATTATGTTAATTTCACTTACACTTACAATGGAATAAGCATACAATGCTTTTGTCCATTGTGAGCATATTTATATATGGATCGCAACAATTTTGTAAATCTAGCTTTTGGCTAATCTATTAAGAACGAAGTTTCTGTTGAAATTTTTGTGATTGTGTGCGTTTCAATAACGAATTATTGATAGGTGAATTTCTATGTTTATCATACGTAGTATCGTATGCGTATTTTTATACCCATCACCGAAGGACGAGGTGTATATTCATTTCATGCCAAAACCTTTCCAACGCCCAGAAGAAAACATCAAAGACTCCACAAAGTGCTCAGAGAGCACAAAGTGCTTAATCAGCATCAAATCCTAAATCAATTTCAGCATGTTTTCCTGTCCATCTGGGTAATGTGTGTTCTAAACATTGAAAGTTTTTGCACGCAGGTTGGCGTTGAAAACACGCCCGCAGCACCACGTACACTGAGAACATCTCTGTTTTTCAAAGGGAATGAAAAATTGGTTTTTTGCTCATTATGCATAAAAATTTTCTACTTTTTTGTTTTTTTTGTGGGGTAAAAGAGTCGCTCCCAACTGGATTTAAATTTGTTACTTGTTTAATGAAAAATTCAAATCAGTATCAATTAAAAGAAAAACTTGTGATACTCTTGTAAATATCTAATTGACTATTCACCTATAAAAGTAAGAGTTCACCTATAAAAGTAAGAGTATGGCTCAGCAACACTTTTATAAAACTATTTCACTCACCTTAGAGAGAGTCTTTGTAGCGCATAGATATATACGGTTGCATATATTTGTTGAACGCACGGTTGCGATGTTTAAACTTAAAATTACTAAATAATGCACAGATGCAAACAATGCAAAGTAGAGGTGTCGAAAAAAATGTAATAGGCTTAGGTGCCAACGTGAATATTGATTGTCATCGAAGGAAATGATTTTGAAAAGAAAGTTATAAGTTTGCGGAACTGCATATGATATTATCCAGCTCACGTATTAAGTGAAGTACAAGTTATGGTTTTGCAGTACCATCAGTTGAACTTGGGTCTCCTACGCGCGTGCTGGAATAAAATAATGTCCCCAAATCGAAAGAAAGAGGAGAAGTACTATGAAATATAAAATGATCTATATATATACATATGTATATGTATAAAATGATCTATACCGTTCTTAATAATTGCTTTCTAAACCTATTGCATATGTATAATAAAAAAAGGAATATGTGCGGAATATGTTCGTATAATTTACAAACAATCTATCGAGAAACTAAGTTTCAAACTCGCGCTTCCTAAAATGTTTAAAACTTTATTACTGGTACCTCCCGCTTGACAGCATTAGTTGTATTAAATTTACGTTTTTCTAAAGCCACGAACTTTTTCGTAGGAGCTTCATATTGCTTCATATTACATGAAGGGGAACGAAAATTCAAGATAAGCCGAATGGTATGTACTAGTGTCTTTTAAAGCGAGAATTGGATTTGGATGTTTATTCATATATTGTAGCAAGAAAAAGAACACAACTTTTATTAAGTACTCTATTCCTTTTCGCTTATTGAAATGCTTCACCCATTTTCGTCATAAAATATCAATGTTATATAGTTCTCTCCATTTAGAAAGAGAAAAGCAAAACACGTAGTCCAAATTTAATAAAGTTAACTATCTTGCTAAAGAAGTTGTTATTCTTCAATTATTTTCGCGGTTGGGGGAAAAAATAAGACAAGTAGGACCGGGCTAAGTCAATGGAAGTCCACGCCCACTGTCGTACGAAAAATGACGACACCTCTGCAAAAGTCACAAAAAATTGGTTTTTTTACTCATTAGTCATAAACTACCGCAGATAAATTCACAAAAATTTAAACGTATAGTCTATGAGTGATGCTGTATTATATATAAAAAAATGGGAAACATCGGCCACGCCTACTCAATTTTATATTTTGCCCAAATAAAATTGCGAAAATTCAGTTCTTTTCCTTTTTTTAGTCTAGGACAACCATGATGGATATACGAGATATGATCACGACCGAATATAATTTCTCACTTATGCTTATTGTTAATAATTGTTGAATAGAATGTATATAAAAAGCCGATAGCATTAGATGCTAGTGCTTTTAAGAGTTTAGTCTTAGAATTTATTTCTCTGGCGAAATTAATAATAATAATATAGATATATGTATAGAATGTATATATATATATATATATATATATGTATATATTATTATTATTATATTAGGAAATTATTTCCAATTTTTTTGTGATTTTTACACGTACTATCGAAGAAGAGAGATATGTTACACATATGTATTCTTAATCGTTTACGGTGAGAACTATTGACTGATATTCGTCGGCTCCTCTATCTACTGATAAGATTCGTAAATTCGCGACAATTGAATAAGAAAGTTGAACTTTTACATATAAATTTGTGGCTTCATTTAAAGAACTAGATTCCAAGAAAGCGTAATATATGCATGAAAATATTCATAAGATTGAACCGAAGCTAAAAATCTTTAATGGAAAAATGTAAAAGTGATCCCGTACTATCAAGTGTCTTCTTTGTTATTGTTGTACATCCCTTTGCAGCAATAATTAGTGAGGTTTCGTATCAAACTGGATATTTCTTATATACTTTTTACCAGATGCTATCTATAAAAATAATTTTTTATCTACTCTGTATTTCTTTCTTTGGTTAGATCGAAAGTTTTCTCTAATTGCTTTCAACGTTTTAACTGCAATGTCCACGCATTACCTAAGAGTGAATACACATTTTAACCAGATCTGTTAATAAGACCGGTTTCTAAATTAAAATATACTTTCAGTTAGCCCCTCATTTACGGTCCTTTTATGCATTTCTATAAGTGAAAAAAATCTTCATCTAGTAATATAATCTATTATAGTACTATATGCTTTTGTTTCTTCTATATATAATAAAAAAAATTTTAAGAAAACAAAAAAAAATAAAATAAAAAAATTGAATACAATTGACATTTTCCATTAGTAGTTCCCAATCTTTTTCCAGTGAGTGGTCTTTTCCCAAATTACTAAATAATAGACAATCATAAAGCATACTGGCCCCGGGGCCGCCAGATAAATACTCAAATAGATTTCATCTATTAGCGGACATATCTCCCCAAAGAAAAAAAAATTTTAAATTCGGACTTTCCGGTGTTACCAATCAGTAACGTCACTACTATTGACAAAAAATATGTTGTTATTTCTTCAAATGATGCTAGAATAACAATTTCACAAATCAGTTCTTTTGCTATAAGAAAAGTCCAAGATAGCATTACAAACTATATAGACTCTGTCTCGATTCTATGCGACGCGAATTTACTTGTCCTCGCTGGGAACCCGCGCGCAACCGAAAACCGCGTAATGTCGAAATCATTAGCTAATTTATGTGCTGTTTCCGCTAAATTACATCACAAACTGAACTCAGTTTGAAGCGTGATTTATGGCTCGTGCTTAAAGCATGTGCCGGAGGATGAAATAGTTCGTGAAATGGGCAATTAAGGAGTGACTGAAGTCTGTAAATTCACTAAATTAAATGACGGCGGAAAATCTCGCTCTCCTACTGGAGGGATTATTATGGCCTTTGGTCGCTATCGGTTACCGCAAACTTTTGGTGTGGCTTGGTATAATTGTAAAATGGCACTCCACATTCCAAATTCCATGAGGTGCAAAAACTGCCAACGCCCGGGTCATCCGGCAAAAAATACTGCATTTTGTGCTAACTGTGGTCTTCTTTCACATGTTGAAAGCTGTACCCGTAGTTTCTGCTTAAATTGCAATGTTCAACGCTCGGCGTTACATGCATAATGCCCACGTTTTATACAAATGCGTGAAATTCTAAAAATCGAAACAGAAAATTACTGTAGCATGGGCGAAGCGCGAGGCAAGTACCCGAAAATAAATCCATCTGGAACCTAAAGAATTAACCAAAGTAATACCTACGCCTAATAAGCTTTTAACTCCAACTCCTTCCAATGAAAAACCTGTTCTACCAAAAATTATATTTGGAAACCACTTCCACCATCCGCCAAAGATAATATTGAAAAAATCAAAACAAAAGTAAATATTGAAAAAATTAAAACAACAACACGTATTCTAAAATCTAAAAAACTAAATTCCCCTCTCAACTCTAGTCAACAAATTACAGGTTGGAATGAATCCAATGTTTCATCCCTTCATCAACCTTCAATTTCAAATTATTCACGTGCGCCCAATCGTTGCACTTCAAATATACGCAACCATCTAAGTACAGATTATTCTGCTGGTAAGAATAAACTATTCACGCAAACTCCATATAGCGACCATTCCGACGGAGACACTGACATGTCAACTTAACCCACCTACAAGTCACTACAATTAAAAAAAGTTTTAAAGTTCTACAATGAAACATTAAACAACTTATTAATAATTTTGATGAGCTCCGTACACTTATAAGTTATTTAATCCAACCTTTATATTCCTTCAAGAGACCTATTTTAGAACCCTTTTTAATTCTACTCCGTCCAAATCATATACTTGATACTCCACGAACGCTGATCAAAATTCATATTCCAAAGAAAGAGTTGATGTTTTTATCAAATATACCTCACAAACGCATAAATTTGACCTTAAACACACAAGCCGTAGCGATATTGTTAAATGTAAAACATAAAACAAAAACTTTAAGATGTTGCTCTCCGTCATTTTTTCCTTTGGTTTCCTGGTCTATTTCTGATAATCTACATAATAATGATCACTTTTCAATCATAATCAAACTTAAACTTTTAAAGTCCTCGATTACTCCAGCAAAACAGACCAAATTCCTCCTAGATAAAGCGGATTGGATCAATTACTCCAAACAGGCCGAGTCATTTCTGAATTCAAAGCCATTTAACGGGAACTGCAACCATGATGCTGCTATTATATCTAAAATGTTTCGCACGGGTGCTCATCTCACTATCTCTCAATCCAATAGTTTTTTTGAATGAGCTAGGCTTCCTTGGTGAAACGACACGCTTCCGTCATTGAGGAAACTCAAAATGGATCTATAGCACCGCTTTAAAAGATGTTCAGATCGGGATCATTTGTTATTATACAAAAAGGCCAATGCTCTATTCAGGAATTACGAAAGTCAAAGGCACTTAATTTTGAACATTTTTCGAAAAGAGTTCACTGAAATACATCAACGAACAATATCAACAGACTCAATGGGACTTCGACTCTGAATGAAATTTTTGCCATCTGCACTATCAACGGAACTTTAACTGACGCAGATGAGATTTCTAATTACTTTGGAGAAGTGTGGTGCGAATACATCTCTGAATGCAACTTCTCCCTTGCTTTCATCGAAAATGAAAGGAATCGAAACTCTCTTTCAAATACTATTGACAGATGTGCCATATTCCTGGAAAATTTCATATATACTTTAGAACTTGGAAGTTGTGTCTCCAATTTGAAGGGAAGGACACCTGGACTAGACCGCATCTCATACCAAATGATCAACGCTATGTCTAAGTCTAGAAAAGAGGAATTACTGGACCTATATATAATACCACATTTACTTATATATTTATTTATTTTAATTCTACTTATATATAATTTATTTTAATTATACATGAAACTCAAAACTTACATTAAATTAATAACAAAACTTGGTGCAAATACAATAAAATAAATAAGACCGAAAAAAAAGAAAAAAAGCATGTACACAACCAGCATAGAGCCACACTTACAACCGGTACAGGACGAAATTGCAAATGAACCCCTAAACCATCGCAAGCATGCATAAGCCTGGCAACCGATAATACTTAACAACAATTCATTTTCGAATCGTAACGACTTTTAAGGATAAAAGCTAGTTTAAGTAAGACATAGGTAAATCGCGCATATTAAGCAATGTTGCTTTAATGGACCTTAAAGAGTCCGATAACGAGAATAAGTGATAGACGTCATTTAGGTTCTTGCAAACTACTCCTACTCCCAAACTACTACTATTAAACAGCTCATAATTATATTTACACTGACTAAGCTTAACCAAGATACAGTGCCTAGAGAAGCGGTTAGGGACATTAAAGCTTATTTCACAAAGTAATAAAGGCGAGTATATAGCACCATTTATTACTTTGATTATAAAGGAAACGCCAAGAACAAACCTACGATTCTCAAGAGACGGTAAAGACAGCAGAAGAAACCTATTTTCGTAGGGAGGAAGAGCGGCGATCGGATCCCAACCCAAACTTCTAAGGGCGAACAGTAAGAATTGCTTTTGAACAGATTCAATTGAATCTACATGGCATCTACATGAAGGCGACCACACAACAGGGGCATACTCGAGTATGGGTCTAACCAAACACATGTATAGCCTTTTCGTAATGTAAGGATCATCAAGCTCTTTGGCCCACCTTTTTTATAAAAACAAACTTGGACCTAGCTTTGCTTATCGAGAGCTCAATATGCAAGTTGAAACGTAACCTATGGTCAAATAGAACGTCTAAATCTGTGACCGAATCGACGTCCTCCAACTTATGCGAATCTATGTAATACTGAGTAATGAATGAGTTTCTTCTTGAGAAAGAAAGCTTCTTACTCGGATTTAGTTTCAGAAGATTCACAGAGCACCATGCAACAAAATTATCCAAGTCACTTTGAAGCTGATGTGATTGCGATTCGACAGAGAAGGAGGAAAACAGTTTCACATCATCCGCATACATTAAGATCTGGCTGTAATTAACCACCGATGGTAGATCGTTAATGTATAAACTAAATAACATGGAACCTAAGTGACTTCCTTGAGGTACGCCAGATATAACGGGGAATTCAGCCGAGGTGATAAAGTTGAACAAAACCCTGAAGGATCTGTTGTGTAGATAAGAGCTTATCCATTTCACTAAATAAAAAGGGAAGCCAGAGGTTTGGAGTTTAAAGATAAGTAAGTTATGGTTAACCATATCAACCATATTTGCTGAAATCGGTGTATATCACATCTGTGCGAGCGCCACTAGAAAAAGCCTTGAAAACATCACAAGTAAACTCTATCAAGTTAGTGACTGTAGATGGCCCTTTCCGAAAGCCGTGCTGGTGTGGGGTAATACATGAATTAATGGCAAAGGCCAAATGCTGAGTCACAATTCGCTCGAACATTTTAGGCAACACACTCAACTTGGCAATGCTTCTGTAGTTCTCTACAAGCAGACTACTTCCTCCTTTGTGAATAAGAATAAGAAAACAAGTCTTCCAACACAAAGGGAAAGCACCTAAATTCAAGGACAGGTTAAAAATCTTTGAGATCACACCACATAACTCAACAGCGCAAGATTTAAGTACACATGATGGAATTCCATCAGGTCCAGGCGCACAACAATATTTTAGAGAACTCAACCCTTCAAAAACGTCGTCTTCCGAAAATACCAAGTTAGGAATTGAGACGGAGTTATTTATAGGATATGCGTAGTTTGCTGATAAATCGAAATTAGCAGTCGAAAAGTTTCGTCAGAAATATTCAAGATTTCAAAATCATCCGAGGAATCAGAGCCATTTAAAGAAACATGCAAGGGATGGGTGGAAATTTTTTCTTTTACAGTTAACAAATTCAAAAAAGAATTTAGGATTAGCAAACAGAGAGAATTTAATGAACTGCATGTGTCTGCAGTAATGTTGGTGATTGAAGGAGTTAAATCTATGCCTCGCCACCGAGTAAGCGAAATAGTCGAGAGAAGAGCCACTTTTCAAATATTTTTTGAATAGCGTGTTTTTTCTGTTTTTGTAATATTTAATTGTCTTATTAAACCAAGGGGAACACCTGCTTCGAGGTCGGCACTGCTTGATCGGAGCAGATGCAGCAATAGCTAGATTTAATGTTTTGTAGAACGATGACAATAAGCTTTCAATACTTCCGGTTGAGAAATCAAGCCTTATATATGAAAGATGATATTTTAGCAATACAATATTGATTTTATGAAAATCATAATATTTGTTTGAAAAAATTGGATTTGGAACATTAAGGCAGTTCAACGAACCATCATTCTTATGATGAAAGGAAATGCACATTGCTGGATGATAAGGATCGTCAGGTAAGCTGAAAGGTGGGCAACGATTTACGTTAATCTCAGGAAAATTGGCAAAACAGGGATCAAGCAGTCTACCGTTGCAATTTGGGGTACGATTATATTGAACCAAATTATGATCAAACAATTCATTGAAGAACACAACAGTCCTATCAGACGTTGAAGTAGGAATCAAACAGCCAGAATTATTACTGCTACACCAAGTGACTTGAGGCAAGTTGAAGTCACCCAATGCAACGACCAAATCGTTAAGTCTAGACCGCTTGGCCATTTCACAAATGAGGGCAGCATGTTTCTTGTAAATGGAGATATCGGAATTTGGGGGAATAGGAATGGCGATAAATTAAACGTCAGGAGAAGTGGGAAATTCTATTCAATTGGACGGGACTGACGCAGATATGGCAATTAATACACCACCACCAATGCGATTCATTCGATTCTTTCTGAAGACTTGGAAAGAATTGTGAAAAAGTTCCGACGGATGAAGATTGGGTTTTAGCAGAGTTTCGGTGAAGGCCAAACAGAAAAACTCCGTGCTCACTGAATTTAAAAAAGTAAACCGAATTGTTGAATTAAGGCCCCTAACATTTTGATAAATGAGAGATAATGGGCCTGAAGAAATATTTAGTTTTTTGAAGGCGAGAAGACTATTGCTTTGGTATTACGGGGACGATCTCGGGGGATAAATTCCTTAATCAGGAATCCTACTGGCCACAGTGGTTTGTTTAACAACATATCACTGTTTTCAGTCGGAACTAGTATTTTAAAAGAGGAGATTGCCCTAGATTGAGAAGGAGCCATTTTGAAAATGCTAACGCGCTTTAAGTTGACTAATGGGACTTTCGCCGCCAGATAACTTGTTATGTTCTCCACCGATGTTTCAGGTGCCAGTCTTGTCACAAATATTGCTTTTCTGGGAGGAACTGCCGTCAAGCAAATGTCATTAGTTGGAACAGGACGGTTTACGGTTGGGAGTTTAGAGTTGGGGAGAATATAGATGGCGTTATCGCCCTTGCACCAGCAGGTTGTGCGATTTGCCCAGCCTGGTGACCAGCGTTCACACTCGAACAGCCAGGGGAAGAGGATGATTTATTTTTCTCTTTATTATTTTTAGGCGATGGCGCTTGATTAGAGTGAGTGGCGGCCCTGGACGGGGATACCCTTGCCACTTCAGCGTAGTTTAAAACGGAAGGACTTGCCGGCTTGTTTGTAACTATATTGTTACCAACCGACTCAACAATATCAGAAACATTAACGTTCATTCTAGAGTTAGAGGGAGCGGTAACTTGTACCAACGAATCAGATTTCGAGAAACTCAGAGGTGACGTCCCACACGCTACGCTACGAGTAGTTATTTTTCTGGCTTGGGTAGAAGATGAGTGTACGATAAAACGGCACTCATCAAACCTAGACTTAATTAGCTCAAACCTCTCCAACAAGGAGCCGAGATTTCTACTCAATTCCGAGAAACCATTTCGCGTCTCCGTGAAAAGTTTGTAGAAATCAATGTCCCGCAGCCTACAGTCAGGATATGACCATCTTAAACCTTTGGAAGGGTCAGCGACTGCGTCAGCAGTACGCCCGAGAATACCGGCACACTTTGCATGACCAAAGCGCTCGCAGAGTCAACAAGAAACGAATCTATCCGATTCCGGGCCTGTTTTTGCGCGACATGGTGTATATAAGCACTCCATGTCAAGCTAACGAAAAGAAAGAAGTGAATTATTAGGACCAAGAAGAAAAAAATTCAAAAGAATCCTCTACACTAAGTTTATCTACAAAATTAAGAAATTTAATAAAACTTCTCCGTTACGTTGTCACTGTAACAAGAGAGAAAAAGAGCAAGGGAAAGCAAAACCAAACTGGAAGCCCGAAAAAAGATAGAGAATACAAATCAGAAAAATTTTCTCTTAAATTACACGTAAGATCTACACTACTAAAGCAACGGTAAACAGCCAAGAGAAAAGCTATTCACACCAAAGGAAGAAAATAAAAAAAAATAAAAAAAAAACTCAAAAGAAAAAAGTAGATAAGACTCGAAAGTGATTTAGATTTGCGATCACAAGTGCTAATCGCAAGAACCAAAATGAAAATCACAAAAATTTTAATGTAATTAATGTAATTCTTACACTTTACACGTTCAAAGCTTTTATACTTTTACATAAACCCAGTTTTAAACACGTATAATACGAAAACATAAAACAGTTTAGCAATAAAACTAACAAAAGCGTACGATCTCGCGCGCGTCAATTGCCAGACTGACTGGCCATATACCCTATATGTGGAAACTGGCAGCAGTTGTTCCAATTCCAAAGTCTAAAAATGTCTCCATCGCATCGGATTATCGCCCAATCTCTCTTTTATCTTGCCTCTCAAAGGTATTCGAAAAGATTATGGCATCTAGATTATCTTGGTTTCTTGACTGCAAGAACCTGATAACAAAGCAACAAGTTGGTTTGAAGCGGGGTAGAGGGTGCCTCGACGCTCTGTTACATATTGATTATTTCACGAGCAAAGAAATTTCCGAACGGAATCACGTAACAATTCTCTCAATTGATTTCGAAAAAGCATTTGACAGAGTTGGTCTTCTTGTTATTTTAAGACTCTTGAAATCATGGAGTGTTGGGCCCAAATTCTTCAACTACATCAACTCATTCATGTCGCATCGGCGGTTCAAAGTTAGAATCAACAATCATCTTTCTGATTCCTTTCCGTTAATGAATGGCATTCCGCAAGGATCTCCTCTCTCTGTCATGCTGTTCCAGACCGCCTTCAACGGAATTAGTAAAATTCTTTGCCGTGTACTTAGAGTGGAACATTATCTCTACGC
Organism: Glossina fuscipes; assembly: GCF_014805625.2. Classification (NCBI taxonomy): domain Eukaryota; kingdom Metazoa; phylum Arthropoda; class Insecta; order Diptera; family Glossinidae; genus Glossina; species Glossina fuscipes. The sequence goes on along the minus strand of NW_023998432.1, from coordinate 864,262 downwards.
GGACGATGTATACATTTTTACAAAAGAAAAGGACAACACGAAAGCAATCAACATCCTCGAATCTATTAGACGAGAGATCTCCGCAAGGGCAAACTCGTCAGGGGCTAAAATTTCCATTTCCTGCAATGCAGAAAATCTACTGATGCATATTAATGGCTTACCACTACTAAACGTGCAGACTTTTCCAACAAACACCGTTGGAAAGCACACTGTTTTCGGTTAAAAAATTCTATTTTAACAACGGTGAATTTCATACAGTACGTTGCTTGGAGAAGCAATGCGCATATTAACACTGTTGCTTATCTTACCAAAATGCTTGTGTTAAGCAAGATTGCCTATGCTTTGATAATTTATAGGAATAGCTGCTAATCTAATATCAACACCCTTAAACCTGTCTATCAGAGCAAGTTGTTATGCATTTCGAAGCCCATAAATAATATTATAATTGAAACTTGTCTTCCAACTTTAGAAAATAGACTGTATGAGTTAAAAGCTAAAAAAGTCCCCAAGCTTCTTAATCACAAATCTATTCTCGGTGATGACGTGAGCAAGATTATTACTGCCAAAAAGTCACCATCTGCAATTGACTATTGTGTGTACGTCGCAAAGAAATTGAACATTTCTTTAAAAGTTCTCCGCTATGTTGGTGTTAAATCTCCACGAATTTTGAAAGACTGCTCTTTTGACATCTCGCTGTCTATGCACAAGAAAGAAGATACTCCAAATTACGCCTTCATGAATCTAATAGCTGAAAAAACCCAAGTACTGGAGAGTAACCGTTGGAATCTTCTGGTCTCCCATCTGCTTGGTCTGCTGCCTGGTAGAAGCTTTAGGACAGGTTCTTCTCAATCACATATTTCACGAAAGTACTTCAACTTTAAATAAAAAAAAACTCAAAACCGTCATTGTTACTGACAGTTTGTCTCTATTAAAAGCTGTACGGAATCGTTCGACTTCGAGATGGAGCAGCATCAGCAAATTAAGGAATATCATTAAAACACCCGGCGAAAAAATTAAAATGTTATGGGTACCTAGTCATATAGAAAGAGAAAATTACAGAAGGAAATCTACAATACCATCATCAGCACTACTCTTTTATTAACAAATGTTGAGAAAACCAAGATCCAAACATTTTCGAGAATTCGGCTTAGTCGTACGATTACAACTCACCAATGGATCTTGAAGAAGTCTTCCTCCCCAATCTGCAGTTGTGCACAAATTCTCACTAAAAAGCACATTTTCCGTGATTGCCTTAACTGTCCAATGTCTTCATTTTAGTCTAAGGATTTATTTCATTAGTCTAAAATTATAATAACAATAATAATAATAATTATACTACTATAATAAGGTAAAAATAAGAAGTACGAAAAGTAAAAACACTTCGAATTTATTGATTACATAATATTCTCAGAACATCTTTACACATCTCTACATGCATGTGAAATTTTTTGTTTAAAACGGATTTGTCGCAAAGTCTTTAGTGATATTACAGCTTCTTCTCTAATGATGTTATCAGATAATTTCAAGATAACTTGATCAGTGTGAAAGTTATTGTAATATATATAAATATATATATGTTAATAAATATATATATAATACATATATACAATATTGACGAGCAACGTGAGACTTTAAATTGTCTTGCCCAACTTCGCCTGTATGTCATGTGCTGTTGGAATTTGAAATCGAAATCTGAAACATGGTACATACGCACTCAGTTTATCTACTCAGTTGAAATCTTAAGACCCGTGTGACACGAAGTCGCTTACAATCTTCTACTGGTAAAATAATTTCTTAAAATTAATACAAATTTTGCCTTCTTTATACTGGTCTTTTATATTTGTAGGTTACATAAACTTCAGTTTGAAGCTTACTTTGATTTGTGATCGATATATAGGTACGAGTTGTTTAGTTTTCTGAAATAATATAAAAAAAATTAATCATTAATCATTAGATCCTTAAATTATATTTTAAGGAGAGATGGGAGCAATGATAATGGCATGGCTGAGCGGTAGTAGTGGTATTATAGGGATTTTAATAAAGTTAACCAGTTTGCCACTGAATTCAGTGACCACTATTTTTGGTCAAGCGAAATCCATAAAGCAACAAATACAAAAAACAGATTATCAAAGAGCAATGTTTCACTCCTATAGCGGCCTGGCATACACAAATATGTGAAAGTATGCCCACGAGAAAAACAAACATCAGTATCGCAACAAGTGTGGGCCATGTCACGTCAGCTTGATAATCGCAATGTCAAAATGCCTTCTGTAATAACAGTTGACGATGGGTTTTATCGAAAATTTTTTTTGGTTTATTTTACTACACACACACAACATAATAAATGAAACATCTAACTATGATAGCTTTCAGTTTTCTTTTTGTTTTAAAGGGAAGTAACCGTTGACAGCGGATTTGAAAACAATTTTATTAAAAACAAAAGCTATGATTACCATTTTCATGACAAAAGAATGTCAAGGAACACTAACTTTTTATAAACTTTTATATTAAAAGTAAATGAAATCTATCACCGTTAAACTGTATATATGTGTGAATAATGTGTATGTATGTATGTATGTTCGTTAGGTCCGTAATATATAAATTTTACGACTCACTAGTTTTTAGTAGGTCATAGTGTCTCGCTATTTTTATTACCTTCACTGCTGATGACTACAAACAAAATTTTATGTAATCATTTAATTGTCAGTGACCTGGTTCTTAAATTCATTCTCACCATCGAAGGAGTGGGTATACATTCATTTTGTTAAAGCCTTTGCAACACCCAGAAGGAAGGTTCAGATATATATATGTGTATATATGTTCTTGATCAAGATCAACAACCGAAGTGATTTTAGCAAGTTCGTTTGTGTAATATCTACCGTAAGCATTCTCCTTCGCAGCTGCTTTCAGATTTGGAAAATACAATGGCAATTCCTTTACGCGAATTGGCATTGAAATAGTTCTAAAACAAAAAACTAATTTGGTCTTTTGTTCATTACTTATAAACTACAATATATATTAGTTTGGGGAAAAAGAAATCCATTACTTTTTCGGTAGATGGCCGCAGTAAAAAAAATTCTTTTGCTGTTTTTTGTTTGGTGCATTCAGTTGTGAGTTACAGCGTGTTAAAAATGGAAGTGAACAAAGAAAAAATTCGGTACATTTTACAGTTTTTCTTTGACAAAGGCGAAAATGCAAGCCAGGCGGCTAAAATTGTGAATGGTGTTTATGGTTCCGATACACAAACAGGAGAGGTGTCGTGTTCCACCAGGACAACGCTAGGCCACACACATCTACAGTGACTCGCCAGAAACTTCGGCAGCTTGGTTGGGAAGTGTTAATGCATACGCCATACAGTCCGGACTTGGCACCAAGCGATTATCATCAACACGGTGCATATTTGACCCAAATCGAATCCCAATCCGAAGCATGTTAAATAAAGTCCTGAAGTTCATATAAAAATAATGTATTTCTTTTTCCCCAAGAAAGATATAAAGATAAAAATGTTAACGTATATTCCAGTCCCTGAAGAAAAATGGAAAAAATCAGCCAGGCGCATCCAATTTTTAAAATTATTAAAATGTATTCCTAAAAACAGCTGCAAAACGCAGAAACGAACCTTCAGAGATTTACATTTGTCCTTGATTAATATTTCAATATTTGTTATTATTATAGTATATAGTGTTATTATTGTAGTATCAAATACTTCGTAGTAGACACGCCTGTCCTTCCATCGGTCAGTATTCATAAATTTATATGCTAAATATTCTCCTGATCTCGAAAGTGACGACACCAGCTAAAAAGCTGCCAAAAACATTAGAAGTTATTGCAAGGTGGACGGTTCGGAAAATCGTCGAAATCAGTTGAAGCACACTCCCCTGTATAACAAAAACTGGAAGTACTCGCATTTTCGGAAACAAAATTGTGTTTTTTTTGCTCGTTGCTCTTTCTAAAGGTGATATAGCGATAAAAATTTCTACGCCTGGTCCTTGGTTAACCCTATAGCGTATGGATAAAAAAGAAATATTTAGTATGAAGAATCGAATTTTTTAATTTCTATCATTGACAGACGGAGGTACATGCACTTTGTCAAAAGGCTTGGAAGACTAAGAAGAGACTTTCATAGACAAAGTATATACATTCTCGGTCAGCATCAAATTCGGAAAACACCTAAGCATGTTCGTCCGTTCATTGGTCCATCTGCCCATCTGCGCAGCTGTGTGTTGTCTGTGATAAGCATTCTCCTGTTCGCAAAGTGAAAGATATCGCTGACAAACTTCCAAAAGAATTTGAAAATGATCCAAACTTTTCAAAGAACTTGCTTACAACGCCACACGTCTCTGCAAAAAAACGGTGAACAGTTTCGTTTTCCGTGTTTTTTGCTTTTTACTCATAAAGTACAACACATGTATCACAGAAATTTTCACTTTTGTTCTGAGAATAGAAAAAATCAGCCGAGCCCACCGATTATTATGGAATATAAATATATAGTTATTTTTCTTTTTTAGTGTTTTTTAGGATCAGGGTGATGGGCATGAAAGATTTAATCGCAACCCAATATAGGATTCTTTCTCGGTTGTTTTCATTTCACCTCTTGCAAACTGCTTGTGAAGGAATCACATTTTCATGCTCCATAATATGGAGTTGGCGTAGCTGATTTTTTCTATTTCTAAAATAAAAGTGTTTTTCGTTTAGGCATGTGGACGTTGTAGGCATGTCCCTTAAAAATTTTAAGTCAATTTTAAATTCTTTCTTGCAAAGTTGCGCCAACAGATAGATGGACAGACGAATAGGCGGATATGTTTAGGTACAGTCCAAATTCGAAACTGGCCAAGAATTCGTATATATTATAGGGATTTTGAAGCCATACAATAGCATGTGAGAGAAAAAGCACAATAAGAAAATTTCCGCAGCTACTAAGGGCGATGTTTCGAAACTTAGTTTCATCCTATATTTTATTTCTACACTATATAGGAAGAAAAAATTACTTTTTATATATATTGTTGGTATAAGTTGTGAAAACAAATTGTTCCCAGAAGATGCGTTCATCTGTCCGTCATTATATAATAAAAGGACACATTTTAAATTATTTCTTTTCTCTCTTTAGCTTTAAACATTTGAATTTATCTTGGTTTTTCATCGTAAAAAATGTAACAATTTTTGCTTTTCACTGCAACAACGAATGATCTTCACAGCTCCATGTGGTACAGTCGGTTCGAACGGTGCGAAATGGTATTTGCAGTCAATTCGTATGGTAGCCATTTTCCTTCCATTTGGATCTTTGTCATCGCATTTAAACGTCTAGTTGACTCATCAACTCCTAAGCTGTTCGAAAGGTTTTTGAGAGTTTGACTTGGGTTTTCGTCCAATTGCAATACATATGCTTCGATATTTGTTGGTGCTCCAGGCTGTTCTTCGTCATTGGCATAACAACCACCACTGTGAAACCGTTAAAACCATAACCGACAATTGGGATTTGATGCACCAGCGTCACCTTAAGTTTCTAAAAGTGTTTCATCAACTTCGCCAACAGATTTTTTGAAATCAAGTAACAAAAGTAACGAATGTCGAAACTGCAATTTTGAGCGTTCAATGATTAGCGCCTGCATGCAAAGAATAACTCAATAATACTAAGTGAAAAACTATTATTTTATGCAGAGAAAGGTCAGAAACATCGAATTTAACCATGTTTTACGTTGATACAACGAATTACTTTAACATTTTCCTCAGTAGATGTTACTGATTAAAACATATGCAAGCGCTTATTACATACATAAAATATCAAATGTATTATATTGGATGAACAAAAAGTATAAGTATTTTTCCACAAGGGATGGCTTTAAGTTCATAACTTCGATTACACTTTCGAGCAGCCGAAAAAAAATCAGTCAAAAGTAATTAACTTTCTAGAAACAAATTAAAATCTGGAAAAAAACGGTAGAGTCCGACGAAACAACACTTCGTAGGTTTCTGCAAAAATTTGACAGATTTGTGATGAAGATGCCTCTTCGAAACCAGCAGCTAGCAAATGGTGTTCTCACCTTCGCTTTCATGACATCGCTGTGACAATAATCATTGACCAAAAAACATATTTGACAGCGTGTCTTGTACGAGAGTTATGTTATATATATGAAAAAGAATGCAATTTAAGATGGCTCAAGCTGTATACTCAACCTCAATTGAATTCGAAATCGTAATGTTTTGCATTTTGTAGGAAGGTAATCGCGCATTATCACCTGCTTATGACCTGACCAGACAATTGATTCAACGCTGTACTGTCAATAGATTAAAGACCGTAGTTGAGCCGAAGCGTCAACGGTTTATAAATAGAAAGCCGTTATCTTCTTTTACGGCAATTAATAATACCACAAATATTAATGTATGTTGACTAAGAAATTTTGATGCAACATAGGGTATGTGTTGCTGGCTGCTATATATCGTTCGCTTTATATTCTTAGTTGTTTCTCCTTTGTGATATTCTTAAACACCTTATAGTTTATTATTTCCAGAGGAAAATATAAAAGCTGACTATGAATGTTCACACAAAAAAAAAATTTTTTTTTTCCCATTAGCTTCGCAGATTTGAAGAAATTCTTTCGAGATTCTGTAGAATGCTGTTCGTTATGTTGTACACGAATAAAAATCTTCTATGTATCCTAATAAAAACCAATAAATTTTGATTACTTATGCAGCAGATAACATGACACAAAATCTCCACAATATGTCACTTAACCTACAAACAAGTATAGCTATGGAATAGAAATGGCGATGGCAACAGTAAATAAACAAAGAAATGTGCATAAAAAATACGAAACGCCAAGCAAGTAATGAAATATAGAAAGAAACTATAGACATATACGTATATGTTATTATGTATATTGATTCGTTTATGTCAATGAATATGTATGTATGTATAATATATATATGTATATATATGTATAACAATATATGTGTGTGGTCGCCCGTGTTTGTTTAACAAGGGTGACATGATTGCAGGGCATGCATATTCAAAATTGATGTATGTACGTGAACATGAACATGAAATGTGCATACATTTCTAACAATACATTGCAAGACTACTTTTTATAAAACACCCGTTCATCTTTTTCCAAATCATTTTCCTTGTACGTACATAAGTGTATGCATTAACATACAGAAGACGTTTGTTTCTTGCATGGTGTTTGTAAAATCTTTCGAATAGAATTCTTCGTAGTACCAGACAACTCTATATATCTGGGAAAAGATTGTTTTGCACTTTTGCTTTTTAGTTTCTCTCACTTTATTATTTAAGCTTTCAAGGCCTCGATAGTTGACATCTGTGAATTTCGTACAAAAATATACATTGCAAGTTATCTTAATAATGCCGAATGCACGTATATATGTGAAAACCAAATGTAAAAATAATCAAACTCACAACTGAAAATTTTCCAAGCAAATCATATAAAAGTTTCTGTTTTTATCGATTTATAAGCAGATAAATATTTTCATGTTTGTGTTATTCGTGCATAAATACATGAAAATATTTTCATACGCATACATGCAGTCAAACGTTTCAGTTTGTTAGTTTAACACTTAAGCAAACAGTCAGTCATTCCATTACACTTACATATGAATGTGTGTGTTTAAGTGTTTGTATGTGTGCGCTTTATTTTCACACTCTACAAATTTATCGATTTCGAGTATATGTAGAAACTCATAAGTATACGCTGCTACATATATACATTACGCTAACGAATTTCTTATGATTATAGCGCTTAACGGTGGGTGTGTATTTCTGAATTTGCATTTTGCTATTGTTAAGGAGATTTAGGAAAATTTCAGCAACACAAACCGGTTCTTCATACCCAAACCGCTTTGTGGGTGTATATCTATGTACACACAAAACGTGTTTATTGTATACTTTGTAAATGTGGAGAGAGACGTCTTATATTAATTATCCTAGCATATGAGATCAGTAATACACGTGAATTATAAGTATGAGAGCACATGTATATTAGAATGTTAGAGAATATATGGGATTTATATAGCAAGATTCACAAGGCACAAAAGCAAGAAAGTACGTATGCGGAAGTGAAGGTAATATTCAAAGCATTTGTATGTATATATGTAGATGTGTAGATATAATATATATGTAGATGTGTATAAGCGTAAGTATTTGACGAAGTTCAAATAGGTAAATGAGTATGAATATAAGTCTATGGGAGTATAGGTAAATTTACACACATTTGTAGATATATATATTCATACATATGCACATATAGATATGTGTCGGCGCAAGTAAATCGAGAAGTTCGACTAAGTGTACGGGTTTGACTATAAGTATATGTAAGTGTAGTATATATATATCTCTAAGTTTAAGAATAGTACATTTATCTATATGTATGTATATACAAGTATGTAATATATTACATGTATAAATAAGTATATATAAGTGTAGTATATATAGGTTTTGAAGAGTAAGAATACTGCAAGCGTAAGCGTACAAAGAAGTTCACAAGGGTGAATGGGTATGAATATAAGTATATGTAAGTGTAGTAAATGTATGTGTAAGCATAAGAATAGCAAATTTATATATATGCATAAGCGTAAGGGAGTGATCGCTTCCTTAAGCAATAATAAATATAATAGAAGTTATTTGAAATAGACTTTGTACATCGGGCCACAAATTGTCTGCCTTTAAGTTTCCGAGCAAAAGTAAGCTTATTTATTTAGACTTGGTACACAGATATTTTCAAGAAGCATTAGTGTAAAAAAACTTGTGTAGCTGACGGTACATTTTAAAGTTTTCATGTGTCTTAAGATGATGGATACGAAAACTTCAACCTTCAGCTTTACATTGCAATGTTGCAAATTTAGGCATGAGAAAATGGGAAGAATGTATAGTTGGACTTAACTAAATGGACTCCAAATGATCAGCAGATGTTACGGATTCTATAAACATTGAACGAGAATATTTTTAATGCAGAGACTTCGATGCGTTTATTTATTTATTTATTTATTTTAATTCTACTTATACATGAAACTCGACTAAACAACTAACAGTCGAGTTCAATTGGCATTTAAAGCAAAACTTACATTAAATTAATAACAAAACTTGGTGCAAATACAATAAAATAAATAAGACGGAAAAAAAAGAAAAACAGCATGTACACAACCAGCATAGAGCCACACTTACAACCGGTACAGGACGAAATTGCAAATGAACCCCTAAGCCATCGCAAGCATGCATAAGCCTGGCAACCGATAATACTTAACAACAATTCATTTTCGAATCGTAACGACTTTTAAGGATAAAAGCTAGTTTAAGTAAGACATAGGTAAATCGCGCGTATTAAGCAATGTTGCTTTAATGGACCTTAAAGAGTCCGATAACGAGAATAAGTGATAGACGTCATTTAGGTTCTTGCAAACTACTCTGAGCGGATTAAACAGCTCATAATTATATTTACATTGACTAAGCTTAACCAAGATAAAGTGCCTAGAGAAGCGGTTAGGGGCATTAAAGCTTATTTCACAAAGTAATAAAGGCGAGTATATAGCACCATTTATTACTTTGATTATAAAGGAAACGCCAAGAACAAACCTACGATTCTCAAGAGACGGTAAAGACAGCAGAAGAAACCTATTTTCGTAGGGAGGAAGAGCGGCGATCGGATCCCAACCCAAACTTCTAAGGGCGAACAGTAAGAATTGCTTTTGAACAGATTCAATTGAATCTACATGGCATCTACATGAAGGCGACCACACAACAGGGGCATACTCGAGTATGTGTCTAACCAAACACATGTATAGCCTTTTCGTAATGTAAGGATCATCAAGCTCTTTGGCCCACCTTTTTTATAAAAACAAACTTGGACCTAGCTTTGCTTATCGAGAGCTCAATATTTTAGTTGAAACGTAACCTATGGTCAAATAAAACGTCTAAATCTGTGTTCGAATCGACGTCCTCCAACTTATGCGAATCTATGTAATACTGAGTAATGAATGAGTTTCTTCTTGAGAAAGAAAGCTTCTTACTCGGATTTAGTTTCAGAAGATTCACAGAGCACCATGCAACAAAATTATCCAAGTCACTTTGAAGCTGATGTGATTGCGATTCGACAGAGAAGGAGGAAAACAGTTTCACATCATCCGCATACATTAAGATCTGGCTGGAATTAACCACCGATGGTAGATCGTTAATGTATAAACTAAATAACATGGAACCTAAGTGACTTCCTTGAGGTACGCCAGATATAACGGGGAATTCATCCGAGGTGATAAAGTTGAACAAAACCCTGAAGGATCTATTGTGCAGATAAGAGCTTATCCATTTCACTAAATAGAAAGGGAAGCCAGAGGCTTGGAGTTTCAAGATAAGTAAGTTGTGGTTAACCATATCAACCATATTTGCTGAAATCAGTGTATATCACATCTGTGCGAGCGCCACTAAAAAAAGCCTTGAAAACATCACAAGTAAACTCTATCAAGTTAGTGACTGTAGATGGCCCTTTCCGAAAGCCGTGCTGGTGCGGTGAAATATACGAATTAATGGCAAAAGCCAATTGCTGAGTCACAATTCGCTCGAACATTTTAGGCAACACACTCAACTTGGCAATGCTTCTGTAGTTCTCTACAAGTAGACTACTTCCTCCTTTGTGAATAAGAATAAGAAAACAAGTGTTCCAACACAAAGGGAAAGCACCTAAATTCAAGGACAGGTTAAAAATCTTTGAGATCACACCACATAACTCAACAGCGCAAGATTTAAGTACACCTGATGGAATTCCATCAGGTCCAGGCGCACAACAATATTTTAGAGAACTCAACCCTTCAAAAACGTCGTCTTCCGAAAATACCAAGTTAGGAATTGAGACGGAGTTATTTATAGGATATGCGTAGTTTGCTGATAAATCGAAATTAGCAGTCGAAAAGTTTCGTCAGAAATATTCAAGATTTCAAAATCATCCGAGGAATCAGAGCCATTTAAAGAAACATGCAAGGGATGGGTGGAAATTTTTTCTTTTACAGTTAACAAATTCAAAAAAGAATTTAGGATTAGCAAACAGAGAGAATTTAATGAACTGCAGGTGTCTGCAGTAATGTTGGTGATTGAAGGAGTTAAATCTATGCCTCGCCACCGAGTAAGCGAAATAGTCGAGAGAAGAGCCACTTTTCAAATATTTTTTGAATAGCGTGTTTTTTCTGTTTTTGTAATATTTAATTGTCTTATTAAACCAAGGGGAACACCTGCTTCGAGGTCGGCACTGCTTGATCGGAGCAGATGCAGCAATAGCTAGATTTAATGTTTTGTAGAACGATGACAATAAGCTTTCAATACTTCCGGTTGAGAAATCAAGCCTTATATATGAAAGATGATATTTTAGCAATACAATATTGATTTTATGAAAATCATAATATTTGTTTGAAAAAATTGGATTTGGAACATTAAGGCAGTTCAACGAACCATCATTCTTATGATGAAAGGAAATGCACATTGCTGGATGATAAGGATCGTCAGGTAAGCTGAAAGGTGGGCAACGATTTACGTTAATCTCAGGAAAATTGGCAAAACAGGGATCAAGCAGTCTACCGTTGCAATTTGGGGTACGATTATATTGAACCAAATTATGATCAAACAATTCATTGAAGAACACAACAGTCCTATCAGACGTTGAAGTAGGAATCAAACAGCCAGAATTATTACTGCTACACCAAGTGACTTGAGGCAAGTTGAAATCACCCAATGTAATGTCTTGTAAATGGAGATATCAGAATTTGGGGGAATATAGGAGCAAGAATGGCGATAAATTAAACGTCAGGAGAAGTGGGAAATTCTATTCAATTGGACGGGACTGACGCAGATATGGCAATTAATACACCACCACCAATGCGATTCATTCGATTCTTTCTGAAGACTTGGAAAGAATTGTGAAAAAGCTCCGACGGATGAAGATTGGGTTTTAGCAGAGTTTCGAAAAACTCCGTGCTCACTGAATTTAAAAAAGTAAAACGAATTGTTGAATTAAGGCCCCTAACATTTTGATAAATGAGAGATAATGGGCCTGAAGAAATATTTAGTTTTTTGAAGGCGAGAAGACTATTGCTTTGGTATTACGGGGACGATCTCGAGGGATAAATTCCTTAATCAAGAATCCTACTGGCCACAGTGGTTTGCTTAACAACATATCACTGTTTTCAGTCGGAACTAGTTTTTTAAAAGAGGAGATTGCCCTAGATTGAGAAGGAGCCATTTTGAAAATGCTAACGCGCTTTAAGTTGACTGATGGGACTTTCGCCGCCAGATAACTTGTTATGTTCTCCACCGATGTTTCAGGTGCCAGTCTTGTCACAAATATTGCTTTTCTGGGAGGAACTGCCGTCAAGCAAATGTCACTAGTTGGAACAGGAGTGTTCACGGTTGGGGAGTTTAGAGTTGGGGAGAATATAGATGGCGTTATCGCCCTTGCACCAGCAGGTTGTGCGACTTACCCAGCCTGGTGACCAGCGTTCACACTCGAACAGCCAGGGGGAGAGGATGATTTATTTTTCTCTTTATTATTTTTAGGCGATGGCGCTTGATTAGAGTGAGTGGCGGCCCTGGAAGGGGATACCCTTGCCACTTCAGCGTAGTTTAAAACGGAAGGACTTGCCGGCTTGTTTGTAACTATATTGTTACCAACCGACTCAACAATATCAGAAACATTAACGTTTATTCTAGAGTTAGAGGGAGCGGTAACTTGTACCAACGAATCAGATTTCGAGAAACTCAGAGGTGACGTCCCACACGCTACGCTATGAGTAGTTATTTTTCTGGCTTGGGTAGAAGATGAGTGTGCGATAAAACGGCACTCATCAAACCTAGACTTAATTAGCTCAAACCTCTCCCACAAGGAACCGAGATTTCTGCTCAATTCCGAGAAACCATTTCGCGTCTCCGTGAAAAGTTTGTAGAAATCAATGTCCCGCAGCCTACAGTCAGGATATGACCACCTTAAACCTTTGAAAGGGTCAGCGACTGCGTCAGCAGTACGCCCGAGAATACCGGCACACTTTGCATGACCAAAGCGCTCGCAGAGTCAACAAGAAACGAATCTATCCGATTCCGGGCCTGTTTTTGCGCGACATGGTGTATATAAGCACTCCATGTCAAGCTAACGAAAAGAAAGAAGTGAATTATTAGGACCAAGAAGAAAAAAATTCAAAAGAATCCTCTACACTAAGTTTATCTACAAAATTAAGAAATTTAATAAAACTTCTCCGTTACGTTGTCACTGTAACAAGAGAGAAAAAGAGCAAGGGAAAGCAAAACCAAACTGGAAGCCCGAAAAGAAATAGAGAATACAAATCAGAAAAATTTTCTCTTAAATTACACGTAAGATCTACACTACTAAAGCAACGGTAAACAGCCAAGAGAAAAGCTATTCACACCAAAGGAAGAAAATAAAAAAAAATAAAAAAAAAACTCAAAAGAAAAAAGTAGATAAGACTCGAAAGAGATTTAGATTTGCGATCACAAGTGCTAATCGCAAGAACCAAAATGAAAATCACAAAAATTTTAATGTAATTAATGTAATTCTTACACTTTACACGTTCAAAGCTTTTATACTTTTACATAAACCCAGTTTTAAACACGTATAATACGAAAACATAAAAAAGTTTAGCAATAAAACTAACAAAAGCGTACGATCTCGCGCGCGTCAATTGCCAGATGTTGAATTAAATGAAAATAGAAGTAAGATTCACGATCAGTACCTTTTCCTACTTCACTTACGGTCAATTCAAGTTCAGTTTACGTTTATAAACTTTGCACCCAAAAAATAAAAAATAGAAAACTCAAATATCTCCGATTATCGATTCGTCTGTGGGGCAATGAGTTGGTGTAACGCAACGTATACTTCATGCGTGTGAAATTCAAATTTATTTGTTTATGTGTAGAAGCGGTTACGATCAATATTTGAAGGGCAGGAAAGCATAGAGTAAAACTTGAGAATAAAATTTTCACAGACAAGATTGTCATTTCTGAAAAGTAAGGGGAATTGTTGGTTCAGTTCACTTCCGTTAGACTCTAAGATATGTGCTTCTTGTGTGATGAATTTTCCCACATAAAATATAAAGAGTAATACCTCTTCCCATAAGCGTTGATAGCAGTGAAAACGCGCAACATTTCGTCATCCGTATTTTTATATTATATTACGAGGTAATCGAGTTTAATAGGCATTTGCAGAGTCCAATTAATTTTTCCTATCTAATCTGCGCGAGTATATGATCACAGCGAAAAAATCGAACACCTGCAAGTATCCAGGCGTATGTATTTGGTTATCCTTAAAAATGTTTTTTAATTGCTTTTAATATTTGAACCGGAAACCGCCATAAATATGAAATAATGACAACAAAGTAATTGATAATAAAGAGCGGAAACCGTATATGTGCTTGTAATCGCTGGCGGCTTTTTATTTTTTTTTTTTTATCTAAAAGCAACTAGTGCGCCCGACATAATAATTAAGACCGTTCACTGAAAACGCATATCAAGGCAGAATTTTTTTTTTTTTTTTTTTTGCTTAAGGCTTAACATTACTTTGTGGGCATACAGTTGTGGTTCATTTTTTGGAATTTATTTATTAAAAGCAATTAATTTATTAAAACAAATTTTTTACATATATTTATTCTCATGTTGAAGTGTCAAAGAATGTTCTAAATAACTTTTTAAAAACAAAGCAGCAGTGAGGTAGTCCTCGCAAAAAAATTTTTTGTTTATTGCATCTGCTCGGAGCAATATTTTTAAAAATCCTGGATTTGCTATTTGAAGTAAAAAAACTAAAAAAGTTTTATAACATTATTGGATAGATATAATGGATTTTTTGGAAATATTTATTTAAAAAAAAAAAATGCTTTAATTTTAGACGAAACTTTTTTTCGAAAAAATCCGTCAAGAATCGGTTTTAAAGTTGATTCAAGTTAGTAATCAAGCAAGAGAATCTCGAGAAACCTTGAGAAAAACGATTTTCATGTTTTAAGTTATGGTTGGTCGAGAAGTGAACGCTTAAATCATAAATTCATTTAAATATCTTTCTGAATTATTTTTCTATTTATAAAGAAAGACGCAGCTGCAAATGCTATCAATGCGATCGTAAATTAGCTTAAGACTTAATATAAAATGTGTTAAGAAAAAAAAGAAGAGAAATAACCGTGTACAGCAAATGCATGTTCACTACCATCAAGCCGAATGGAGACTTATGACTCGATCGGTGGAAGAAACCGAAGGTCGGTTGACAATTTATTAAATGATATATATTATTGATATTGTAACGAAAATGCCACTTTTCATGATTTGAATTTCATGAAAATTAGTCAGTTTTCTAAGGAGCTAAATTCTAAAGAAGGGAGTAACCAAATACACATCCATGGCGTGTCACCTGCGTGCTGGCGAAAAGATTAATAACAATTGACAGTAATTTAGCGAAAACGAATTGTTAGGTTAAAGGATCAAAAATGTCGCAATGAATTTAGGTAATGGTAAGTTGTTTGTGAAAGGATATATAAGCAGAATATTTGCCAAAGGTAAAGACCAGAGTTGAAGCTCAATCGAATCAGGCAAAAGAGTTGTGAGAGTCATGTCAAGAGTTAGTTGAATTGTAACATTCGAGAAGATAAGCCCAGAACGAAATTTAGAAAATAAGTTCCCGTAAATAGTTTGTAAATAGATTTCCTAATGTTGTAAATAAAACCTACAAATCACAATTCAGCGTTGGAAACTTAATTTTAAAAGGACTTGTTACATTGTTTGTGATAGGTTTAATTACTTGAGGTTGACGGTTCACGTTATATCATGTCATATAATAAGGGCCGTCGATGAATTCCAACCTTTAGCAGCTCAGATGCAAAGGTTCTACATAAAGCAACGATGCGCTTTTTAAGCAAGGGTAAATCACTAAGTTTAGGCCTACATTCGTTTGGGATCCCAATTAACGCGTAAGTAACACATGATGCCTACCCAAACGTTCGCTGTATTGGCAATAAGTGTGTGATATTTTTATTTTGCTGTCAATCAAAAATAGTGACGAAACGAAAACTCACATTAATAAAATATTTCGAATGTAACCGATGAAAATTAATTGTTAGTAAACATATTCGAACTCGTACTTAACAAATTTTTTAATTAATTTTAATTAATGTAATTAATAATTTAATAATTGACATTCTGCAAGCTTATCAATTATTTTACGATCGAAAAATATATTAACAGAATTACCTACCAAAGGTGACGCCTAGATCAAAAAACGATAAGATTTTTTCTAAATTAAAAGTACTAACATATTAGAACTTAATGAGACGAGATATTCTGCAGGAAATTAGCTTTTTGCATTTATTCAAGTTCTAGTTCACGAAGTCCAACTTACTCTACGAGATCATGATATTTACACTGGATGGACGTAGCTATCGGTTCTGAATATTTCCGAGATCACTAAAGTTGGCAAAAAAAAAAGAAGAAAACATGGGCTAGTTGCCCATTAGCCTTGAATGTTTTTTTAAGAGTGAAATGGAACTTCTGGTAAACTTTTGGCTAACATAATCATTTTGTATCATGATGTGGGATATTAGGGTTGTGATAGGTTCTCTCGAATGGTAATCAAATATATATCATTCCAATTGATTTATTTATGTCCGTCTTTCCTGATGCAAGAAGTATCATAAGAATTTCGATGGTGATATGAGGCGAAGCACCGTATGTTTAAATTTTCGATAATTTCGCCTGCCGGAAAATTGATAACACAATGGGTTGCGAGGTGCAGTGCGGGGTTCTACTTCATTCCCACCTATCTCCAAATCTATAGATTTGGTGCGTATTTTTCTGCAAGACATTTTTTTTTTTTGCATCCAAACGAAGCTAAATGTTACTATTATTTGAACGCATGCCATTTGCTTAATTGGGACTATTCTTCTTCAGAAAACTATATAATGGGTGATACAAAAGGTCTCCACGGTTTCTTGTTACTAGACGTTGCTAATCCTATATATCGGGCAACGCTTACTGTCTCCCTGATTGCTTCAAACGAGCATGTGATTAAAAGGTGACATTTCAGTTTATGTTTTTTGTAAAGATAGTTTTCTACACATTCTTTACTCGTGTAAAAAGTAATATTGATTTGAAAATGAGTGAAATATCTGAAGGAATACACTATGTAATCCTTTTCTACCATAAAAAAGGTGAAGCATGCAAAAACATGCTGAAAAATTTGTGAAGTGTTTGATATAATGCAATTTTGATACTGTTATGAAAATTCTTTCATTTACAATTATATTTTTGGCAATACGTTCGACTGCTCAACTCAAATATTCTTTTTCTACTACCTACTCCCCTTCCACAAATACTCTATTTATATACATTTTTACAAGCGTATTACCCCCCAAATTCATGGTTTCATTTTTAATACCTGTCTGCTTTGGAATGTGTATTGGGTTTTTCCCTCTTTAGGGAATTTATTTTTTGGGAAAATTACATAGCTGGAATAAACTGAATTTGAGGCTTTCGTAACAATACTAACGACTATCCGCTGACGGAATAAGAAGCTACCTGAAATGATGGTATACAATTGGCGCACTTGCATTGAAATATAATTATGAGCAATCGATTAAGGGCATTTCGTTATTTATAAGCTTTTCTTTGTAAAAAGAACAGAAAGTAGAACAGAAAATTCTTTTCAAATTTTATATATTCATTCAAGTGCCTTACATTAAAGATATAGAGTTATTTGAGGTCGATATATGTAAATTAATAGTCGACGTTTTTTTGCATAGTATTATCAGTAATGTTGATAAAATGTGAACTTCCTTGCACAGTTGCAGAGAATGCTGTGCAACATATGGTTATCTCCACAGAAAGCTTTACCATGCAGTTATGTTTAATTCAACATCGATTCCTTATCATTTATTGAATTTAACTTACATATCCAAAAGTGTGGACTGTAATTGTTCCTTGACTGTTAAAAAACAATTTACACTAATTTTGCATTTATGCAACATTTTTGAATCAAAATACATTTGGTTTAATGTATGCATCAATTGACATGACTTTCAAATTTGCATGTGACCTACATCATTTTCTACTTCCACTGCATACGCACACATGCCTAGGTTGTGAAGTGCACTTTACATTCGAATATTCTAAAACGTTTATAGGTCAGTGGGTTTTAAGTTTATTTATTGAATACGCACATCTATCACAAATTTTATGTAAGATTTTTTGCAAAAATTTTGCTTTTGAAAATATTGTTCCCAACGTTTGTTGAGCGTCATTCGATGATTTAATGAAATATTCTATTAAAATTCCACATAAAACTGTAGAAATTGAATATGAAAGGAAAAGTCACTTTTGTGGCGAATGTTAGGTGTTCACGGCCCAAGTTTCAAATAGTCTGCTATATCTACTTTTGTGAGTTGTGCGTATTACTCCAACAAATTTTGTACATCGTATTTCGTGAAATCGTTCTGGCTATTGATGATAGTACATGTAAACTTTCGTTTTACCCGCTAAATTGGGTGTACATTTTCAAATTTATTATGAACTTTAATTAGGAGAATTTCTTTGTAGTTTTTTGAGTTTCTTTATAAACTTTACTAATAAGTGGGCCGACAGGAGAACGGCCATGTATATTAATTTGGCTATGTTGACATCGAATTTCGCGAGTCAGAACACTTTTTTCTAAATACATAAATGATTTCGTGCAAAATCAATCTTTCCGTACATCAATAAGTTCTGTGTATTGAAATTTGTTGCTCTATAAAACGTACATAACCTGATCTTTTTTTTTTGACATATTAAGTGTACATGGTGTTAAATTAAGGGTTCGCTTTAGTTTGCAGAAATAGCTCGAATCTATTCTCTGATCAATAATCTAATACTAATTGTTATCATATCGATAAAGGGGAAAGTGTGCCGGCAAATAAAACAAAGCAGATTTGTATTTTAGAATCTGCTACTCGCTGTCTCAAAGTTTAGAAATTGTTGTTTGTGTTGTTTACATGCTGTCGTGATATGTGCGAAGGACAAAAATCATTTATGGGCAAATGAACTCGAAAAGTGCTTTTAATTTATGACAAAGCTTGTCCGTCTGCAGGGAAAGCAACGTAGGAAGTCATCTTCAACTTGGGCTAGAAACTTCCCGCGATTGCGCTTTATTCTCCAAAGCTTTCTTGTTCAGATTACCACTGATTTAGATCGATGTACTTAGATTTAGCAGATCAGCGGTTTATAAAAGTGAAAAAGAGATGCGAAACCGGACCGCAAACTATTTTGCCTCGAAATCACAAAAAAGAACATATGCAACCCACCCGATAAGATCGTAAATATTGATAGTGTATGTTTCAATTACTGAGCTTTCTAACAAGTCTTTCTCAATACAATTTTAAATTTTATAAAAAAATACACGAAACCCTATTGATACACGCATGTTATTCTTGTCGTTTGACTGTACTGATGTAATCAAACCTAAGTATATAGTTGAAAAATGCTATTTCGTTTGCTTTGTTAAAATATTAGATAACAGAGTTTATACGAAGAAGTGCGACATGATGATTAACAAGTTCCTCTTATTTTCACGCTGACATATGTTATAAGTTAACGCGGACTTGATTTGGGAAATTGATTCAAAGTTTGATTCAGATCAACCTCGCTTGCTGCAACTGACATTATTGCACACGTTATAAATTGTGTGCAAGAAACTTGTCCTTGGTTAACGTAGAACATTTACAAGGTTGGGGGTAACTCTTTCACAGCCGCTATAACTGGAATAGATAGAAGGAGAGAATTATTGTTATCAATAATTAATTAGGTACAAGATTCTAATTCAAACTCAACTACAGATGATTGATAAGGCTTTGAAACTGACCGCTTATGAAAGCATTCATCTTTACGTAGCTATGTAAAATTCGTTCTCGTTCGTTTTTATTTCACAACTTAGATAAGCAACGTAAAGGATTCACTTCGAAATTGGATAGAGCTTTATTTTTCCACTCATTTTCTACTTTTCGTTTTTTCTTTTATTTCAAATTACATAACGTTGTAGAGCACTAAAAAATAAATGTGTTCATGTTAAACATTTAATATGCTTAAATGGACAACTAAAGTGGTTGTTTTATATACGCTAGAGCACTTACTTCTAACATGAAATAAGTAACTGTATGCATGTACATAAAGTATATAAAACTATCCAACATTTTATCGAGGGGAGAAGTACAAAATATATATATGAAAATAAAAAGTAAAATAAAGCGAAAAAACAAACCTGCATTATGCGCGACATAAACTTATAGAAAAATTCCATTGACAAGCATGTACGTGAAGAAAAGTTTAACTTACTCAAGTGCATACATTTGCTTTAGAGTTACTTCGCTTTTATGGCCAATTTCTTTTGACTAAATTCTACTAAAATCAAAAACTATTGTACATAAGACTAATGGTGAACAAAAAAAAAAAAAAAAAAAAAAAAACGTGATGGCGAAGAGAAAAAAAGAGAAATTTATTTAACTTTTTTTTTTTTAGCAAAGCCAAAAGTTTTATGCGGTCTAGGTGTTTGGTATGTAAAGATATTTGACAACTTTGTTTTGGGTCAAATGGAAGTAAAATAAACTTTTCATTTTAACAGGGAGTCTCTAACTAGACTGAATGTACGCCGTTAAGTAAAAGATAAGAGATAAAGCGAGTATAAGGAGGGAAGGGGCGAATAGGGCGAGCCATTGAGAAAACATTGCCAACGAATTGTCGCTAAATTTCCTGAAGAAAACGTAGTAAAATAGTAAATTCCGAAGCTATAGCAGAAAAACACTTCACAGACTTACTGCACTTTAGCGGAAATTATGGTGCTGGTGGTAATAGTGATGGTGATAGCGAGGAAAAGAGAACCTTTTATTTATTCTTTTTTTTTTTTTTTTTTTTTTTTTTTATTGTTGAGATTCCAATGCCTAAAGAAGCATAAGCTAATATAGACACATCTCTATTTGTACATACATGCAAAAGCAGATTTTTATGGAAATATATATATGACTGCATAAGTGTGCGATTGTGTTTAAAACCGCAAAAGTCATGTTTACAAACGGAAATTAGTTGAAAAACAAGCTACAGATAAGTTCTTAAGTATTTTTTTGGACAAAACAGACAGAACAAAGAGATTTCGTGTGTGTGTGTGTGAAAGAGAGGGAACGAAAGAGAAAAAAATGTAAAAAAATTCAAAAAGAAAAATAAAAATAAAATTCTTTAAAATATTGTAACACTTGGCTATAACCACTGATGATGACTCACTCGCAAACTGTGAAAAGCTTGCATTAAATAATAATAAAAAAAAAAAATAAACATAAATTTTATGACTTTATTTACCCGTTGTGCACTAGATTTTTTTTTTTAATATTTTCCATATTCTTTTTTTCTGCGTTTATTGTTGTTACTGTGATTTTGTTGTGGTAACGAAAAATTACAATGAAGCTTACTCAACAATCATTTCGTTGCCAGAGGATTGGCGCTTGATGAAACTGACGTAGTCCTTGTCATTAAAATATCACCAGCCACATAAAGAGACCATTCGTCAGATATTTTCTTTTATTTTCCTGTTTTCTTTTTTCACTTTTTTCTTTTTACTCTACAATACAACACTTTTAAGAATATTAAAAAAAAAAAAACAAGTTTTTTATATGTAGTTTTTAGTTTTATATATTATTTTTTTTATTTTTAATATCTTAAATATGTATATAAGCACATATTTATGTATAATATATAAACATATAAATATACTTATAAATGTATAACAACAATAACTAGATAAACAACCTTGACACAACAAACAACTATATGTACAACAAATGAAAATGTACCGGCAAGTAGCCTTAGGAAATGAAAGTATAGAAGCAAACGGATTTCATAAGTTTATAAAAGAGAATAGAGAGCAGAGCGTAAGGCGAGAGAGTTAAATACAAAAAAAAAAAAAAAAAAAAAAAAAAAAAAGTGTTAAAAACGTTTAAAAATCTGAATCAAGTCGAATGTGTTAAGACCTTTACTAGTACTCTTTTATTGATTTTCGATTCATCAAGCAGTATATATGGACTGCATGTTAATTATTATATCCCTTATTCTTCCAACACCTAAATATATAAGAGAAAAACATACTGCAAGTTGTTTTTGTTGAGATGATTTTTCATGGAAATATATTCTTTTTTTTGACGTATTTGCAGGGTATTAGGCAACGAGATCGTTGCGACGCAGTCGGTATCGATACGACCATTTACGGGCTACACTGCCTTAAATGTCTTCGTGAAAGCATTCTGTTTCCCCAGTTTTGACGAAAGGTGGCAAGTTCGTGATATGTTGAATTTACTTTAAGATTAAGGTCCTTTTGCCTAATCAAATGTGACAATGTTGTTAATTAATGAACGAACTCTTTTATTTTATTGATAGCGTGGTATTAAAAGGTGTTCGCTTCGGGGCAGTTTTATTTATATTTACTGAGACTGGTATTTGCATTATAGTAGGCTTTTGGATCTCGATTTCTAGCTATAAATAGAACATTATCCGCAGATCAAATACAAATTGGTGCCCAGGTCGAGTTCGAATCGTAATCTGAATTTTGTATTTAACACACACACATGCAAACCGCATCGCAACTGAAATTATTTTGCTTGCAATTATGATTGGGGTTTGCCTCCTTGTAAAGAGCTTATTAGCAATTAAAATATCTGCTCCAACTGGGATATAACATTTTTATAGCTCAATTCCGTTTATATTCTCAATGTTTACTAAGATTCGATTCTGAATTAAATTTCAAAGGCGATTTTTGATTTCAGTTCAAAATACAATCAAAATTACATTTGCTGTACTAAAGTATTGCTCATCATCAACGGCTACGTTTCCTCCAATTTTGGACAGCGTGAGAATTTCATGTAGAAAGAACAACTGAATCGTCTTTTGAGGTTATGGACTAAACAACACATTTTTGCGTATCCTCCTAACACTCGGAACACTATACAGTTTTATATTTAAGCATGTGTTGATTTTGAAAAAATGGTAAATTCCGTTATACAAATTTTTATTGGATTGATTTTACAGTGTGGCGCCATGCCTTTCCGAGCAGAGAAATCTCTTCATAACTCCTTGGATATTGTGGCCCCTTTTCTTTAGCGGTCGGCTTAACTGCGTTTGTTGACCTTTGTGGCATTTCTTAGTTAAGTTAGAATAGTTTCTAATACACTACATCCAGTTGAAATGGGAGCCCTATTTTGCTTTACGGTCGACATTAATGGTCCCCTTGGCCAGCACTATAATCTGTTGTGCTTCCAATTATCGTTGTATTTCCATTTTTTGTCATCCATAATTTTTGGGACTCATAACTTGGAATGAATTCTAAAGATGCTACGATATGATATAATATTTGGCTTGCGCTTAAACAAAAAAAAAAATAGTTATGGATCATGGAAAGTTCCGCAGTTTTTTGGTGATTTCTATTTAATATATATGAAGGGATCTTTGGAAAGTGCCAATAATTAATTTTTCTCTATTATTTTGTTGAACCGACATCGAAAGCTGAAATTTGGCATAAACATCACTCAATTGATTAACAATCCTAAGTTTAAGAATGGTAGTGATCTGTTCACAGGCATACCCACAAGATGGAAGAAACTGAAAGAAGCCTGAAGCAACATTTATTTATTCATCTGCCGACTGTGCGTCTATGTATCGATCAGTTTATACGTATGTTCGTCTGTCTGCGAATCAGTTCCTTGTCTTTTCAAATATCTAGTGTCTCTTAGAGTTCTATAGTAGTAAAAATTAAGTAGAAACTTTATATCTATTTACAGTGTTACATCAAAATTCAAAGGTTCCAAAATATCATGAACTTAGCATGTAAACAGAATTTTACACTAAGCATTTAAACACTATTATAAAAACTGAATGACGAATTGGCAAGCACCCTCGTCCAAATTTAGTGTAAAGAAGCGTGAGCACGACTTCTTTCTGCGCTTTCTGCCATAATCAACTTTATTGGAATAATTGAAAGTAACTTCCAAGATTAGAATAATGTTTGGAAATGGAATGGTTTCCAAACTTTACTCTGGCGATTTACTCATCGCTAATTCCGCTAATACCACAGAATTGCAACAAATATATAGTCTCTACAAAGTTTCGAAATCTTTTGAAATAATTTGTGTCTAAATATTATTACATTTTCGTTACGGACGCAATGTATGCGATATTTATCGAAGCATTTGGAGTGGAAAGAACGTGACAGGCGTCAGCCCATAAACCTTTAAACAATTAACAGGAAGTTATACGATCTGCATAGATTGTAACTTTTAGCAAAAGGCATTAAAGATTGTGTTCCGGCTTTTTCATTAATTTCTGTTTTCTTAGCTAACTCTCGTTTTTTTTTAAATTTTGGTTTTTTAATTTCTTTGTCCGTGAATATAATGAAGCCTTCTGATAGTTGCAATTTTAGTTTTTTTTTTTTTTTGCTTTTTCAATGCGGTTGGCAGAAAATGCTGTTCAAGTTAAAGCAACAAGGTTTCCTTTATTTCACTCTGCTTTATGTATAAACGTCAATGAGGTTAGACGGTCAAGTATTTTGCAGTATTATGACAGAATTCGGTATGTAAGTCTTCTTGAACTATACGTTCTGTTTTTTTGGATTTATTTTGTTTGTTTATATACATTCTGCGCTTGAAATTGTGAATTTAAGATCGAAGCAATTTTTTTTTTGTTTTAGCATTTTAAGGAAGAGCTTTTTACTTACAGAATATTTGAATGTTTTAAAAATAACTCATCGTCGACTTACTTATTACGTAGGTCTGAATTTTAGGATAAACTCAAGTTAAATAGTTACTTTGTGTCTGACTAACGTGGATTATAAATTTATAACAAATACACGGGACAAAAAAAGTGTGTGGGTTTTAAAATCAAGCCTTCTACGTTCAGTTTCTTCGAGTTTAGTATTGAGTTATTTGAGTTCTTCACGTAGTGAAATGAAATGAAGAAAAATTATTCCTCTGCAACAACATCTTGCACTTTTTCTTTTATGTTTCTAGTTTTTGTTTTCTTATATTTTCTTATTGTTATACGCAACCCATTCGTAACCCAATTATTGTTTGGTACAAGAAAGACACACGTTTTTACGAGACAAGGACGGAAATATGGATGAAGTTGCATATGAAGATCATGTAGCTTAAGGCGTTCGTGCGGAAAGATAACCTAACATCTGATAATTCACATTTAAAAGCTATGCATGTTCAAACATTAGTGAGAACGGTATGTAAAGAGAAAAGTCGAAGATCATCTTAGGGCGTTGTAGACATTATATTGAAAGCTTTTTTTATTTTTAAACCAACCATAGCACATCATTTTGTCAAAAACTTCGCAACATCGCCAACGAAAATCAGAGATCTAATAAAGTATTATATATATATATATATATATGTGATCAACATCAAATTCTGGATCAATTTAAGCATGTTCGTCTATTTTTTTGCATAATGTGTGTGATCAACATTCATATAATGACCTTCAAAGTTTAATAGAAACATTGAACGTTTTCACGTTTTATGTTTAACGTAAACTGAGTAGCATCGGTTCAAGGACACGTCGACAGTGCAACATAACCTGACAAGAACTCCGCTTTTTGTCTTTTGTGCTGATTACTCACAGTCTAGGATAGGTTTGTGGTATAGATTTCTACGTTTATTCTACAAAAACTGGAAAAAATTGTCAGCGCCCATTCGGTATTATAGGGATGAAAACTTAGGTTTGTTTTTTAATGTTAATCTTTATATAAACTTGTGTGGATGTATGCAATACCTAGAAGGCCGTGAGATAGACCGAGCTGTCACTATGCGTATCTAGGCATGTTTGTCCATCTGTCTATTTGTTCGTCTTGTTCTTATGTATTCAACCTACAGCTCGTAACTTTTGAAATATTTTGATCAAACTTGATAAACACCCATGTTGTGAAGCAAAGGTGAGCACTGTTAAACTTTGTCGACAACTTCCTAAATGACGCCTTATTAGGAAAGGTCGCTACATGCATAGCTATATCAAACGTATTAGGATAGGCTATTTTACGGTGAGCTGCGTCCCACTATAGTACTTACACTTGTTTTTGGGATAAAAGTGATGAACATAAAAGATTAATTTACAGCTAAATATAATTTTCACACATTTTATTAATTGTATGCTGATGATTTCCAAAGCATTCTCACCTTCATATTTAAATATTTACACAATTTTCCGCTTCCGCATGATCAAAGTTATGTTGGTCTAAGCTATGTTTGTAAAGCATACTCACGGTAAGAGGAATCGATACTTGGTCTCCTGAGTATGCGCCTCGCTTCATAATCATACGGCAGTCAATATGATGTGAGCAAATTCTTCTAATGTGTTTAGAGTAAACAAAGAAGAAGCGAAATTCGTATGTTTGTAAAAGAAGTATATATGTTGCAATATAATTCATTTGGAAAGGAATCTGGATAGAATAAAGCAAAAAAATTTTAAATGAAAAACAGCTACTAAAAAATACTATAGTTGAGTTGTATTAACAAAACCCGCTCCCTATAATTAGTTAGTTAACACCATTATAATTTTTAGCAGTTCTGCTCTCAACGAACACGGGCCAGCATAAAAAACGAACTTATTCTTTCTACATAATTTAGATGTTATGTAAATGTGATGTGTGATGTAAATAGATTTCGAGCTCGCGCTTCTAAAAATTTTTGAAATTTTCCTCTTTTCGTTTTTGATACACGTAATAGCGCAGCTTCATAGCTTTAGCGTTCATAAAATTAGTCATGAAAGGAAGAGTAATAACTTCTCCATTGACGCAGTGTGAAGAAGTGTGAAAGTTCTAGGAAAGCCGAAGTCTTATCGATAATTTATACGAAAACCAGATACACCATTTTGATATGAATATATTAACTGTGTCAAGAAATTCTATTTGGTTTTTGTTGAAACTGAACTTTATTTAAAACGCACTTGTCACTAAACTCAGTAGTCGTAATATTTCCTATCATTATATATGATCGTTTGCCTCTTCTCATACGAAATACTCATTGGCCCATTTCCGCCAATTTTCTTCGAATTTTGTGAACCGCTGATGAAGATAAATATGACTGCATCGATCTGAATCAATGGTAATCGGCAGGAAGCAGGGCTACAGAATAAGCCGTAATCGAAATAAGTTCTTCGCAGCAAAATCATTTTTTGCGTACCTTCGCCCGTGAATTCCTTTTTTCCTCAAATACATCACATAATTTTATTAGTTAGGTTTATTATCATTCCGGTATAACAGTTTCGCCAAGCTTTAGAAGTTTATAGTAGGTGATTTCTTTCTAATCCCACCGAAGAAAGCTTCAAAAAGCTTTACTGGATTTTCATCCCAAGTCAGTTTAATCAACCCGAGTTTAACACGGAATAACGTGTCATGCCCGAAAGGCGACTTATCAATATCAACATCTTGATTAGATGTCGTCAAAATTTAGCAAACTTAAGTTTCTTACCAAGAAGATTATTATTTTTCAGTTACACCCGCTATAACATATCAAAAATATGTTTTCATAAAGTAGATATCAAAGATGTCAAATTATAATATTAAATGTTATAAACTGTTAAGAACATTTATATGGATGGGGGTCGAAGAGTATTCAAACAAAATATTGGACAGTATTGTTTACTCTTTTATTTTTATTATTATAGGCCGAGCAATCGTTAAAAAAGTTTGATATAATTTTCCAAATTTTCTCGTCGCTGGGACAAAGCCCCCCAGTGTACCAAGATTTATAAACATATGTCGAAAATTCCTAACAGTAGGCTAAACACAAGATAAGACCGGCAGACGGACACTCTTAAAACAATGGTATAAGCGATTCATAACGTTAAGCACAGACGTTATGATTTCATTGCCATCGGTAGTTTTGGATAGCAAACAACCAGTGCTGTGCTTTAGTATTCATCATTAGAATAGAATAAGTTACTTAGAAGAGAGCGGCATAAAAATTAAAAATGCAACTAAAGCTTTTTCAGTTAATAGCTCATCTCGCTTTGATATCATAAAGAACTACACATCAAAAACAATTCCAAATATAGGGAGTAAAAAATTTATATTTTATATTAAATTTTTCTTAGGTAGAGTTATTCAGGGGTCGAATTAAGTGAAGGTACTTTTAACGTTTGTTTACTTTCAAAATATACGCTTTTATTGCCTGATTCTACTCAAAATATAAATATAATAAAATGTTGATCTCAAACTTTTATGCAAATATTTATTTAAGCCAACATATATGTTCATAATATATACATAAATGCCAACTAAATGTTTGTAAATCTGTGTATACATATCGTGAAATTAGCAAATGCATATATCAAAAATACAATGATGATGAGCATAGAAAAAAAAAACATTTATTGCAAAAACCTTTAAGCGAAACTAAAGTGCCAACTGTCTACTGTTATGGAATAGTTTTCAGCAGAATCCAAATTGTTGTTATATAATTTGCAGTAAAAAGACAGTGTAAGGCACAATTGCTTAAGCATTATGGCCGTTGAATGACATATGGATATCGTAACGTTGCTTATGGATAGATTGTTGACACAAAAACCGAATAAGTCGAATAATGGGGATACCGTACGAAAAGTACGAAAAAAGGAATTTTTAACTAAGCGTAAGCATAATAACTAAAGTTATATAAAAATTTTCTAAAAATTTCGACTAACAACTGAAAGATAAAAAAATAAAGAAATATTGCAAACAATAGCCGGTTGAAAGACTTATAAATAAGCAAAGATCATCAACTCATTTCAGCACTTAGTAAGTAAGATTTGTGCTGCTTGTTTGTCGGTTTTATAAGCTGGTGAATAAAGTCGGCTTGTTCATCTTCCTGGGTCTTTTTTTTTTACAATTCAACATTATTTGTAAAAAAATTGTGTTTATATGCATACAAATTATTGATGAGTTTTTAGCCCCCATTTTGCAATTTTGTCTTATCACAACAGTCCTACACAAAACAGAGGACACCTATTGTGAGCAATCGTACAAGTTTGTTTGCAATCTCTTAAAAACTGAGCTTGAATAACAAATTCAATTTGAATAAACTCTCTTGGACATAGTTACTACGATGCAGAAGAACCTCAAAACTTTACATCGGTTTTAAATGGATTTCAATATCGTTGTGTTATACGCTAGCGTATATGTTTTCTTTTTTCATATTGTTTGCGGAATTTGCGCTAGACAGCCGTTCTTTCACAATGCACACAATAAATGAAAAAACCATGCAATAAAGTTTTATATAGTTTAATGCGTTTCCTAGACACCTGTTTTCTAGTAATATATGAAAATCTCTTAGTTATTCATGAATGGTAAACGTTATCACTGTCAATGCAATATTTGTAGATGTGGGGGTGAGAAATTTTGTAAGCTTTGCTTGTGTCCATTCGGATCTCCCTTAGCTTCAATAAAAATATTTTTATGAAATTTTAGTTTTCTACTAAACTTATGCCCAGCTTCGGAAGTTTTCTAACCAATTCGTCTCAATATATCGAAAGGATTACGAGCATTTGGTTTTTTCACATCTTTGCACGCTTCAAATGGATTATCGAGATTAGAATGTACCAGCCGTACAAATAATTTCTTCAAAGTTTTTTCTTTTATATCCTACATCAGTTGTAATACAAGGATATATTAAGTTTGTTCGCATTTATGTAAGGAAGAAGGACTTGAGATAAATCCAAGCTTTTATTAAATCGATATATGTGTTGTATGTGCTTGTTTCCAGTCCGTCTGGTTCTCTTATGCTTTGATGAAATTTGATTAACGGACACGTTCTGGACCAAGAACGAA
Source organism: Glossina fuscipes (assembly GCF_014805625.2). Lineage (NCBI taxonomy): Eukaryota > Metazoa > Arthropoda > Insecta > Diptera > Glossinidae > Glossina > Glossina fuscipes. The sequence goes on along the minus strand of NW_023998432.1, from coordinate 834,422 downwards.
GGTAATCGTTCGGACCGAACCAATTCGTTGATCACTTCTAATATAAGGCTTTATTTTGGAAGGTCGTCATGTGAATTAATGTATTAAGCGAAGTGACGTAGAGTATTTAATCGCGGGCAATGTCTCACTATAGTTTTTTCATTTGTTTTTCTACGAGAAGAGGGTTTGTTTCAAGCGAATAGTAAAACAATATTTTAATATTCAAAATATTTTGCATTTTTGGGGCAAAATATCTCAATTCTGTACCGCTCAGACAAACAATAAGTCATAAGTTGAACTTATTCCTAGTCAGAAGGAGTTATATTGGATGAATACAATCGAAATAGTAACACGTACCAGTTCAGTGCTTATATGTTCGCTAGATTTACTACATTGAATGTCGTCAGCCTTAAAGCTTACGATAGCATGCTACGTTCATTCTCCGTCTCCAATGCATTAGTTGTCGTTGGTAGCGTCTCCTGGTAACGATTTTGTTTAGTTGAAGCAACTCATAATGGACTATACCCAGCGAATACTGCTAAAGGATATTGTGCTGTTCTCGACGTTAATAGTTTATCAGATTTGAATAATTTTTTTTTTATACTTTGGGTATTGTATTATGTCCATTTTTCGTTCTGTATCATGACTAAGTAGTACTTTCCTTTGAATTTAGCAAGAAAAGTAACGCTTTCCGTGGTTGGCCTTTTTGTTTTGTTTTGGCATAGAATTCGATTTATTTAAAGCTTCTAATATTTTCCTTTTGTGTTTACTTCAGCGGTATAGTTAACATTTTTACATGTAGCTAAAACATTTCACAGATGGAGAAGTACCAATTTGATAGGTAAAGTAATGCGTTCGTTTAGAAAACCCGGCAGAGAAATAATTCTATGTTTACTTTATATTTCAATTATTGCATCTAAGTAGATAAATGTAGATATAAAATAAAACTAGACGTAATGTGACCGTCTACAAAAACTACTTTATGGACTTTGTGCAACAGTATTTTCGAACAAGGGACCTAATAAAATATCTAACAGTTTTTTCCACGCTTTTTTTTTATTATTTATTTACTAACAAGCTTTGCATATTTCGTTAAAAGTGGAAACCATTGTAATTTTTTTAAATAAAAAATGTGTTTTTATTAGCTTAGCAGATGATTTAAACCGTTTAGGATATGTGGAAGAAATTTGATTACTTTACTACTATTTTTGACTCTGAAATTTCGAGTTTTTCTCCATGTCTATCTCTGTCAAGTGAATCGTTGCTGGGAAGCTACAGCCTAATGCCTGGTGTGTTGATTTCTAGGTTGTTTAGTACACTAACAGATGTTTTTCGAAAGTATTTACGTTCGTTCAAAGCGTTTCCAAACCAAAATAAATTAGTAAGGGCTTCGTGAAGCCGATCGTTGATTAGTTATGCGGCTGAGAGGCCATAAAACGGAGTCGGTGTCGTCACCAAAAAATGAAAAGTCTACGATGAAGATTCTGATGGTATTCGCGAATTTGGATACAGATATAGAAAAGGCGCAAGCTCTAGCCTAACATCTTCGAGAGAAGGACAAAGAAGAAAGAAAAACTTAAAAAGCAAAGGCATTTTTACAGTCCTGAGATAATTGCAGACTAATGGTAAAGGGCTAATAAATGAGAAAAAGGTAAAAAAACTTCATAGTTAAAAACAAAACTAAAAACAAAAAAAAATCAGATTAAAGAAGGTAAACGTATTAATTAGTAAAATAATTATAAAATATGGTAAATACACAGTTAAGAAAATTAATTCGGACATCTTGTATAGTCCTCACTATTTGTTCTATCACACAAATTTCAAGCTGACAAAGTAGGATAAACTTCATATTAAGGCAAGTTATTATTACTCTCTCTCTCTCTCTCTCTCTCTCTCTCTCTCTCTCTCTCGCTCACTCTCTCTCTAGAGCAGTATTAATTAGTGTTAGGTGAACTTATCTATGTGGAATACGTTTTTATTTGGAGGGGGCTTGGTCTTTTATTTCCATTTTTAGGATAAAAAAACTCTACAATGTGCGATGCTCTTTCCACTGTTCATTAACTATATTAAGTAAAAAACACATGAAAAACTAAACTAACCACAAATTTCGGTATTTTATAATAATGATATATATGAATAATAATAATGTATGAATGTAATGAATAATAATGCTCAATTTTTTTTAATTAAAGACAATTGGTCTTATCACACTATTAATTACCTGCAATGCATATGTAGAACACACAGAAAAATTTTTAACACTCTGTTTTGTTGATCTTATGAGTAATAAGTACAAGACATCAAACGGTGAAAAAATAATAATTAGATAGCTTAAAATATGGTGTAGACGTGGCCGATATTTTGACCATGAATAATAACGTCCTTCATAAAATAAATGTAGAAAATTTCAGTCTTCCATCGCAGACAAATTTTTACTTTAACAAACGGAGTTGCTTTCAGTTTATCCTTTAGCCAACTTGTCCCATTTTCAATGCTAATTTGAGTGCAAGAACTTCCAATGTTTTTACTCAATTTGAAGATGGAGAGTGTCAAAAACACACGTCCGCATAGACACACCGACGGACAGGCGTAGCTACATCGATTCAGAATTCGATGCTGATCAAGAACATGTTTACTTCATAGTGTCGCTGAAACGTCCGTTTGTTTATTGCAAGTATTATGAGAAAATAAGTAGATCCGGTCGTATATATACAATATAATAATTCGATTCGCGAACAGGGAATAGTCGCTAGGGGTAAAACAAAAAAAAAATGGAATAAGGTGGATATGCAAGCAATTTGAAATGCAATTCGTACAATTTTGCTACTGGGTGGTCGACTTACGACAGACTGCATTGTCTTGGCGGAAGAACTCATTGTTCTTCTTCATTTCAGGCCGTTGTTTTTTGCAGTTTCATTGTTCAAACGCACTAATAATACTATGTTGATGTCTTTTTTTAAGACAGTTAATAAATATCATACCATGCGCATTCCAATATATGGACACTATAACTTTCTCAGCTGACTTTTGCGTTTTCAGTCGCATGCGTTTTGATGGTTCGGCCAACTGCCGATTTGACTCTGGAGTGTAGTAATGAACTTATGTTACATCCCTTGACACATATTGGGCGACAAATTTTTCTTATTTACTTTAAATAGTCACGAACAGCGTTTTGAATTATCAATCCGTTGCTGTTTATGCTTAAAAAGGAGCAAACGCCTTATCCACTTTGAAAAGAGTTTTCTCATGCACAAATCTTTATACAAAATACTAAATACACGGTCTTATAATGTCATTAAGGCATCCGATACTCTGCGCATCTTCACTTTTTAGTCTCCTAAACCGATTTTGAGCACTTTGTTTATGTTTTCCGGAAGAACCGTCGAACCCAGATGACCATAGTGTCTATCATTGTCAGTATTTATAAGAATGCTTTTAAAATCACCAAACCCCATCTCTGACGTTTGTCTCGTTGAAGCAGAGTCCACTTGCCAAGAGTTCAACACTTGCCAAGTCATTGTTTTCGTTTGAGCGTTATCTTACTCTTTTAAAAAGAAGTTCTTCTTCATTGTTACTAAATTAGAAAAGTAGCGTCACTAAAACAGCTCTAACTTATGAACTAAATTATGATCGGAATGTTATTAAACTTTGACCCAGTTCGTATGAGAGAAGCTACCATCTAAAAATTATATAGGTTCGTCGATAGTGGAGTAAGATGTTATTTACTTCTTTTTTATATCATTCGCATTGCATCTGCCAGCCCATATACATTTACATAGAACGCGTATTTATTTAACAGACTTGCAAATGCCCTTTTTTTGGTTTAATCGCTTTCTGATCGTAATGTGTTGCTGTTGAAAGAAAGGCTACTAAGGACATTGCATTGATTTTGTCTCTGTATCAATGAAGATATATATATATATATATATATATATATAGGAGGTAGAAATTGAGGTTCAATCATCCGTTCTATTATTTCAATATGATGAAGTTGCCTGGCAACCCCCGTAAAATAATTCTTAAGACATTCGTCGCGCTTACCTGTGTCTGCGTTAATCGGCATAATAGACATTCCAATTTCGATTGTATAATTTCTCGATATATATATCAAACATTTAACGAATTCATTTACAATTATTTTTGTTAAATGCTGATAAAAAAATCGATTGCGTGTTTAAGATAATATTTTCGATGGGTTAAGTCGTAAGACGCCACATAATGCTGTGCCCGAAAAATAAGCAATATATATATTTATTGCCAAAAAATTTTTATTTATTTTTAATCAAAATGTCTGATGTATTTTATAAAGTAACTTTCACCTGATAATTAGCTCACTCCTTCCCAAATTGTTGGACTAATTCTTTTATAACTATTTCCACCTATAACGATTTTCTTTCAAAGATTAGTAATTTAAATATCTTTGTTTTGATTTCTTAATGGATTTTAATTAGATTTTTCACAAATTTCGTCCATAAATAGAAAATTTTGTACCATTACCGACGTTACTAACTTTCTACCTTCTAATGTGTTTCACGTAAGGCTGTTATAATGGACCTACAGTTGACATACAAAGCCAAATTGCTAAGAATTAGGATACTGTCAAAGAGGTTATTTAAAAATAATTAAAGGAATTTTTTAATTATCCAAAAAGCTCTATAATCTGTCTTGTCTGCTTTCCGAGGATTAACTCCTAGTTTTACTTGTAAGAAAATATTGAATTTCTTACAACGTTGCTTATTGAATCGTTATTGAATTAGTGATATGTTCCAAGATTTTCTTTTTCGATCACAAACCGACATCTCGAGATTATTCCTCATGAACCTCTTCACAAGCATTGTCTTATTGAATATACTGTTTTAATGCAAATCACAAGCCATTATTTATTGCATTGCTGTTTTAATCGGTAGCTCTCCTTGCCACTTATGTACGAAAAACAAAAAAACCAATCAATTTCTGTAACAAAATTGCTGTACGTGAACATCCTTCTGTGATGACGTTTCTTGAAAATGGTCTACGGACCATTGCTGTGACAATTAAGCTTCGCGTTTTAATGTTAAGCTGAAGCTATTTTTAAATATAACTTTCCAGCTTCAACTTTTATGGCCTTTTGCATAGTGTATATTAAGTTTGTTCGGACGTATGTAGTACCCAGCAAGGCTACAACTACACTCATTTTTTATTATACGAAACGAATGAGAATCATTTTCTGACTCGATGTAAATCTGTTTGTCCGCCTGCTTGTCTGATGGGTATCAACGTAAACTTTTTTTAAACTGTAGGTCAAGGCGCCAATTTGTTAGATATTTTGATGAACTTTTGCGAACTGACGTGTTTTGACCCAAGGACGACCGTTGTTGAACATCGTTCAATAGATCTGCTTTTTCGACCGCGCCCCATAAAAGAAATTACAATTACAATTTTCAAAATTTTTGGACAAAACTCGCTGCGGATCGGTTGGTGAAAATTTGCGGTGGACTGGAGTAATTTTTTTTGCTGCTTTTCCTTCTTATACAACTGTTTATACGAAAATGGAGTCTGTATATAGTAGAAAGATATACTTTTCAATATTTCATGGCGAAGATTGGTTTATATTTAGTAATTTGGAAAAGAAATCAACCTTGCCGATTTTGGACCACGTAGGAATATTCTTGGATACCACTGCATATAGAGATTATCAGGAAATGGGACCTTATATGCCAAAAAGGCCTAATTGTTAATGCTTTATGATGAATATATATATATCTTCATGATAGTTTTTTAACATAAAAATTAAGTGGACTAAATTTGAACCACATGGGTTTACTACTTGGACCACATTTCTTATAAGATTTCTGATAAATAGTAAGTTATTCAGAAAAAGACTTAATTTTTGATATTTTATGACCAAAATTATCCGATAGTAGCTATTAAATAGATAAAAATTAACGGTACGGAATTTGGATCACATGGGTCTTTTTTTGGGGGTTATCATGAAAAGCAGGCACTTATATGGAGGGAACGTATAATCTATACCGGTCTATGACGGAAACTTAGAAATAATAAAATTTTCGAGAAGAAAATCAACCTTGCTAAGTTTGAATCACGCCATATGATGTTTGGACATTTTCCAGGCTTTCCTGAAAAGTGTGCCTTTGCATGAAAATAATGTGTAATCCTTGGTGTATTATTACCAAAATAGGCGAAAATTGGCGCTAGGCGAATTGGATATAGTAGGGTATTTGGATGCTTCAGTTGCCAAATCGATTAACTCCATAAGACAAGAAGTTGAGAAATATGATAAAATATTATATGGTGTTTATTAAAATTCTTTTTAAGTTAAAAATTACAAAAATATGATGTAGACTGTACTATTGTAAACGGGTATTTGATTTGACTATATTTTCTTCTGTACATTGCGCGAATTCATACATTTTCTTAGTGTTTAAGCCCGGACTTAACTATTTTCTCCTTAAGTTATAAGCTCTTGTGCATTGGCTTGTGTATGCGGTAAGTGAGTTTATATGTTTTATAACATATGTGTCATCAATTTTCTTATCTGGAACAATGCGACCACGATGATCAATCAACATTGAAACATGTTCCTTACAGCAGCAGTCGTATAGTCGCCCATCGCTTATCTGATAGGTATCCTTAAAATATTTTTTGCAAGCCGAAATATCATCTTTTCCGAGTTTTCGAAAATAATACATGAAAGAACGCGATCTCAGAGTTTCACTGTTACCTTTCAGACGCCTTCATTTTATTTCTCCGACTTTACCGCACCATCTTAAAAAAAATATCTTGCTCAACTTGACTCTTTAACTGATAAAATGCCTCCATGGCAACTTTTCTTTCATCCGAAATGATTTTTTCATTGCACTTCTTACGACATCGACATGGCAGATTAGCAGATATTAAACGTCCACTTCTATTTCTGTATGCTGAACCTTTTATTCTGTTATGCCTTTGGACATTTCGGTCCCGTTTACCAGGATTATGACTTCTTTTTCGTCTAGTCGGATTATTTGCTGCGATTTTTTTATTGCTGTGATCAAATGACTAATCCGAACAAATACAAAATTGTTTTCTTGAGCCGAGCTTTCTGTCAATAATTTGTATTGAAGAACCATTTGATTCATTATTTTCCTTACTCAAATAATTGCTATTAACAGCTTCCATCTTAATGTTATAACGGTTTGCTTTTCTTAAAAACAGAATTCACAATAAAATTGAAATTTCTAAGCATTTTCACTTGTGGCAGTTCGAACACAACTAATTTATATTTTACCTTTCTCGTACTTAGTTCATGTGAGCGATAACAGCTCTCGTATAACGGGAATAATGAAATTAAAAGAACAACTTACAGATGTCCCCGTAGGAGAGGGAAAATAGTGGAGGGGGTAAATATATTTTTGTTATGATATATATATATATATTATAGTATGGAGTTAATCAGATTGGGTTCTGACAAAAATTATTTATTATGCAGGGGCCAAAGCGATTTTGTCATTTAGTGGTGTTAAGACTTATTATTAGACAGATTCGTTTTGAATATGTACAGTTAGGAGCTAATGAAGTACTTTGATATTAAAATCTAATAAAATCTCAAAAATGGAGTTAATTGATTGGGCAACTGAACCATTCATTTATTGCTCGGCCTTGCTCGACTGCAATGTTGTTACTTGGTTTAGTACTTATAACTTCAAAGTTTGAAAACATTATAATTGTAGTAGAAATGTACCAAATGGAAAATATATTAAAAAAGGAAAAATGAAAATAAAAAGGAAGAGAAAAGTAAAGTTTTGTTACATATATGAAATAAAACCTAAAAAAGTGTTTAACATAAATAATAACAAAGTAACAAATAATGTTGTAAGCATTAAATTGATGCTTTGTTGACAATGGTCGTTATTATGTGTTTGCATACTCAAATAACAAAACATATCCAAAACGTAACAAGTTTCTAAATAACTAACACAACTGTTATACATAATATGGAGAAATTGTTTTCTCTGTACACAGGCATGCGTACAATGCTTATAGCTATTTGAATTGCGTTTGGCTGTGTCCTCCTTTTCCTTCCGTTTTTATTAGTTTGGGGAAAAAGAAATCCATTATTTTTATATGAACTTCAGGACTTTATTTAACATGCTTCGGATTGGGATTCGATTTGGGTCAAATATGCACCGTGTTGACGATAATCGCTTGGTGCCAAGTCCGGACTGTATGGCGTATGCATTAAA
>NW_023998432.1:731801-826211 GCF_014805625.2 Glossina fuscipes | reverse complement strand
ACTGTAAAATGTACCGAATTTTCTCTTTGTTCACTTCCATTTTTAACACGCTGTAGAATTTTTTTTACTGCGAAATGTCACCTTTCCAACGAGCATATATCTGAAATTGTTTGATCGATACGAAAAAATAATGGTTATCGGCTTTATTACAAATCCTATCGCACTTGAGATTCGCACCCACGACTATTGAATTGCTATTCGAAATTCCTCGTCTTCGGGCGCTCAGGTGGATTAATGGCTTTTTACTTTTTATAAATCCGTTCAGTCATTAAAAAAACAATGCAATGGGGACTTAACATTTCTTACAAGTAATGAAGTTTTCTTCCCCTTTCGTTTTGCTGTTACAGCAATTTATTGTTCATTGAAGCAGAGTTACGATAGCGACAATCCGTCGGTAACAGAAAGAAATGGAGAGAAAAAAATTAAACTTGTTTTTTGATTTATTTTTGTTTAGAGTAAAGATATACAATGGCCTTTCAAAAAGTCTGGCATTATCCCGACTTGAAAAATTTGTTTGAGACAATTGAAATATTGCTTCAAATAAATTAGTGGACATTTTTTTTTTCAATAAAAGAAAGTGTTTAAGAGTTTTTAAATGAATTTTTGGAATAGTATGACATCTATATGCGTTCGTATATTGCTGTCGTGCTATTCTGAAAACTATAGATCGCCGGTACAAGTCTTTAGTTGTTTGCAGTGCTATCTAGAAACTTTCTAATTCTTAGCCTGTTGTGATGTTATTGTAAGTGCAGGACCTGACGCTGTTGTCGGTCTAATATAAAAATTTATGAAAATTGTTAAAGGCTGTGTTCTAGTGATTCAAGAAAACGACTTACGTTTGTTTGTTCCGCACTTCTGTATGTTTACACATGTGCATACGTATATTCATTTGGATATGCACTTATGAACTTTTCTGTATATTTTTTTTAACAAAAAACATTATTTTATCCTTTTTCAAGTAATAAAGGCCAAATGTTAGTACATAGGAGTATATCTTAGACTGAGGATTAACACATATATATAAGTAGGAGATAGAAAGAACGAACGAGCCGGTTAGAGGGGATGTGATAGAGAGTGTGTGAGAGAGACAGGAACAGTGGTAACTAAATAAAAAATTGCTTTCATGCGCACACATACACGCACACTCTACACACTGTTAAACAACTTTTGATGGTGTTGACTAAAAAGAAGACAAAATAGAATATATTGAAAAAATTTTAAAAAAGAAGAAACCTACTTTTCTTATTATTATTGTTATTACCAGAATATTGCATTATTGCTGTCGCTGCTCCTAACAAGCAAATTAGCTTACTTGACTTTTTTCTTTTTTTTTTAGTTTTTGTGCTTGGCAAGTTGCTTTTTGTTGACTCACGCAACACAATAGGAAAACAAGAGCGACAACAACAACAACAATTATGAAACATGAGCTTTGTGTTATGCAAAAATACCGCATTAAAAAAATATTAAAAAAACGGAATTTTAATTTGATGAATATGAAAAACATTACCTTCTTATTGTTAGTAGTGACAACAACTTTATTTTTGCATTTGACAGTATTAGAAATCTAGTTGAATATAAAGTTAAATTGGAATTTGAGAAGGAAACGTCAACACGTAAATGTTCGCAATAAAAAAGACATCAGCAAGGGCATTTACAAAGTACAATACAATACAATAAAATTAGAAAAAAAATAAAAATTGATAAGAACCATTTTAGGCAGAAATGCATTTTCCATAGGCCGCATTCGGACACTATAGCTGGGAAATGAGTAACTCGTGTATAGAGAATAAGTGCGAAAGAAATTACGGGGTTTCCTTGTACATTCTGCATCTTGATGAAAAGTTGATGAGATACCAATTTAGATTAAAACGCAGTCTTCGTGCGCTTCATACAGACACTATAGAAGGGGAATGAATAACCTCTGTTTCGAGGATCAGTAAGAAAGAGAAATGTTCTCTTTTACTTTCTTCATCTTCCCCTCTTTACGCCACTCACTCTCTCACTCTCCATTTCTCTCTCTCTCTCTCTCTCTTTCTCTCTCTCATCCTCTATCCATTTACTAAAAGCGATAAAATTGTAGAAAGCGTATCGATTTTTTTTTAAAATTAACGCTAATGATTGCCTTAGCTAAGAAATTAATTTTTTTTTTTTTTTTTTTGATTGAACACTTTATACAACTTCTATAAGTTTCAGTGGGTAGAGCGAAATCTCTATTAAAAATTTTATAGACTTTATAGCATTTTTGTTTTACGTATATATGCTTTGTATATGTCTTACAAATATACAAAACCAAGCGTTTGTGGCGAATTTATGTCTATTTTCAGTTTTCTGAAACTATTCCCTTTTCGCCTTAACGACTCCACTTCAGTATCTAACAAAAGACAAGAAAATTTACTCGCTATTGAAATTTCTTTTAACATAAGTATTGCATACGAGTAATTAAAAAGAAAAGAAATCTTCTTTTCCGTTTGTCGTTTTCCTAATAAAACTTACCAGACTGTAAAGAATTTCAATTCTATTTAAGCAGCATAGCATTGCATTTCCTTGGAATTGTAAATTTGTAAAAGGTTTTTCAATTTTGCAAACAACGTATTTAGAATACCTAACGCAAGGAAACAAGAGCAACGGTTGCAATAGCTTTGCAAATTACAATGCTTAGCATATGCGATAGCGCATACGTAACTGAATATATATTTACACATTAAGTTTAAACTCATTCAATTTATGTATAAAGATTTCGACAAGAAACAATTTAAACTCAGTATCATCGATTATCTAAATTTTATTAAATTTTTTTCTGTGAAAGATATATTAATTTAATAGAGAATTTTGCAACATTGAAATACCGAAGTCATTCAATTCTTTCGGCTTTTGCTAGTAATAGTCCGCGAAAGAGAGCGTCGTTCCTTACGCAGAGGGGAAAAATTTAATTGCTTTCACGGCAAAATCATTTAATTCCATTACACTTTTTTTGAGTATATTGTAAGGTTTTGATGGTTAGAATGAAAATCAAATTTTCCTATAAAAGGTGGAAAAGGAATCAGTGCATGAATAATAGGAACCATCCAAGTATATATATTTATTATTCATCAACTTTGGCAATAGCTTGTACGAGTAATATGCAAGGTAGGTTTATTTTAAACGAATACATGATATCAACGCGCTTGTCATATGAATCTCTTTGAGAGACGTTGATATTTTTCGAGTAGTATTTTTTGAGTTCTTTGAATGGATAGATAGTTTAATTTGTTTGTTTTTATTTTAAACTAAAGCATAAAAAACTATAATTGACTTCGGAATTAAAATTTTTCCCAACGTACGGGAAAACTCAAGGCCGGATCGTAGATATTCTCTTTAATGGAAAACTTATGTATGCAATTAAGTTGGTCTATCGTGTATAGTTATCAATAACGTTTAAGAAGACGTCAGAAACCCTCTAGGCTGCCATCAAAAATCTCTTGTAATTCCAGGGTGCTGACAGGTATTAAATAGTCGAATCTGATGGAACGTAATACTTTTATTGCTTTTTGTTGTTGTTTTTATTCCATTTAGTTTTATATGTAAGAAAATATGATAATTTTCCTTATTTGAATAGTAATTTAAAGTTGCGTTCGAAAAAAAGAAAAAAATTCATTGCTTAAATTCATTGTAAGAAAGCATGCAATAATAAAATATGCGATGACCTTTTATATAATGTATACATATATACTTATGGATGTATATACGTAGATGTTTTCTTATGTACAAATGCTGAAAGCTCCATAAATTTGTTTTCAGTAAATATGGTTAATTAAAAAGTTTTTTCTCATTTACTTTTTTTTATGCGCTTCATCTGTGCATGTATTTGCTTGAGGGCAGCGACATTTCCTTTCTTTAATTGGTGTTTCCTTAATTTCACATTGTTTTTTTTTTCTTTCATTTATTCTGGCTTCTTTTTTTTCTTCTTTTAGTATTCCTTTTCTCCATTTAATGTCTTTTCTTTGCTTCGATGCAAACACACTGCTTGTAATAATTGATAGTTGCATTTGTATTTGTTTTAATACAAATTTTATTCTCTCACTACAATTTTGGTAAAAATGTGTGTGCTTCTCATTTAGATTTTGTGTTTTCGTACACAACATTGCAAAATGATGGCGTTATATTAATTTTGTTAATTCATTTGTAGCTTTATTCTGAAAATATTTTCAAGCCTGCGCCAAAAAGTAGACATTAGATAGTTGAAAAAATAGTAAACCTAATGATAGAGCAAATTATGTATGAATTTTATATATTGTACTAGTATAACAACTTGGATTACTATATTAACTCAGCCAATATATTTATTTTATTAAAGCGACTAGGCAAACGATCCAGTTTATCTTTCAAAAACAAAAAAGGCCGGTAATCTTAGTTGTTAGTGCTTATCCTATATTTGCTCCTAAATACTATTTTTTTGGTCTAAATAAATTTAAGTATTAACAATTATTATGATAATAATAATAAAAAATATTTTCGACTATTAATGAAACAAGCGATGCATTTGATTGAAAATGCCTTTATTATTCGGCGTAACCCTCTCCAAAGTTCAATATACTTTATCCAGTTTTTTTTGGTAACGTAGTAGGTAGTAGTTTTTAAAATCGACAGCTATAAACTCGCCACTGGACGCCATTGCATACATATTATATCGAGCTGTAGTACAAAAACCAATGTGTTACGTATATGTAAGCGAAAAAATCGATTAATTACATATCCCGTTGCTAAAGTGTTTTTCGTGAAAGTGTTCAGAATATCTTCCTATAGTTGCTATTGTGCCATCATATGATGAAAAATGCTTCGCATATTAGAACCTTTTGAAGCTTGGCTTGACTTTGGAAGTCAGAGTTAAAGGATTAATTTTCAAGCATTTCGCATTTTAATTTTTACAGTTTAGTTATTGCTAAACGAACCTTTTTGAGCCTTTATACTGTTTCAAGAGGAGATAATATCCTCCCTCACGAATATTTTTCGTTCACCTGGACTAGTTGCAATGATATTTCTTTCTTATTATTTTATTAGTTTGTAAGCAATAAATTAAAAATGTTCCCCTTGTATCCCCAAAAAAAAAAAAAAAAAAAAAAAAAATTATGCCTCAATCTTTTTGGAGCGAAGTGAAAACTCAATTGGCTTTCATAGTTAACAAGCGAAGAGCAAAATCCAACTTATTTCTCGTAAAACGGTTTAAATATCCTCCAGGAGATCGTAATCAAACGTGTTCTGAAACCAACACATCCGGCAGCCATCTAGTCAAGAGATTTCTCATAACCAAATCGTTGATGAAGGCCGAGTGGCGTGCGTGAAAACTTGCGTCTTCCACTAACCTGTTGTTTTACGCAATCATCTCATCATGTTAATTTCTTTAAGTTTTGGGATTTCAGAATGTTCTTCATCGACAATATTTGTATGATCACGTTCAACACTTTTTACCCAGTTAACTGATGTACACATAAATATTGTGCGTGTTATGAAATTTTCATATTGACGTGTGTGTAAGTCATGTGAATAAAAAATTCTTTGTCATATAAGTTATTTCTCTTACAATGTATAGTAAGAAAACCGGTAGTAGTACTTGATTGTGGCAAAAACAATGCAAAAATATTCTGTTCTTGAACTCCCATCTCTTTCTATAATCGGGTTGAAATTTTACACGTCAAATAAACAAAACACTTTTTCGTTTATGAAACTTAATTAATTTTGAGCAATTTTTAAATTTTCAATAATATATCTTTTTCAGCAATGAATTACTAATTTTTTATGTAGTAAAAATGATATATTATTCGCTTTACTTTGACCTTCGCGTCAAATTTATTATGCGATCATTTGCATTCCGTGTAAGCCGTATATGTATCAATGTTTGACTTTAATTACGTACTACGTGAGTGGCTTTAAAAAAAAAACGTAGCTGGATAATATATTGTATCAAATACATGTACACTTTTGTCCTAGAAATATCAATTATACGTCAGAACGTAGGTGTATTGCCTTCTCTATTATAAGACATTTAAATATTTACGTTACGGTGGTATGGGATTTAAACTCGTGTCGGCTGTATTCGGTCGTAAATTCATCCATTTTTGTTCTCATTTTCTCAATGAATGCCTGCGGTTTTATCTTTCCGCGCGTTCATTTCTCTGGCAATGCGTTCTTCTGCCTTTGTACGGAGCTGTTTATACATTCGCTCCTTAGCCTTTTTTTCTTGTTCCTAGGCTTACTTGCCTGTAAATACGTTCGTCTATCCACACATTTGTTCCTCTTAGTTTCTATTTTCACTCTGTGCTTTTTTGTTTTTGTGTTCGTCCGTGAGTACATTTTGTTCGCCAGTCTTGACATCTGTTCGCCTGCCCTTTGCTTTGCTTCTCTGCTTGCTTGTCTACGCGTTGGTTTTAACTTTTCTGCTCTTGGTTTGTTGGCTTATCTTCCTTTCATCCCGTTCGATGTCTACCCGTTCGCTTGAATTTTTCTCCGTCTGGCATTTAAACTAATACCTTGCTTACATATTTTTATGTCCATTCGTCTTACTATTCGCCATTTAATTCACAGTCGTTTTTTAATATTCGATCTTCCCGTACGCATATCTATCTATGTATGCATTTTCCTTTCTTGCACATCTCTCGATCTTTCCACCTGACGTTTGTCATCTTCATTAGCTTAAAAATGAAAATCAACAGCACACATATTTTCGTTTTACTTCGAAAGTTGTACACTTTCTGTCCATATCCATCACAATTCTAATTAGCTTAAACTATTTCCTATAGTTTGTCGGTTGGGACAAGAATATTGCTCTCTTTAACGTAAGAGAAGGTCTTAGCAGCGCTTCCTTGCGTAAAAGGTGTATCTCCTAAGTAAAAAGGATACACTCTCTCCCCTCCTTCTGTGTACTCCTTCTACCGTAGATCCTTCTGAATGCGTTCTCGCAATGTGAATGTCGAAGCTTCCTGCCTTTGCTATGACTTACTTAGCTTTGATGAAATTGCTTAACAAATGAAGAAAAAACCGCATAGGGCAGTCATTTGTTTTAGGTAAGCACTAGGTAAGCATTCAGGATTCGCCTGAAGTTGACTCATGAAATGTTCTTATTTCTTTTTACTTTTCTTATCAAACCGGACCAAGATAGAATAGGATAACGCGAAAAAGATCTAAACTCTAGAAAAGAATACAGCCAAGTGTCAATTAATAGGAAAAGCAATAAACTGCAACAAATAACATTATCTAGCCGACATGTACTTAAAAGTATTCAGTTCCTTTGCTTTTACTTTATTTTACTATTGTGTGTGTTTCTAAGTGTACGATAATAACCAGTAAGTTTTTCGTTTTTGTTTCCTTTTTCTTTTCCTTGCTTCGTTTTTACGGCATCAGCTTTCAACTGCAACGTAAAAAACCATTAATTTTACACTGTAAAAAAAAACTTTTTATCTACTTCGTCTTTGCTTTTATATTTTACACACATTAAGTTTTTTTTTTATGCAAATAGTGAAACCACGAAGACCAAAAATTGTTAATGAAAGAAAAAATAAATAAATAAATAAAAGTACAAAGTTGAAACCTTAAATAATCGATATTTATTGTAATGTTTGTAAACGAAGTTCACAGCAGATATAATAATTTTTTTCAATTCAGTTCAAATTTCTTGTTGTTGTTTCTTATGTGTGCAGGAACACTTGAGACTTGATCTCTTTGAAATCATAATTTCATATAAGCTTTGAAATTTATATGAGAACCAAAGAAAAGTTCATTTGTGTTAAGAAATGTACGTTTCCGTAGAAAGACCGAATCCTCTTGTTTTAGGCAATTTTTACGAAATAAAATTAAACTTTTGTGTAAACAATTTTTACACTTTTGCCAATATCATGATTGTTTACACATCGATGTTTCCGGTAATGATTGTTCGTTCGCCGTGCCGAACAATTAAATCTTCCAACTGAACGGAACAATTTATAACTTTTTGATACAAGGATATGCTCACTTCGTGCGGATAAATGCAATACCTATAAGGACTTGAATTAAACCCAGCTTTTATTATAATCGTGGATCCAGACGTCATTCTAACCTTGCTTGCCCGTGATGTTTTCTTGTGTTTAACATACCGGTCACAATTTTTGAGATACTTTAATGAAGTTTAGTACACTGTTGTATTTTTGCTTAAGCACAAACGAAATAATTCGGATCTGGCTACTTTTTCGACCGTTTACCAAAGAAATGTCCTTATATAAATAGCTGTAGGGTGGTGTGCGGTATTTTATAGTGTTTTTAATCTCAGTTTGTTTTAAAAATTAATGCCAAGTTTACTTAAAGCAAACTGTGCTCTAAATTGCTTTTACATTTTCTGCTATTTGGTGTGAGTATCATTGCTTATGTTGCTACGTTCTCACTTTAAAAAAATGTTCATAATCTGAAATGTTCATGTTTTCGAATAATGTGTTTCACCGTACGCGCTGCATTTCTGGCAATTAATATTAAATTTTTGTTAATGTATGTTACATCCAGAAGGATGTGAAATAGACTGACCTTATACTATACTAGTGGAGTCATCGAATTTAAGAATATAATGAATGAATCAATTTAAGAATATAAGTTCGCCTGGCTGGATACTATCCGCTCATCCATATTACTTCTTATTTGCAGAAAACCGTTATATGAAAACAAATTTTTCTCCGATAAATAGTATTTGTCTATAGTAAATGAGTGCTAACTGTTGATTCGGACCTGACAGTTTTTTGAAGAATAAGTAGTTATTTTTCGTACTTTGTGATAAAAATTGGTTCAGATTGGAATTATACTCAAATATATAATATACATATATATTAGTTTGGGGAAAGAGAAATCCATTATTTTTATATGAACTTCAGGACTTTATTTAACATGCTTCGGATTGTCCGATTTGGGTCAAATATGCACCGTTTTGTTGTATGATTTGTTGCCATTTTAAAGGTAACTTCAAAATGCCTCTCTCATAGAAGTCCTGGTCTCTATTTGCAAAAAACTCTAGTAGTCGATTTTCACAATCCTTCCTAGATTCCAATTTTTTATCATTAAAGAAATTTTGCAATGCAAGAAAAAGATGATAATCGCTTGGTGCCAAGTCCGGACTGTATGGCGGATGCATTAAAACTTCCCAACCAAGCTCCCGAAGTTTCTGGCGAGTCACTGTAGATGTGTGTGGCCTAGCGTTGTCCTGGTGGAACACGACACCTCTCCTGTTAGCCAATTCTGGCCGTTTCTGGTCAATCGCTCTCTTCAAACGGTCCAGTTGTTGACAGTAGAGATCAGAATTTAGCGTTTGGCCATATGGAAGCAACTCATAATAAATAATCCCCTTCCAGTCCCACCAAATGCATAGCAAAACCTTCCTGGCCGTTTGAGGTGCTTCACCGCTCTTTGACCACGATCGTTTTCGCACAGGGTTATCGTATGTGATCCATTTCTCATCTCCAGTCACCATCCGTTTAAGAAATGGGTCTATCTCATTCCGTTTGGTCAAGGCTTCGCAGATGGAAATTCGATCCATCATGTTTTTTTCTGTTAATTGGTGTGGCACCCAAACATCGAGCTTCTTTTTGAATCCAGCTTTGTGTAAATGGTTTAAAACTGTTTTATGGTCGATTTTTAGCTCCTGGGCGATGTTACGACTGCTAACATGCCGGTCAACTTCGATCATTTCTCCGATTTTATCGACATTTTCGACGACCGGCCTACCTGTGCGAGGTGCATCTTTAACATCAAAAATTCCTGAACGGAATCTACGAAACCAAAATTGCACATAATTAGCTGTTACAGTATCGGAACCATAAACACCATTCACAATTTTAGCCGCCTGGATTGCATTTTCGCCTTTGTCAAAGAAAAACTGTAAAATGTACCGAATTTTCTCTTTGTTCACTTCCATTTTTAACACGCTGTAACTCACAACTGAATGCACCAAACAAAAAACGGCAAGAGAATTTTTTTTACTGCGAAATGTACGGTATGTAAACGTACAGTATCGGAAATTGTTTGATCGATACTTTACGAGAAATCTATCAGTGCAGCCATCTACCGAAAAAATAATGGATTTCTTTTTCCCCAAACTAATATATGGGGGAACGTCAGGCAGATAGTTCCCTGCCACGACCATGTCCCTCCTGACCCAAACAGACCCACACCACGCACAAACACGCGGTGATCTGTGTGATTTCGTAGCGCGCGAACATGTGTCCGAAATTCTCCGTTATGTCATTATCGATTGCGATTAGAAAAGCTTATTTGGGTTTGAAATTTTTAGTAAAACAAAGAAAAAAAACTATTAAAATGCGCGACTGGTGCCTTTGGTCGTTTTTCGTGTTAAATTCAAAATAAATAAAATAAAACTACACTGAGAAAAACAGGCTCTGGTTTTTTTCTCTTCTGTGGGTTTCCCGTTTTCTGGTTTATTTGGGGGTCGTTCAATGGCATCCAAGTATATAAGCAAAAGAGAGTGAGAGAAACATAAAAGAACATTGAAATTCATTGCTGCTATAAAGCAACCCTATGTATTTGCGGAAAAATTTTAAATGTCAAGCCTTACTCCTTTTTCCAAGGCTTAGCTCAGAATAGCATAGCTTGGGGCAACTATAAATATTGTAACGAATTCGCTTTTCTAAGATAGGACTCGTACCAATAGATCGTGGATACAGACACATACATATCACTTACAATAAATAACCAAATAAACTAATATACAGAAAACATAACTGCATGCAACACAGTCAAACAACAACAAACAAAAAATCATGTCTGGTAGACCTGCTACTACGGGACAACCCCAAGCCGCAAACGCTGCCATCTGAGAACGTTCGCAAGCGCTAGCCCATGCGTTTGGGAAACGCGTTTATACAACGCTCGCCAGAGCAACTGGGTGTAAACCGAACACAGGAAAGGAAAGTCTTCACCGTCGATCCTACAAGAGGAGGGGCTGATGTCAAAGAAAGGTCATTTGCCGAGCTAAAGGAGAAAATTGCGGTGGTCGTCAAAATGATGGCCCCAACTCCTTCTGGTTCTCCGAAACCCACCACGCATCAATCGATGAGGGATTTGGTGAATTGGCTGGCTACGCTCCAAAAAAAAACGTCGAAGAAGTTAGAAAAACAAATGCCGAAAAATGCGGTTAGAAATGGCATGATACAGATGGAAAAGGGAGGTAGGGTAGGCATCTAAAGCACGCTAAGGGGGAGTGAACTGTGGTCCAAGGGCGAAGCCAATTAAATTGGTGAATAAGCCGGACGTAATAATAATCAAGCAAGCGATGATATTCTCAAAAGAGGCAAAAAAGATGCTGGGCTGCAAAAAATCGGCGAGAATGTTGCCATGTTACATAAAACATTGAAAGGAGAAATGCTACTGGAATTTAGGCAAACTGTAAAAGAAGAAAACACGGCGTCCCAACAGTTGGTGGAACAAGCTCTCGGCCAGAATGTCAATGTCAAACTAATGACTAAACAAACGAAGAATTTAAGGGCCTAGATGGAGTGTCTTCGGCGGATGATCTAATGGCAGCCATTAACACAAGGTTTAGTAGTTTAAGTATCAAGAACGAATCGATGGTGTCAACTAGGAAAGCATATGCCGACATGCAAACCGCAACTATCTCAATCCGAACAAAAACCGCTAAAGCGTTACTTAAAGTCGGGAAAATTAATGTTAGATGGTTAGTAAGCAAAATCAACGAAAAATTTCCAGTGCTAAAATGCTATAGATGCTAGGAGGAGGCCTACATTGCTAGAATTTAAAAGGAAAAGAAAGACAGACGCAAGTACTGCCTAAAGTGCAGTCACCGAGAGCGCGAGTAAGAGACTGCACTAAGAGCACGTGCTGTGGGATATGTAAAGAACGGGGTAAGCCTCATAACCATCCGCTGGCCGACAGAAATTGCTCGCTCGCTTGCGATTTCAATAACTGGGAGTTTGATTGGGGATAGCAATAAGCGAATGCTAAGGGTGGGGTCACAATTGAATCCTTAACCTCGACCGATATGACCATCCTAAACGCAGGTGGCAAAAACACTTTCAACTGTCGTCGTAAACGGCGTTTTAGGGGCCCCAAATGGAAACCAGAATCACTAGATAAGAGGCTTTTTGGGCAGACGCTGGAAGAATGTAATATACAACGATATTCTGAGACTACCTCTGCCAGAGGAAGCTACGATAGTGGGTTTCGCTGACAATATAGCAATAACGATCGTGGTAAAGAATTTAGGGGAAATTAGTGCTTCAGCGAATAGAACCAGCAGTATGATTGAGAGGTGGCTGCAATCATTGGAATTAAATCTGGCAGATGACAAGACAGAAGCGGTATTAACAACCTCAACGAGCAAGCTTGAAAAAGTTACAATTAAAGTGGTAGATACTAGGATACAGTCATAAGGCTACACCTAGGAGTGATGGTGGACCGCAGAAGATCACTTAAACGGTACCTGCAGTATAAGGGTGCGAAGGCAGCGGCTTGAGCGAAATCGCTATAGCGTTTACTGCCAAACATTCGGGGCCCTCCACAAGATCGTAGAAAACTGATACAAGAGGCGGTAACTGCGACGATACCGTGTGGCTCTTGCGTATGGAAAACAGCGCTAGATATGCCATCATATACAAGAGGCATCCAAGCAGCACACCAGTTCTGTGCGCTGAGAGCTTGTGCCGCATATCGTACGTTGTCGGAAGGCGCGGCACTGATTATCGCTGGTGTAATACCAAAGGACTCGCTGGCTAAAGAAGTCATATGCAAAGCTAAATTTTACAGCTTTCGGGCTGACGTGGTCAGGCATCAAATAAGATGCCGGCTAAATGAGAATTGGCACGATGGCTAGAGTAGGGCGAGAAAGGGCCCATGGACATTTTGTAGTTTTTGCAAGTGCATCGAAAAAGCTGTTCTTTGGAATCACTTGAGGGGAAACTAACGTGGCTATAAAAAGTGGAAAGAAATAATATCCAATATGTTTTCCCTCGCGAAAGGAATAAATCTATAGCTAAAGCACCTACTTTTGAGTTTACTCAAAATGAAAATAAACCAGTTGGTGAAAAAATTGAAAATTTAACTTTCATTCTATAGAAAGGAGAAATTCTTTTTACATAGTTTGAGTATTTTCTTATCATTAAAGCTGTAGTCGGTTTCAGTAAATTATTTGAGATAAGCATTTAACCTCTTTCGCTGACTTTATACTAATTATAAAGAAAGGCATAATATCCGCAAGTGCTTGAAAAGTATTCGTTGTGCTGCTTCTTGTTATATGTATACGTGTAGCAGATTCTATTTAACGAATTGCAAAATCGTTTATTCAATTGTTATGACCATAGGAATCAAAATATTCTCCTCCATCGAATTGAAGCAAAAGGCAACCCGATGCTGGTTAATTAGAGTAGTCAGTATTTGCTGTTATAAGCGCAGTTTTAGAGTTCACTTTCCGAGGTAAATTATTAGCTGGAAAAACGTCCTGGAAGTACTTCTTTGTAGAGAGATATGCCTCGAGTGTTTGTTCTATTTGCATCGTATCCATTTTAAAGCTTAATTTGCAGGCTTTTATTTTTATCTATCTGTAACGTTGAATCATACTCGCAGTAAACTATGCAAGTTACAGCTGACGATGATGCACGAGCAAATTTGACTTCAACGCGTATGTTTTCTTGTTTTAAAATTTTAACACGCAAATCGTTATTACAATGGCCAACGGAAAGGTCAAACGATAGTATAAAACAGTTATTATCGAAAAGTTTCTTATTTATAGAAAGACCACAATCTGAATGATTGATGCCGGCTGATTTGAATAGCAGCCTTTAAGATCTGGTTGATCTTAACTTTGCTGCTGACTAACCGAAATCAACTGGTTGAGCGGGTATTTGAACACCGTTGACTGACAAATTAAACCTTTGCAAACAAAGGGATTCGAATCTGAAGGGATCCATTGTTCGATTGCTTGAATAAGCACTATTGTGAACCATATAAAAAGCTAAAAATGTTGGAAGTTGTCCTATGACGATATTATCTAAAGATAGAATATGATTTCCAGGATACAGAGTGAATGTCTTAAATTCCACTTTGATAAATGGATATAGAGGTGCTTTTGTTTGTAATGAGCAACCAGTGTTACAGAATTATTAGTTATACGATTCATAAACAATTTCGCGTCCAGTGTTTTAAGCTGCGTTTCCTGATCACGATTTTCCACTAAGTAAAATGATGATTTTTCCAAATTAAATGTAATGCGCAAATCAACATTACTTAGTAAGAAGTTTGCTTGAATAAAGATACCTCCATGCACCTTCTCAACCAATTCGACTGTATTACTCTTGCCAAACAGCTCAGTTAATCGCTTTTTACCATCATGAAAAACTTCACGATAAATGTATTTGACCAGCATCAGTGGCATAATTAAGTAGAGTTTGTATGTATGACCTGTAGCGATAATTGTTATCACCTTGCGAGCCCAGAATATTATTTAAGTACACGGAGACGCTTCGAAACATTGAATGTAGAAGATTCTTAACTACGCTACACTTATCCTCAGCAACATCATAATTACCTTTATTCTTCAATTGAACAACCAATTTTAAATAAACGCTGAAACAATCTCGATGTGTATCTCCATTACCAAGACGGAGAAATTCTGTAGAGATAGGATTGTCTAAGGATTGAATGGGTTCATATCAGTCTTCTTCTGTGTTTAGCAAGCTGCTTTGAATAGGATGAGGTGCAAATAAATCTAGTTTGCTTTTCATACAGTCTATATGGGTGCTCATAGTTCCTAAGCAAGTGAATCCTTCACTTCCTTACGTAGACGGAATTTTTTCGTGCGTTTCACTTTAGATCTTCTTACATTACTTTTTGTAGAGCCCTTTTGAAATTTAGATTATATCTTGTTGACTACTTTTTCTGTGATATTACTTAAAACCTTTTTGCGCTTCCAAAATGTTTCTGAGTGGTTTGTGACGGAAATCATTCAGAACAGATTTGCCAGTATTTACAGCTTGGTCTTTAATCGCGTTCAAACCGAATAGAAACAACGGTTTTCAATTTCTAAACGAAAACACTAAGAATGAACCAATACCGCGCCCACGTTGTACTACTCGGGCGGACACATAATGATCGCATCCTTATCCCACCTCCACTTTTATTAGAGTAATATGAAGTATATGCTTGCCCCATGCCAGTCTGTTACACTTCTGAATGAAATGTTAAATGTGCTCTCTAAAGTGAACAGAAATGTAAGTAGATATAACTGAATCACGAAAATTATATTTGGCACTATCTGCATTAACTACGAGTACAGAGATGTTTTTATAATAGCAATTTCAAGGCTGTAGCACTCTACGCTTTTGGACTCCAAACACTTTCCTTTTCCATTAAACGACAGAACATGAAGACATCTCAAAATTTTATCTCCAACGCAACGACGTGTTGTTACATCGGTACAAATAAATGATGGTGAATATTTCCGCGCTTGTTCTTGAGGAGTATTATTTTCGATTTTGACATTATTTAGAAACAATTCAGCTATTCCAAGTTCCCATTGATCATTTGTAATAGTAGCAAGATTTACAATATTTGTAAATGAAGAGAAAGTATTCTTTTCGTAAAAGGCAGCTGAAGTGTTGCTTAATACAATAACCGAAAAATCCGCCATGTAGTTCGTAGCTTCAAACCTATTGGATAAATGAACTCAAAACACATTTCTGACAGTCTTTTAATTAAGGTTGGTAAAAATGTACATACAATATAAAGCAATGTACTTAAAACTATTTTCACCCTTCAAATTTGGAAATTCCAGAATCAACTTTTGATTTCCGTCCGGATTAATAACATTTGCGGACACACCATTTTTAATTAAATCAATCTTGATTTTAAGTTGGCTTCTAAGTCGAGTCTAATAGGGAGAAATGCGTTTCTGAATTCTTGTTTCTATGTCAGATTTTGCAGGTTCTTGGCTTCCTTGGTGTGGTTTGGCTTGTATGCTTCCTGTTAAGAACTTTTCAGGCGTTATAAATACATCTTTCGAAATACTGTCATCCAAGTCACTTTGCAATTTTGCCCATTTTTTGAATGTGCTATCATCGTTTCCGTTTTTTAGGGGGATTTCAGGTCTCTCAAAGCGTCAAAGCGTCATTTCAGGTATGCGATCATAGATTTGCTTAAGTGGTTTTAATTTTCTTTTAAGGTAAGTACTTAACTCTTCTTTAATTTTGATCCACTTATTATATTATGAAAGAGAGACGTTGTTGCCATATCATAATAGCTTTCTATAAATAAACTTCGTTGAATATTTGTCATTCATCAATCCAACGTATGCGTTTGGGTGCAATAAAATTACTTTATTTAGTTTCGGTTTAAGTTCATCAAACATTATAGGCAAGAACCCGCCACCTTTCTGCACAAGAACCTTTCTTTTGGACTCTATGGTGGCTTTTGGTGTCGAGGTGAGTCGAAGTTATTTTTTATACATTTTTTAAACCTCGACATCTTTATTTTTTAGTTAAGTGTTTCCAATTATTGTGTTAAAGATAATTGCAGTCAAAGTTTTGATTAATTCATCATCAGCACAATTGAGTATAGATTTTTGAATTTGGCATTGTCGGTTTTGAGGACATACAGCCTGTGTTTGTGTTTCTTCAATCCCTTCAAACTATCTTTTAAGTCCATTTTCTCTAGTGTCACAGAAACAATAGCAAAAGTTCAATTTAAATACGTTCGTTTTGTATCCTAATAAATCATGCTTTGTATAAGGTCGGTTATTAAATAACCGTGAAGTTTGCTGATCGCACTTTTATATTATAGTGTGATCGTATATCGTGGTTAATATGCATCCACTTTCAAATGTGACAGAATTACGCAAAATAAGCACAATTCATTTGCAAACAGCAAAAGAAGAATTATGTCACACTTCAACTAGTTGAGAATTGCATTTTGTAATGCAATACTACGCTAGGCGCCCTAATTAAATGAATCCGCCACAATTTGATGCTTACGCTAGCAATAAAATATTTTCTACAGATAGCAATGCCACAATTAAATAAAGTCAATTGTTGTGGATTAACAATTAAACAAAGTGTTTCATTCGTTGTATGAAAAAGGGCGTTCCGTCCGTCTAAGTTACCTAGCTAGGGACAACTTCTAGCCGATCTTGTATTGGCACTGAAAGAAGTTGACAGTCTTGGCGGAAACAGCCGAGCAGTTTAGAAACTTATTCTACACCACGACCAAAGATTCATAGGGAATCTTTCTAAATCTTTCTCCACGCACCATCAACATTCATTACGACATATTCTCATAAGTTTCGATGAATTTTCAGGATGAATTTGTCTCGCTAAACATTGAAACTATAAGATATAGCCAGGGTTTTCAAAAAGGATTGTATATTTTGAATTCAATGAAATATCTGTTGGGTGCGAGGATTTGTGAAAAACGTTCTGTGTTACTGCGAATCCGGAAAAATTTCTATATCTTAGTGAAAAGTTCACAAACTGTTTTATTGGAAGCGCCCATCATTAAGCCATCGAGTGTAGTGAGAGCTGGTTCATTGAAAACATTTTCCAATTATTCAATATGTGCCACGGACTAATCAAGAAATCCTTGTTATAAATAAGTGTTTCCAAAAATTTTGTTTTACCTGACTTTGAATGTCCGTTAATAAGCGTAGTAAATGGGTGGTAAAATTGATAAAACATGTTGCCTTGTTAATCATAAAATAGAGAATAAACTAGGACTTCATAGAACACATCATTTTATAAATTTATTATTTCATCTGAAGTGAAGAATAACTTTAATATCTTTCCAAGGAATATTCCGACCGATCAGCGAAAGGAATTTATCATATGAAAACCTCCATATCTGAAAGATGCAATAGAACATTAAAAAATTGAATATGAAAAATGTTTGAGATGAACGGTAATTACAAATGGGTAAACTTAATTCAAACCTTACTAGCCAACTACAATGATACATATCATAGAACAATAAAAATAAAACCAAACGAAGCCAACACAAGCAATGAGAACCAGATATTACAAAGCGTACATAATTTTCCCGAAATATTTCCAAAACCGAACTTTAAAGTTGGACATTATGTTAGAATAAGCAAGTTTAAACGATCATTTTTTAAAGACTATGAATCTAACTGGACCGCCGAATTATTTCAGATTAGTAAAATAAAAATTACAAATCCTGTTGCTTACATTATTGTGGATCATAGGGCGAATGCAATATTGGGATCATCTTATGAATACGAAATGCAACAAATTCGTGACAGGAACGCCTATTAGTGGAAAAGGTATTGAAAAAGAAGGGAAGCAAATTTTTTTTGCGAATAATTCGTGGTTTAACGAAACTCAATTACTTCGAATAAAATGTGTAAGATCAAACGAAAGTGTTTGCTATTATTACTTTTATTGCTGCTGCTATTAATAATAAAATCTAAATAAAACGAAACTCAACAATTTTCATTGCGTATTAATTTTCTTTTACGTTTATTCACTTATGCGTATTATTTACAGATAGTTAATTATGTGTTTTGATTAGTTATTTTATAGTTTCCCCACGCTAGTGTGGTAGTGGAAATCCTTTGCTCTAAAATACATCGCTTATTATCTAAATAAAGCCTGAAAACCTTTAACTTTATGGCTTCCTGTTCTTTGTTATTGAGTTCATCATTGACTATGTGTGCGTACCTTTTGGCTTTTAAGCCCGCAAACTTGGTCAAAATTCTCCGAGCATTCCCATCTTTTATCAAACCTAATCCTTTTTTGCTATTAGCATTGATATCATGTATACCGCCTGGGAGATTATCTAATGTGTCAAATTTATGAGGATTATTTGTAATAACATCAACTATATTACCATCACATTCTATTATGAGTGAACCTGTATTTACATATATTATCTTCATTCTTTGGCCTTGATTAATTAAAAAGTTATAGTAAAAATCGTACATCCAATCACTTAGAGAGTTCTCACACAGTTACCCCGACATGGGGTAACATTGGTTTGCCATGCACTATATCCTTTTTCCGTAATTCGATTCCATTCAAATCATTATCGAATATTTCAATACCCTTCAAGTTAGGTTGCGCTATGAGAGCTCTATACACTTCAGAATTTCTTCTGTTTCCATAATTAGTAACTAAGAGATTATCCCGACGCTTTTCAACATTTTCCCGGTTGCATCGTAAACAGCTTTATTAATTTCATAAATTTTGGCAGCTTTTCTTCTGTTGGTATCTAAACTAATATAGGGCTCTAACCAAGCTTTTTGATTAAATTTTATTATTCCATGAATACCTATCAACTGTAACCCTTACTGCAAGCAGACGAGCAGATTTCTTAGATGAATCTTATAATTCGCTTTATGGGTTACATCTTCTATGCGTTTTGTGTAATTTCCAGTAGGAGAAATTCTATTATCTGCACAAAAAGGAAGGCAGTCGTCTTCATCATGAATAGCAGACGGATAATCTAGGTCAACTTCCAAAATGTTACCACTACTTCCATCGCTATCAATGGAGCAAATGTCGAAATGTTTGACTTCAGTTTCACTTACACTTAGGAAGTTGGAATAGGGAAGCTTCTGGGACATGGCCCAGCCATATAAATTGTTTGCATCCATATAGGACAAATAATTTTCCCATTTTTTTTCATCATAATTTTGACCAAACTTGTTTTTTGACTCGGACAACCTCTGGGTACACCGCGTAGTGCCACTTCAGGATCGTCAATTAGTTCCAATTCAACTTAAGTGTATTGAAATACATGTCATCCCACGGGAGAGATGGGGTTGTAATATAATCACATGGATCTAGTTTCTAAATATAAGAACTTGAAATTTTCGACAACGTCGGTTATTATGGAGACATCACTTTCAAGGTACAGAAACATATAATCCTTAAGGCTTTGACACTTAAACGCGTCCCATACCCTCTGAGCAAAATTGTAGTCACCCTCATTATATTCGCGATTGGTCAAATAGTTATAAAAGCACTCGCGGCTTGGCACAGTTGGGTCATCAAGTTTTTTTGATGTCGCTTATATAATCGTACGGAAAGGCACCCTTATAGCTATCTCATTAATTTTCTGGATTCGTAAAACTTTTCCTTAAGGTTTTAAACCGGCTGGGCTCTAAATACTCAGCCAAATTTTTTGAACTACAGTTTAAAAATCGATTAGAATCCACGAAATTCTTTAAATATTATAACTTGTTCACCTCCATTACTCTCTTAGTAATTGATATGTACAACTCTTTGGGGCTTCTGCGTTGGTTGTTCACGTTGTGATGGATGCTAAGGTCTATTCCAGTATAGCTGATGCAGCTGATCCATTTTATGGTGCATATGAGCAAAAAAATCGGCTATACAGTTTTTTCCTATGGAACAATTCGCGGTCAGTCACAATCAAGCCACAGAAATTGCACCTTGTACGCCGGACACCGATTTTTCCTCTATTCAACGAATCAGCTTGCTGCAAACTCAGCAGACAGACGCTTCCAAAGTCGGGGCAGAAGTGATTTAATAAACTTCCAATATTATCAACTGCAGTATGACAAAATAATCAATTGTTTTTTTAAATATTTAACATTCCTTTAAATTGAACATTGGCAGTTTTCTCGCTTTGATGGTTTGATTATTCTAAGAAGAAGATAAGAGAAAAGTCTGTTTATATAGAATAGAAATATTGTCACAAATAATATGTAAAATTCAATTTTGGCTTTTTTGCCGTTCATAATATACCGTAATTCTGGTTCTGTTTGCATCTTCAGCTGGGGTATTTATTTATACTGCTACGGAAATCCCAAATCTAGATCTTTCCAGCTAAGTTATTTTCCCAAATAATAAATTCCTTAAAGAAAAAAGAAACCAAATGCACATTCGCGAGGCGTCATGCAGTTGCAGGCCGATGAAAATGATTAGCGGAGAAGCGGACAGGTAAAAAAACCAAGTGCACACTGGCAGGCGCGTCATGCAGCTGCAGGCCGATGAAAACGGTTACCAAGAAAAGCAAGTTAACGAATTAAACATCAAGTCATAAAATTAAGTACTAGTAATATAATGGTAAAAATGTATATAAATAGAATATTTGTGAAGTGTAGCATAAGTAGAAAAAAATATTTGCGTTAAACAGTCGAAAGTATTGCCAAAAATAAATTGTAAATAATCCTGTATTTAAAGAAATATAATTGGAAATAAAAGAACTTTAAAGTGTATTTTCCTTGACCAAAATATTCGCGATCCAGTGATTCGAAATATATCTTAGAAAACCGAATTTTAGAACAATACGAATGGAAATAGTAATTATAATAATAATACAAATAAGAAAGCATAATTAAATGTTTGAGTGTTTGGAAAGGCAATATCGTGAAAGACAATTTTTTCTTCCTGGAAATTTGTCTATGCATTTCTATGCAATTCTATGTTTAGTTGTTATCAACATCATAAATAATGTATGCCCCCGAAGAATGTATATAATAAGGAAAGGATTGATCGAAGGCCATTTTTTGTGAACGTGGTATCAGGGTGTGTAATTGCAAAGATACGCGTGTGGTGTAATTACGTACTTTGTTACGAACAATCTGTTTTTTCTCAGAAAATCGAGTTGGAGTTTGAATTGTTTGTATGTAGAAAGAATATGTGTTGTTATTTTAAGGGGACGGGAAAGGACAACCGATTTTGAGGGAACGGTGTTCTTATGTTAGTGATGTGATTTGGCGGGGTAGTTCTGTGTGTGCGTGTGTGTGTGTGTGTGTGTGTGTGTGCGTATGTGCGTATGTGTGTGGATATGTGTGTTTGTTTGGATGGGGAGTGACGTGGTCGTAGCGGAAAAGTGTGTATCGGACGTTCCCCCGTATATACACTATTGTTCGTACAGGTCGAACTTTTGACGAGCAAAAAAAGACGTCTTTTCTCCTGCCGGCTGAAATTCGTGTTGGCGTTTGCCCATATATATACTGCTTTCATAATATTAATTGTTTAAATATTTCATTCACGTACGTGGAAAATTGCGACTTGTACGTTGAACTCAAAGCATACAGGGAAGAGATTCCATTATAATGAGCGTTACATCTTATTTCAATTTTTGCTGGATGTTGCATACAGCCACACCTAGTCAATATATTGGAAGTATTGTAGAGTATCTGAAGAATAGTAGCCAACTTATCTTGACTTATTTAAATAGCCCAAGAATTTAAATTTCTGCTAAAGTGAACACAATTTTCTCCATTCTCTCCTCTTCCACTTATCACCAATGTCTTCCACTCAATTAAGTTTTGTGAGATTAACCGCAAGTAAAAGAAAAAAAGGCACTTTTCGGTTTTCTAGCACAGTAGACATAAAATTAAATAAATTTTTTATTAGTTAAATGCCAAATTTCATAAATTTCCGAAACAATTAAATAAGTTTTTGTCATTACATAGTTCTTAAAAACCCTTTAAGGCAGTAATTTAATCAAATTGTTTTAAGAAGATTTTTTCCCTTTCTTCTAGTTTTACAATAATAGGAAAGTTGAATTTCTGTTAAGCCACACTTAAGTGTAATTCACTAAGCTCTTTATAAATTCATAGCTCTCTTACCTCGTGGTTTAGTGTTTAAGCATTATTTTGCTTTTTTTTTTACAATATCTCGAATCAAGATACATATGGAAGGCATATTGCATACAGTGTAATGGCATATAATCTGTGGATGTACGCGTGATGCATTTTATTTAATAAAAGAATTACATTAGCAAAACCGCAGACAATAGCAACAATGAGCGCAAATAAACTGCTCATTTTAGGAAACAAATTCGAGCACATTAAAAATGCATTTCATATCATCAAAGTTCAATTTCTATATTCAATTGTTTTTCGGTGAGTTTTTATTTTAATTCGTTTTTCGTTGGCCATAACATTTTTCGAAATTTATTTAAAATGTTATTGTTTTATTGCTGTCGTGTGTTTTGTTCTTGTTGTTCATTGATAGAAAGAACCACATTTCAGCTTTTTATATTATTATAGGAAGCATTTGATTTCCCTTTGAACTCTCGCTAGAATTTCTCTGCT
Source organism: Glossina fuscipes (assembly GCF_014805625.2). Classification (NCBI taxonomy): domain Eukaryota; kingdom Metazoa; phylum Arthropoda; class Insecta; order Diptera; family Glossinidae; genus Glossina; species Glossina fuscipes. The sequence continues at coordinate 803,176 of NW_023998432.1, read as the reverse complement.
CTGGATATTTAACCAAAGTAGCAGAGCCAACTGCGAGAATAATTGAAGGCTGTCCCTGAATTTTAATTACAGTGTCATTCTAACCTAGTCGGGATAAGCACAAACAAAATCTCCAAAAATTAGTATTAAAATATTAAATAAAGACAACAACAAGAAATAACCGGTAAAACGTTTATGTTGGCTTGGATATGAATCCTAAAAATACACCAGTTTTGATAATACCATATCACTATTTACGGTTAGAGATATGTTAATCTTGCGTGGATGTATACAATGTTCAGAAACACTTGAGATATGCTCTTCTTTATTTTTCCGAATTGTTCAGAATTATTTTTCAAAGCAAGTACGTTCGTCCGCCAATAGGCTTACATCTGTTCACGTTCTATTGTACATGGCACAACTTTATAAGATAATATTGTAAGCAAATTGCTACACCGGTATAGCTTGGCTTAAGAATGCAATGGATTGAAAGCATTCCTCCGACCGTTTCTTAAAAAAAAAACATTGTTATACAAAAGCAAATTTTACATTACTAACATTTTTAGATAAAGATTTATAAAAAATACTATTTTGCTATCCATGGAAAATTTAGTTGCGGTGGGGCCATTTTTTGAATCCCCTCCCAAACAATCATTGTCGAAATAATTAGCTCTTACATGGCAACAAGATCCATTTTTTATTATTTTACAATGAAAGTTGGTTTACTATTATACCCACTTGGCATAGAAAATGAATGCGTGAAGTCTGGACAACAACGGTATATTTTTCGAATTTTCTTATCATATGATTATGTCCGCTGGAGTGGTATGGGATATTGAATAGTCTCCCTTTTACTTATTTAGTTTATTGTGAGCTCATATAGTCCTTATACTTTTGAATGATTGCAATAAATTGATATTTAAATTGAATTTCAAAAAGTTTCAGGATTTTTTAACCTTTTATTTCAAATTCTCAAGTTGTATGCTCTTGTTCATAAGAAAATTAGATTCATTTCTAAATTTTGGAATGTTAAAAGCAATGTTAATGCTTCTTTTGGCCTGTACTATAGCTTTTAAGATTCACATATTATTCGTGTCCATTTTTCATTTCCCATCACAGTTCAGTAACATTTATTGTCGTATAGTATATATATATTTTACATATCTGTCAGCTACATCAAAATATAAAAGCGTAGATATTGAAAGAATTCTATTATTGACAATTCAATATGTTGATCTTCACTGGTACGTAGGTGCTAATAATACAACTTTGACATTAAGTAATCACAATATCTATCGCAATACCATAACTCAGAGTGCTGGTCGCATTCAAAATTCTCAGTTCACTCATACCTCATAAATCTCCGTCATCAACCTTGAACTCGCTGACAATAACGGATGATCGTTCCTTTATATTTTTATATTTGAAAATCTTGGACATATGTTATTTCATTTCGGACGTTTATTCAGGCACGTTCATTTAAGGGTCATATATTCTTTAACAAATTTATTTTAAAAGTATCACGTCGAAGAACATTAGTTTCTTAAACAAGTTTTGCAGTTTAGTTTGCTTCAGCACCTGTTTCTCCAAAAATATTGCGTCTACGTTATTGTCGCATTCTTCTATAAGATTATCTATTTTCTATTAAATTATCTTTGGCGTCTTTTTATTAAATGAGCAAAGAAAGTAGTGTCAATAGCAAAGAACAGTAAAGGGAGACCAGTCAGTCATATAATCATACCATGAAAGCAATCATAAAATGAAAGCAAAAGAGAAGTCTAATTCCGAAATTATAAAAATTAGAGGACATGCAAATGAATTGAAAAATTATTATTGAAAAACAATATATATAAGCATATAAGCATGTATATTTATATAGATTATATAATTATTTATTAGCTTTTACTATATATGGTATTAAGTGACGCACCTACGCAACTTTTATGATTTATGATATAAAAGAATGACAAATGTACGGAGCGTATGAGTGTTATTTTTTATAAATAGTTTGTTATTTATTGACCAAAAAAGACTCCTGTAGCCTTGTTTTTTGCAAATATTCGAAACATTATAATTTTAATTATTGTAGAAGGGAAGTTATGCTAAAAGAAATCGTTAGTTATAACATCATTCTTTTGCAGAGATAGAAAATTAATAATAAATCTATTTTATAATATTTTCTAATGAAAAGCATTTTTTTTTTTTTTTTTAAGGAAATCAACTTTTGTTATTTATATAAGAAGCATATACTATATATCTTTTCTATAATATAATATCTTTTTCACTTTAATATATAATAAAATATAAAAAAAAATTAAATTGAAAGTATTTTATTAAGGGCAGTAAAACGAGCAGTCTTACACGTTTTCATGAGTATTTATTTTTCTTATATTCACCGCAAAGCCAGAAATTTGTCTTAGTTCCGTTTTCACATGTGGGCCAACAAAAATATGCATGAAAGATCGCTTTAAAGTATGAACGTTTTCGATTGACGTGAACTTATGAGCCATTTTAAAAGTGTTCACTCATTCGCTTCTCTATTAATTGTTTACTATTGGAAAATTTAAAAATTAAAACTGGAAAAAATTGAAATTCGTCAGATGAATCTTTATTTAACGGCCAAATTTGAAAATGGCCTTGCTCTGCCCAAAATCACGTCTATAATACACGGACAGTCTAATTTTCAATTAATTGCAAGCCTTAGTAGTGTAATTAACAAATAAGGTGTCTAATAACGGACAAAGCCATAAACAAGAAAAAAATTTTTAATAACAGATAAAAAAACTAACACGTTAAGTTTGAAGGCTTTCGACTATTTCATAAAATAATTTGCGTTCATTTTTGATTAGATTTTCTTCTTTAAAATTATTAAACTGACAGATTTGCCTTAGGATGAACAAATTTTGCGACGTTTGCAATGCTAGTAGACTAGTAATTTCACATATTTCAATGCAAAGTGTGTAAGAAATGCACAATGAATGCACTTGAACACAATGTTTACTCTAGAGCATTTAAATGAAAAATCAATGTTACTTATATCTAAGTAAGAATATGCGAGGTCCAAGCGAAAAGCTCTAAATCTAAAAGGTAAAAAAGTGCAAAATATATTTCAAGAAATGCGTTTATCACACTGTAGCTTTTTGTGCTTTTCAATCAAGGGCAGTTAAAATTCAATACCTTAATGTAGTTCTCTCTACCAACTCAGTGGACGTAGAATTAAGAGTGAGACCACCAAAAGACGACTACAGACATTTTCTAAACGATAGCTTGTTGATAAGACATCGCTAATCTTGGATCCACTTCTCTTAATCTCTTAACGCACTACATACATTCCACACGCATACCCTATCAGCAGTTATCGCAACAAAACTATTCGCGTGCGCAAGTTGACTTATTTGACCTCAATTATTGTAAGGAATAGTTTAAGATGGGAAGACAAAAATTTCGTTATTTGCAATGATATTGTCGTTAAAGGTCAAGAACTTTTCCCTTAGCCCTCGCAGTGTTAGCTTAATGCGTAAGATAAAATGAATTTTAATATGCTTTCTTGCCCTGCATACAGATTTAACAGATGTAAAGTTCAAAGATTTTCAGTATTTAAATATTTTGTTGTTGTGATCTCACTGTTACGAGTAAGTAACCGTTCCTGGAGAAAGACAGAATGCATTACATATATGAAGAACTCCGCCGAATAATAGGATGGATAAGTTTTTTATTAATTAAAAAAAAATTAAAGAAAATTTTTTATCGATACATAGTCGCAGGCATTGTTTTCGTTACTTGCAAATTTCTCTTTTATTTCTTTAAACAACAATGATACGAAAAGTTGATTATGAGGGGAAGCAATTGTAAATGGCGGATAAAGTCGATTGTTGGAAGATAATCGCAAGCCCATATCGTAGGTATTTTAAGTGTACTGGATAATTTGCAAGTGTGTTCGAATAGAAAATATTTATGGATACGCTGCTGCTATGTCCATGAAAGTGCTTAAAGCGAGTAAATGAATTGCATGTCGCAAAGATAGTTAATTAGACGTAATTTCTTCAAAATTTCAGTTATAATCTCTTCCTCGGACTCGGACTCGGTGCTCAATAGCTTTTTAATTCAATTTTTCTTGGAGTGTCTTGAAATTTTAATTTCAATTTGAACATAAGATCTTCCAACGAGAGGCTTTTTTTTCATTTTTTTAAAATCAATTGAGAAGTCATGTAAACTATTGCATGCATTCTAAGCAAAAGTTCAACTGGAAAGATATTTTTAATGATTTTGATGAAGGTGTTATTCAGTAGAACTGCTCTCTAATAAATATTGAAGAAACATTTCAACGTGTATCTGCACAATGATTAGTGTGGAAAATTTTGTTTTTTAAGATACTTTAGCTGGGGTCACAGATATCGCAGTCAAAGATCTTAACTAACAACATAAATACAATGAAGCTATAGATAAGGAGGCTATAACGTTATTGGTAATTAGATTCGTATCAAAATGACGCCTTCGAATTAGATTTTCTTAGCCGCATTACTAGCATTCTGAAAGGGATGAAACTTTATTTCTAGACATAGATGAAACTTAAGACGGTTTACTAAAATTTGGAATTGTAACAACACACTGTAACAGTAAAAGAAGCGCAAGAAGAAGTTTTGATCTGCAAAGCAACCAAAATTGCAAACCTTTACAGTAAGCCATGGATTACAATTTCTAGAATACCAAAAAGCATTTACTTAATGACTTGTAGAAACCAGAAAGTGATGTTAAAATTTTGAAACGCATCCGACTTAAGAATAAGATCATTGTTTACGAAAGCCAAGAAACAAAACCAACCTCTTACATTAGGCAAATTGCAGAAGTTCAACTGTAATCTATTGACGTGTCGAGCATATTTGTCCAGGTACGGCGGTATCTGATTATCATCTGCTAAGTGATAATGCAAAATATTTTTCATACATTTTTTTCTTTATTTATTTATTCGTTTTGATCTACAATGTACATTCAGAGTGAAACACTGAACACACTTTTTTTAAGATCAAATGCCTAAATTATGACATTGTGAAGAAGAACATCGATCAAAGGTATCAGAAAAGTTCAAAGTAAACAGTTTTAAAAATATTTTTTGGCTTAAGGTGTGCTAGCAAATGAACACAAATCTAACAAACTATATTGGTTTTATATTGTGGGTGTAAAAAAGTAAATTAACATGACCTATTTACATACTTACATAAGTTTCTAACATGACTGCTTAATTCTACATCATTTTAATGTGAAAGATCCTTACATTACGAAAAGACTTGCGCTTAGTTAGATCAACACTTGAATTATGTAAATACAATAGAATCAGTTTAAAAGCAATTCTTGCTGTTTGCCATTACGAATTTGATAATACGTTGTTTTTCTTATCCTTATCGTCACTAGAGAGTCGTTGATTTATTCTAAGTGTTTTCTTCTTAAGTTAATTAATGGTACTATCGATTCGTCCACATTACTTGGTGAAATAAGCTTTAATGTCCCTAACCGCTACTCGAGGCATCTCGTTTGCATTAAGCCGAGTCAACGTAAATATAATTATGAGCTGTTTAACCTATTTAGAGTTGTTTGCAGAAACCTATATGATGTCTATCACTTAATCTCAATATCAGATTGTTTAAAGTCTTTGCTTAATACGCGTGATTTGCCTATGTCGTATTTAAACTGACTTGCTATCTTAACATCTCGCTATGGTTCGAAAATCACCTGGTGTTGTTTACTGTCATCGATTGCCAACCTTTTGCATTGTTGCAATGGTTTAGGGGTTCACTTGCAATTTGTTTCCGTACTGGTTGTGGGTTTGTCTCTATGCTAGTGATGCGCATGCTTGTATTTCATTTTTTCTTTCCTATTTATGTATTTATGGAATACTATTATAATTGTTTGCTTTTTTTTTTCTTTACTTCTCCTTATACACTTTATACTAATTTTTAATATTAATTTGTATAAGATTTACTTCTAGGAGTCTATCGAATTCGAGTGTTCATTTATTTTAGTTAAGTGTCACGTTTAAATAAATAAATAAATAAATAAGTTTTTTTTTTAAGTAACTAATCCCTCAAGGGACCCTATTCGCGTAACGCGATGGCCGTCAAGAAGAAAGAGAAAAAAAGAAAGAAAGGAATACGGAGGTGGTGGCCGAAACCTAGTGGATGTCAACCCAATCGATAAGTGTTATGCCTTTATCGGCTTAGCACTCTACTATAACTACGACCAAAATTAACTCTACCGCAATGAGATTTGAACGTGCGTACACAGACTTTGTGGTCGCGATTCTTGTCTACTCGGCTACTCAGGCTGATAATTGGAATTCGTACATTGAGACGGTATATAGCGTAAGAAAATCTACATATAAAAACTCCGATCAAAGTCAAATATCGCAGAATGGCTTGTAAAATATATTTCATTAGGGCTTAAAAAATGTTGATTTACAAAAACGTCGTCAGATAAGTAACAATTCATTACCAATGTTTCAATGTTTATTGGAATGTGATCAATTTTGTTCCTAGTCGGCCCCCATTCGTTATTTTGCGAAGTATTTTAGGAGGAATGTATTTGCAAATTTTTTCCCTCATACATAATATAATTAATTGTAAACCAACTTTATACAGCAGTATCTTATATACAATACTGTGTTTAGAATTTCTATTGATTAATGAATATAGCATTTTTGATGACATTGTCGTAAAAGGTTTTCCATATGCTGAATATTATTGCAAAGGATTAACTTGCAAGTATAACTTCCGTATAACTTCCAAGTACGTAACATAATCAGGAAAAATAATTTTACGAACATGAACTGTCAAACAACAAGAAGAGAGAAAACAAAACTTTTCTTTAATTTATTTTGCCAATTAGATATTATACTAATCACAATTCAAGTCCAGTCTCGCTACCACATGCATGCTGCTAGCATCCGAAGAATTTTTTCAAAAGCTTGATCTTTATCGCCACTTAAAGAAAGCAGTGATTTTCTTATATTTCAAGATGGCTTGTTTCTTTTATCCAAAGCACTAATTTTACGATCATATAATGAATTTCTAAACTTTGAATTGTTCTCGATAACGACTCTACCTGGATTAGAAGGCAATGCGCCTTTGCGCGGCGTTCAGGGTAAAGAAAGGGATGGAGCTGCGCGAAGTGTGGCTAGGGAAGGTCGATCAGAAAAATATGGGATGTAAGTTCAAGGAAGCAGAGGAGAGTTTGACCATATGACTGTCGCGGCAGCAAGGCAGTAGTAATGGTAGCGCAAACTACCACTTCATTTCCGAAGCTGCTGGTGGGTTACTTACTAACTGGCCACTGTTCACTGAACAATAGTGTTTGCAAAAGGCGGTTAGTGCAACGTAGGTTCTGCCCCTGTGGCGCTCTGTCGAAAAACAATATGTTCGTTTTGTGTAAATGTCTCATAAATGCTGACTTCAAAAATGTGCAGGCAATGGCGAGTGGATCAAAGTTATAACGTAAGTCAGGCCAGTGCCACGTGTCTCTGTCGCGCTACGCTTATGATGCTTTCAGCAATTGTAAAGAAATAAATGCCCGGCCATATAATTTTGTCTAAAGTAGATGACCAGCGCAAGTTAGACTGGTGGACTAGGGGCGCCATCCCTATGCTACAAGGGCTTCGTCGGGCTTCGGCTGTGAAGTATTACCCAGAGGCTTTTCTTTCTGGCACCAAAAAGTTTAATTTCGTATCTAATTTGAAAGTTCAAAAGAATTATTCATAAGAATCTTTTCTGGGACTTCGTATGTTACGCTCATAATAAATTAACTAATATAATTATCTGCATTCTCAGTTGTAAATGCAGATTAGATCAAGAGTTAAGTAGAGAGTAAATGATCGGAATGAAAGTCATTTAGTGTGTAAAATAGGTATTGCAAAGAATGCCATGATTTCATTCCAAATGTTGCCGCCAAAACTTTGCCTTTGTGCAACACTAATTTCAATATGTGGCATTTAAATCGTCATCATCATCAAGTCATCATATTTGTTCATAAGGTTGCCTAACAAGCTTCACCAAAAAAATAGGCATAATAAACGGTACAGAATTTCCATTAACATTACGAACGTCGAGACTGATGTTTTTAATTGCATCGAGTAAAATATTCAGCTTTTGTTAATTGATATTACAATCCCTCATCGTAACTGATTTGTGCCCTCATGTCTGATACAACAGTAACTCGAATGATCTTGTGATTTGTTCGTGGGTTTTAATCAAGTTTCAAAAGGTGAACATACATCGACATTATTTTTGATTGCAAAATCAAAAAGCTAAAAGTGCTTATTTTGAACACGACGACAGATGCTAAAAATGACCTTAAGCATTGCTATATCTACGATTTAACATTTGAATATAAACATTTAAAAGCTAATTGCATTTTAGCAATAAATTGTTCTTGTATAAGTTGTACACATCTTAAGATTGTTAACACATCCATCTTAACATCAAAAGCTAGTTGAGTGCTTTCATTTTTTTTATAAGAAGGTCAACATTGCTCATAACTGTCCAGGCAAAGGCTTGTTCATTGTTGACCATGCAACGCAGGATTAAACACAGAGTATGTTATCTTATTTTGTTTTGAAGACGAAATATTTCGCAAGCTTGTTCTTCGAGAAGAATTCCTGTTGTTTACTTTATCTCTAATTTTTAGATAATTAGCACGGTTTGGACAACTGCTTTCCGTGCATGTAGAGTTTTGGTTGCAATTTGCAGGCTACTTGTCAGTATAAGTACCAATGCAATCGGCAGTCTTACGCTTCACAGCGCAATAAGTACATTTTCGTCTTGTCCGAATATTTGGCAATTTCTACAATGAAGTCGCCTATTCTTCTGCTTACGCTTAAACATTCTGGTGTGGAGTGTTGAAACACACTGAACCGTTTTCAACATCAAGTGTGGAAATAGTGTCCTACCGATGCTCAACTTATAACTTTTGAATAATCTTTTTAAATTTCCTTGCATCTAAAGACGAGCACAATGTTCGACTGGCCAGTTGGAGCTACTAGAAAGTGTGAACTTCAGCATTGAGGTTCGAACGCACCAACTGCCAAGAGACTGCAATCTTAGGACCACAAAAATAGTCTTTCAAGTTCAAATATTTTTCCCCTGTTTTTGCTCCACGATGTTTGACTCCAATACCCGTCATTTGCTGGATGCGTTAAGTAGAGAATTGCATGTTTCACACTTGATGTTTTGCGAAATAGTGAAGAAAACAGCAAACAAAATGTATAACTCAATGACAGAGTTCGTAATCAACACCAAAACCATCACACGAACGTTTTAATTTCGTGGGAGAAAAACTTGAAGCTTTCGAATCGTCGCCAGTCTCATAGCTACTTAATGATCATCTTGTTGAAAGTACGCTAACATATTTTGGTTTTTAAACGCATTTAAATAAAAGTATATGCCCCTAGAGAGATATGTTACTGTGTTAGAGGAGATAAGACACTGAGCTGTAACTTCTCAACCCTTCGTCGTGCGTTAGAGAAACAAATGATTGAATAAACAACGCGCGGATAAGCGGCCGAACAGACGCACTCGATTTTTTTTTTTTTTATTTTATTTTACCTACCTACACATGAAATTCAACTAAACAAAATTAACGGTCGAATTCAAGTACATCTTAAGATTAAATCTTATACTAATTGTTTTAAAAACTAGTATACAATATCAAGGAAGATATGAAAAAAGAAGAATAATAAAAGCAAAGTAACTTAAAAATAATAATTCATGTATAAATAAATAAAAAGGAAAAAAATAAGAAAAAAAAAGCATGTACACAGCTAGCACACCTGCAACAAGAACAGATCCAGGTTGCAAGTGAACCGCTAAACTATTGGAAACATGCATAAGCTTGGAAACCGACACGTTAACAACACCATATAATTTTCGAATTGGAAAAAAAAGAGACATTAAAAATGCATAGGTAAATCGCGCTTATTAAGCAAAGTTGCTATAATAGACTTTAAAGGGTCCGACAATGAGTGTAAGTGATAGACATCATTTAGGGCTCTGCAAACAACTCTGACCGGGTTAAACAGCTCATAATTGTGTTTACATTGACTAGGCTTAATCAAGTTAAAGTGCCTAGAGAAGCGGTTACGGACATTAAAGCTTATCTCAGCAAGTAATGCGGGCGAGTCAATAGTACCATCTATTACTTTGATTAAGAAGTAAACGCCAAGAACAAATCTACGTTGCTCAAGTGACGGTAAGGATGATAGAAGCAACATGTTTTCATACGGTGGAAGAGAGGCAATCGGATTCCAACCCAAATTTCTAAGGGCAAACAGCAACAATTGCTTTTGAACAGATTCAATTGAAACTACGTAGCAATATGCAAGTTAAAACGTAACCTATGATCAAATAGAACGCCCAAATCTGTGAGCGAATCGACGTCTTGCAACTTGTGCGAATCAATGAAATACTGAGTAATGAATGATTTTCCTCTTGAGAAAGAAAGCTTCTTGCATTTATTTAGATTTAGTTTAAGAAGATTCAAAGAGCAACATGCAACCAAATTATTCAAGTCACAGTGATTGCGATTCTGGATAGAAGGAAGAAAACAGGTTCACATTATCAGCGTATATTAAGACCTGACTGGAATTAATCACCGATGGGAGATCATTAATGTATAAACTAAATAAAATAGGACCTAATTGGCTGCCTTGAGGTACGCCAGACCTATTATGCAGATCAGAGCTTATTCTTTCACTAAAGAGAAAGGGATGCCAGACGCTTAGAGTTTAAAGATAAGTAGTTTATAATGATTTAGTTATTTATTTATTTATTAATTATTACAAATATTAATTCTACTTATACATGAAATTCAACTAAACAAATAACAGTCGCGTTCAATTGGTACTTAAGGCAAAACTTATATTAATAAAACTTAGTATAAGTACAATGGGTTACGAAATCAAACGCTTTGTTAAAATCAGTGTATATAGCGTCAGTGCGAGAGCCACTAGAAAAAGCTTTGAAAACTTGATAAGTGAACTCTAACCCATTTGTGGCCGTAGATCTTCATTTTTGAAAGCAATGCTGGAATGGGTGAATATAAGACTTAATGACAAGAAGTAAATGCTGAGTAACAATTTGCTTAAACAATTTAATTAAGACACTCAACTAGGCGATGTCTCTATAGTGCGCTACGTGAGATATATTTCCACATTTGTGAATGAGAGAAAGGAAACTACTCTTCCAACGCAAAGGGAAAACACCTAAATTCAAGGACTGGTTAAAAATCTTTGAGATAACACCGCATAGCTCGCCAGCGCAAGATTCAAGTACACATGCTGGAATTTCATCAGGTCCAGACGTACAACTATATTTTAGAGAGCTCAACCCTTCAAAAACGTCATTATTAGAAATAACCAAATAAGGAATTGAAACCAGATTAGTTATCGAATGTGGGTCATTTGTTGATATATCGAAATTAGCAGTCGAAAATTTCGTCGGAAATATTCAACAAAGAGATTTGATGTTTCAATATCATCCGAGGACTCAAAGCTATTAAAAAAAGCATGCGAAGGATTTATTAAAAATTTTTATTTCGGATTTAACAAACTTAACTTAACTTAAGAGGATTTAATGAACTGAACGTATCCGCAATAATATTGGTAGTTGAGGGAATTAAATGTATGCCTTGCCGTCGAGAAAGCGAAATAGTCGAAAGCAGAGCCACTTTCCGAAAATTTTTTGAAAAGCTTGTTTTTCCTATTCTCGTAATATTTAGTTGTCTTATTAAACCACGGGGGATACCTGCTTCGACGATGGGATTACTTGATGGGAACAGATGCAGAAAAAGCTTGATTTAATATATTGTAGAATGACGACAGTAAACTATCAATACTTCCCACTTGGAAATCAAGCGTAATATGTGAAAGATGTGATTTTAGCATTAAAACATTGATTTTATGGAAATCATAAAATTTATTTGAAAAAGTTGAATTTGGAATGTTGTAGAAGTTTAACGAACCATCATGCTTGTAATGAAAGGAAATAAAGTAGGAATCAAACAGCCAGAACTACCACTGCAACACCAAGTGACTTAAGCCAAATTGAAGTCACCCAACGCAATGACTACATCGGTAAGTTGAGATTGCTTGGCCACGTCACAAATGAGGGCGGTCTATTTCTTATATATGGAAATATCCGAATTCAGGGGATTATAAAAGAGCAGTTTGCATATAACTGTTTATTAGGAAATTTCGCTCGAACGGAGATAAATTCTATGTTGGAAGTAGTGGGAGATTCAATTGAATACAACGAAGCTGCCGCAGATAAGCCAATTAAAACCCCACCACCATTGCGATACAATAGATCATTTCTGAAAACCTGAAATGAATAATGCAAAAGTTCCGGCGAATGTAGATCGGGCTTTAACCAAGTTTCAGTGAAGCCAAAACAGGAAAACTCCGTGTTCGCAATTTAGGAGAGTAGAGCGAATTTTTGAATTTAGGTCCTTAACATTTTGATACATGAGAGATAATGAGCCTGAAGAAGTTTTTTGAAGGCGACAGAACTGCTGCTTTGATATTACGTGGTCGCTCCTTAACTAAGGATCCAACTGGCCGCAATGGTTTATTTAACAACATATCCATGTTCTCAGTCGGAACTAGAATTTTAAAAGACGAGATTGCTCTAGTTTGAGAAAAACCCAATTTGAAAATGCTGACGCGTTTTGCCACATGGGACTTTCGCCGCCAGATAACTGCCGTCAAGGAAATGTCATGTCTACTAGGAACAGTGACGCTCACGGCTGGGGAGTTTTGAGTTGAGGAGAATAAAGAAGGGGATATCACACTTGCAAGAACAGCTTGTGCGACGTGACCAATTTGGTAACCCGCGTTCACACTCGAACAGCCAGGGGGAGAGGACAGGGGTAATATCATCTTTGCTTCTCTAAAAATACGATATTAAAGTACAAGTTTACCATAACTTTAACCATAGCAGTGTATTAATCTTTGGCAATATGAGAGTTCTTCGATTGGCTACTTCGAGGAGCAACAATTAAAACGCAGGTATCGCGATGCAAACTAGCTTTAAAGAGTACCTTGGGAAAACGACCTGTTAGATAATCATATTATTCTAGCTAGCAATCCTATTATCATAGTTCAAAGACACTTCAAATTAAAAAGCAATAAAATATGATCGACATTGCCAAATGCTTTAGAGAAATCAGTATAAATAAATACATCGGTTTGGTAAGTTCAAATAAATTAGTAAATAATTTCTTTAATAAAATCATGTTACCAAAGGCAGAATATTGACTTAATCGTAGACGAAAGTTGCTTAGCAACCAGAACTTTGAACAAATTTGGCAACTCGCTAAGCTTAGCAATTTCTCTATAATTTTCAATAATATTTCTACGATCGCTTTTATATAAGGGCAGAACATAACTGCTCTTTCGAGATCGAACATTTAAACGGAGGGAATCGAAGCAAAAAGCAAGAAATCGTATGGAAAACCGTTTTATTCTTAACAAACGTAGATGTGTCGTTATCTTTATAAGAGAGATCCCATGCAGCTTCATATAATGTCTTTCTAAGTTTACGAAAATTTGCTTTAGCGGTATATAGAAAAATTTGTTCTAGCAATTATATATATATTGCATTAAAACTAGACATATAGCATCCGTTAATTTGAGGGGTTTGTTGCTTAAAAATTCTGTCTATGGAACAAGATATCTTTTTTTTTTGGATATGTCCACTCTACTATTTCGAAATATGCCATCACCATTTTTACTGAAATCCATCAATTTGACGAGTAAGTTATATGAATCGTCACTTTCGCAAAAATGAAGATAGGAAGTGGAAACTTAACATGAACATTCCCTGATCGGTTCGGAGGAGGTGAGTTATCATTTATATATCATTTTGCGCTCATTGAATTCTATTTTCTTGTATATGATACTATTTCATGTTACTAGTTCTGTCATTGACTACATTTTCTTAATGAAATCTCTCTTAATGGCGAATCTATCAGAAGAAAGTCTTTATGGAAATTATTTATTTAACAGCAAATTACGCGCAAATAAGATAAATAAATCTTAACTTCTGCAGAAACATACTCCAATGTATGTTTGTAAAAGCATACAGCACGCTTGTTTGACAGAGTCAAGCATGCCTTGTTACAATTGAAGTTATTCAAGATTGGTTTCCCAAAGGTCCTCATAAACTGGTTTAGGTCATATTTAAAAGATCGCACCCAAAAAGTCTACCAAGTCTTGCATGTCTGGTGAAATTGCTGGTACGTCAAGTGTACCCTAAGGTAGCCTCTTTTGCGTTCCTTCTTTTTTATCCTATGAATGGTCTCCCATCTGTTATAATTGGTTCTCACGTACCTATGTGTACCGATGATGTAAACCTCTTTCATTCCGTCCAATAATGTGAAAGAGTGCGAACTTCTTAGATCGGATTTATTTTCACATGTAAAATGATGTGAAGTAAATGACATGAATTTTAAGGTATCTAAAAGCAAAGGTTTGCACGTCTCTTGATTTACGATCAAAAGATGGAGACATGTTCATCAATAGATGGCCTAGGTCTATTATTTGATGCCAATGTGTCCTTCTACCTACATTCTCGGTGCATTATAGTCAAAGCAAGAACTTCTCTAGGTTTTATGAAACCCTAATCTAACGAACTCGACGGCTTATATATAAGTAAAGCATTATATTTATCAAAGGCGAGAGCATGCTTAGAATAAGGCACTGTACTTTGCTCTCCTAGTTGCTCCTGCTAGTCTCAGAAACTTGAATTCGCGCAGAAGCAGTTCCTCTTGTTTTTTCTAGCATCGTTTGCCTACACTTTATCGTACAAATAACGCCAAATTCAAATCTTGCATAAATTTTGGAAGACCTCATATAATTTAAAAGTCATATTTAATGCAACTGGGCATCGAACCTGTGGCTTGAAAAATATCCGCAATTATGTCTTTGTTCGTACTATCACCTTTTATATGTAGTATGGCTACAATCGTATTTAAATTGATTCTGGATCGACTGGTGTAATTCAAGCTGCTTCTAGACATTGCATGCATTCACATTTAAAATACCTTTACTGGGAATGATTTGCGATGCCAATGTAAGAATACCTTAAACAAAATTAAAACAGAAGGAAAATTATTGTGAAACAAGCCAATAAGAAATAGAAAGCATTTGTACGAGAGACATGTAAAAGCCTTACGACCGATTATCGGCGATATCTTATAAAATTTTGCATAGAAAGTCTGATAACGACCTTATGTTATCTTGGTAATGGTCGAATAAAAAAAATTAATCGTCGGATTAATTTTTTTGTCATATATATTGTTACGGAAATCCCAAATCCAGTTTATTCCAACTAATTGTTTTTGCCCGAAAATAAATTTCCGAGAGAGAAAAAAACCAAGTGCACATTCGCGGAGTGTCATGCAGTTGCCAGCCGACAAAAAAATGAAGCTATGAACTTAGGTAATAATAATATGCTTGTAAAAATGTATATAAAACAGAATATTTGCGAAAGGCAGGATCAGTTGGTAAAGAACATCTGAGTCGAATAGAAAGTTTAAGTTAAAAATGCTGTCTGCAATGCAAATGCGAACTGTAAACAATCCTATCCTTAAACAAATTGATTGCGATATGAACCGTAGCACGAACAGAATTTCATAACTATATACATAATCTTTTTGTCATAAAAGGCTTAGTTTTCCATTAGAAAACTGACAAAGACTGGTGTCGAAAAAATGGTGAATGGACCTTCCTTTGAACATTTTCTTGTAGAACCGGCTATATACGAGGTAGTTCAAAAAATTGCCCCATCCGATACAAAGTTTTCACATAAACTTGGAATGCCAATATATTGTTACGGAAATCCCAAATCCTGTTCATTCCAGCTAAGTAATAAAATCCCTAAAGAGGGAAAAATCAAGTGCACAGCCGCAGCGCGTCATACAGCTGCCGGCCGAGGAAAATGAGCACCATAAAAGCAAGTTAACGAATTAAAAATGAAGCTGTAAAATTAGGTACCAGTAATATGATGGTGAAAATATATATAAAGAGAATATTTGTGGAAGGGACGGGAGTAGAAAGAGTAGAAAAAGAATATTTAAGTTGAGCAGTTGAAAATGTTGCTAAAAATAAATTGTGAATAATCCTGCATTTAAGCGATAAAATTGTAAATAAAAGAACTTTAATGTGTATTTCTCTTGAATAAAATATCCACGATCCAGTGATACGGACTGTATCTTAGAAAAGCGAATTATATAACAATATCATTGCTCAGTGATTTTTATCAGGAAATTTTGATAATTGCAATTTTGTTTACATATAATCACATCTTCACAACAAAACTTGATACGAAGAGTAATCGAAAAACTCGACTGATTAATTTCCTTTTTGGTAGGCTAAAGTAATGACTTTCGTCAAAAAATCTCAAATATTACGAACTGGAGATAGAACACGAGAGTAAATTGGTACGCGTCAGATGGATCGTCGAACAGGCAAGCTTAGACTCACAATACGATTCTGAATCGAACGGTATAGTAAATGCTTCTCTGTGTGTCTTATATTAATCCAGACAAGCTGAACATAACCTCTACCAAAATTGGTGTGGATTTTTGTTCTGAGGGTAGTTTGCTAAGTGTTGAGTACAACAACAACAAGAGAAGTAGACCCCACTCAATATGGATAGAAAGGACAGCTCTAAATGCATTCTAAGTCATTCACCTACATACAACCGAACAAGTAATTACGTAAAAATTACAGTTCTTCTTAAATGTACAGACCGTTCAGCTATGTTTTCCGTTTAAGGTTTAATTGGTAACCAAGCATCACTATCTTAACTTATTGCGTATTTTTATCATTGTAAATAATCTTAAGAAAAACGCCAGATATTTTTTACTTTGTTTTTCAAATTTTTAATAAAAAAATCATTATATATTTATTAAATATTTAGGTTTTTTGCTTTTGTTGTTATGTTTTAAATGTAAATGTACTCAATA
The DNA here is from genome assembly GCF_014805625.2 of Glossina fuscipes. NCBI lineage: Eukaryota > Metazoa > Arthropoda > Insecta > Diptera > Glossinidae > Glossina > Glossina fuscipes. The sequence continues at coordinate 786,187 of NW_023998432.1, read as the reverse complement.
ATACAGTTTATTATAAGTTTAAATTAAATAAATTTTTTTTTTTTTTTTTTTAAATCTTTACTTTTTTTGTTCACAAATTATTTTTACAAAGCGCACTGCATATATTTTCGGGTTTTTCGCTTTTTTCTTAAGAAAAGAGGAAAAAAAATCTTATTAGATTTGTAGTAAATTATGTTTAATATTTAATATGAAAAAATACGTACATGAAATTAATTAGAAATTAAGATTACGCAAGGTGGATATTTACTAAAATAAGTTTAAAAAAATTTTATTTGAAATACATTTAATAAAAAGTTTTGTACATTTACGTTCATTTACTTACAACTTAAACAACATCCATTATTTTATTAATAACTTTTTGTGTATATAAGGAGCACACACCTTTAACTTAAAGAGAAAATACAATTTCATTTACTCCTTAAAAAATGTTGTAAATAATTAAAAAGTAAAAATAAACAAAAAAAAAAAAAATATTTCATATGAATAGTTTTCTAATTTTCTTTTTCGTATTTATAAAAAAAAAGGAAAAATTTAACAATGAGATTATAAACGATCTAAGGTGATCTTGCTGCTAACCACCTTCCACAATAAATTCGTTAAACGCTGTCGCGACTTAAACAAGCTTAACTGTTGAGTCGCCGCGGCAATTATTGCATATTTTGTCGCTCCAAGAACCTGCTTCTTAGAATTTCTTAGAAATTAACACAATCTCTATTTACTTTGCCCTATTTTGAGGCCAAGCCAGATAGGCTATTAAAATTCCCCGGAGAATATTACGGTACGAGAAGTGCAGTTATCATAGATCAAAGCAAATCGTCTGAACGAAGATGATGTTATAATTTAAAATCTTCAGCCTCTAGTATACGGGAAAATTACTCATTCTCAATCTTCGTATCAAATTTGGTACTCACGGTAAAAAAAAAAGATTATTGAGTTACGAGAACTACAAAGAAAAAACAAAGTAATGCATGCGATTGGCTTGCGTTTTCTGACGTCTCCATCATGCTGCTTAGAGGGTTAATCTTAAGTCTCCCAAAAACAGATGAACAATTAGGGAGAATAACTGATTGAGATAATCGTGCTACGAAAACGCATTAGAATAAACTGACGCAAACACATTTTTGAAAACCATATATAAATGAAAGAAAAAAACCAAGAAATAACTGCTACGAGATATCTCGTAGTATGGAATAACTCGTTGTTCTACTTCAGCAATTAACCTGCTTTTATACACTTGTCGCCAATAACAAACTGACCGATTAAGGATCATGAATCTATTTTTTCAACTTTAAAATTTTGAGAATTTTGTCCCCTAGCATATCGAGTATTTTCCATATTTTTATCAAATATTTAAAATTTCATAACAATGTGTAATTATTGTAAAAAGCAGCATTACTCTTTATCTCTCACGCGTTAGCCAGCGCATGAATTCAAATCGAAATTTTGACACCTTGAGGATAAGACGCTCTAAATTTGCTTTCCAGTAAATGAGCTAAAATATACCAAATTGAATACACTTCCACCTATGTCTATCATATGGAAATCAATGAAAAAGTTTGAGCAACTTCGCGAAAGAAAAAAATAAAATGATTTACTTATTGCACTATTCAAGAACGACGGCATTAAAATATTCCGGACAATACGCTGTCGAGTCGCTCATGTACTTCGTATATACGGGTATAAGTGATCACCCAGAACACAAACAAATCCCGATATTCATAACCATTATAATTTTTAATATTGTTTAAAAAACAAAAAAAAAAAAAAAAAAATAATAATAATAATAATAATAATAATAATAATAAGAGAATCCATTTATATATATATATTCACATACTTATATTTGTATATATATTTTTATCTGTATGGCTTATGTTATCAATTAATGTGATGTGTTTTTCTTCTTCATCCCCATATTTATTTATATAAATGTGTGAAATTAAATAAGTGTCTTACATACATACAAATATATACACACTGTATTAATACTTAATAGAGAATATTTAATTATCTTGTTCTTTCAGCTATCTAAGGCGTACTCTTAAAATTATATTTATTTTAATATAAATTTTATTCGTATTTTTATGTTAAAAAAACAAAACTGAAATGCGTTTTATATAAATGGAAAATTAATTCGTTGAATATTTTAATTAACCTTATATGTATATATACATATACATGTATGTACATATATATAATATATAAGTATGTATAGTGTGTTTGTGTGTGATATAGTGTTTTCATAATATTTATTAGAATTATTATGAAATAATTTTTAGTTTTGTTTTTTTATTTGAAATTAATTCATAAACAGAACTGAATAAATATAATTTTATAGATAACGTCTTGCAAAATTAAGCTTCGATAATATTATTTATTATTTTAACACCTTATGCCCCGTTAAAATATTAAGAAGTTTTTTTATTTTACTGATAAAATACATTTTTCATATATATTAACATAACCTCTACAAGAATTATTTTTTTACTTAAAAAACTGTTCACAAACCACAGTTTTGGAAATATTTCGCGATTATTTTACGTTAAGATTTGTTAAGCGATAAAGAAAATACTTAAACTGCAATACTGTTCGAATTGATTCTCTTGCTACAGTGACTACAAAAGAAGCTTTTATATGTAACATATTCGTATTCGACGTTCTTTTGTAGAAAAAAAAAAGAGGAACAACTAAACACACACTTTTATATTTTGTCAACCTTTCGCCCTGTATACGCAGATACGAATTATGAGGAAAAAGTATCAGAAAATTATGGTAATCCACAATAGATGATAGCTTTGTTAAAATAGTCTGCTCTCTATACAAAATTTTATGCGTAATCTCAGCGCTCTGTGAGAAGTAGTTTAACCCTAATGGTATCACGATGTGCCTTCAATTTGTTGATTATTCGAACATTTTAATTATTCCAATGATCCTCACAACCGACTGAGAGTCGTATCGAAAGTTTCAGTTTTTGAACACAGTTTTTTAGTACTATAAAGATACTTGAGACTTAAGACGCGAACGGCAAGCAATATAACTCCAACAGTTGTATGGACAGGCGCAGATCGCTCGCCATTAACTACTTTAAAAACTTTAATTTATTAAAGGAAGACTGACTTCGCTTTGATCCCACAAGAACGATGTTTTCATAATTCCTTACCTGTTTCTCTAACTATGGGCATGTTGATTAAGTGATTTTTCTTAAAATTCAAATTTTCGGTATTTTCACTTATTAAAAGTTTTCATAAATGCTTTTTTCAATATTTTAAACATATGTTTATTAACTTCGTCGACTATTACACTATGCCATTACATTTTCTATCATTCCAACATAACTACAATTGTATTCAATTAAATGAAGTCAACGCTTCACAATAATATCAATAGTAAAAGCTAAAGCTACGGAAAGGATCGAGTCTACACGAACGACTCTCAAACTCTTGACGCTTTGAAAATGTCCGAATATGTACACTTTTCGGACATTGCCTGCTGTATGTAGAAAAGTTATCGAAAATTGTTTTTTAAAAAAGATCCAGTCCTATAAGATATCGTGTGTTAGACATCTGAATGACGTTGTATTCCACAGACAATGACAAAGTGAAAACAATATAGTTAACAAAAACTCGACCCAAATCGCGATCAGAAGTGTTTTTTATTTACGTTTTTTTTCGAAACCACAAAATAGATAAACTTAAACAATGCAAAACTCACCGGACTAGCAATCGAGTCTAGCATTTTCATATATGGGCCGGAGTTCCTAGCCACTAGAATATACGTCAGGCAATTTCATTTAAACGAATTCTATTGAACTCTTTAACGTGAGAGCAGACGAGAAGATTATTTTCAAAGCGGAAAGAAAACCACAGCTGCCATGCGCTGCAGTGTATGTTGTCGCAAAAATTAATTTTTATAATCAACGAATGCTGCAATTTCCTAACGTTTTGTCCTCAAATTATCCCGTCAATATAAAAGAATGGCGGTTGTCGTTCTGCCTAATTTAACAATGATTTAGAGTGCAATTAAATTTTGAATACCGTCTCTTCCGTTCCGAAAAATTTACCAAAGAACTGTTTCAATTCTCACATGCTGAACAAAAATGATTCATTCGAGGGATTAAAAAAAACCCGCAGATTTCCCGAACATCTGCCTATTCTTGGCTGCATTCTCTTATGTAAAAATAAAAACAAATAAGAAAGTTATATTCGGAGGGGGCAAAATCTCGCATACTCACGAATATGCTTTTCGTATTCTACTCCCCAAATTCTTTTATTTGATACACATACCGCTAGTATTATTAAGAAAAAATGTATCGCGATGTCTACCATATTCATTTTAAAATTAACCCATTTTTAGGCAGATAACATATGGTCATTTGAGCAGCGTGCAAAATAGTTTTAAACGTTCTGTCTTGTTTGCCTTACGATAAATAAGCACAAAACCTCAAAAAATTGAAAAAACATTAAATTTAATTCCTCGTGATTTTGTGTGAACATGGCCGATTATTTCCATTTTTGGGGGTAAGGAGCAGAGTGTTTCGTACAGCAAATGTGGAAAATTTCAGATTTCTAACTGTAACAATTTCCGAGTAACGAGCAAAAATCCAGAAATTTTTACTAAGAAAAGAGTTGCGTTCAGTGTACGCTTCACTGTGCGCTTCTGCTCGGGCCAATTGGGCCCCTTTTCAATATCAACCTACGTGCAAAAACTTCGAATGTTTTTACCAAGTTTGAAATAGATATCTTCATTTTTGCTACCAGGAGAATGCTAAAAACACACACCACGCAGACACGCAGACATGGCTAAATCAACTCAGAATTTCACGCTGTTTAAGAACACATATACTGTATAGAGTCTCTGAAGCTTCCTTATGGATGTTACGTACATTATAGAAAAAAGCAAGAAAAATATACTCTCAGCTTACAGTGCCGGGTATAAAAACTGTCTGTTTGAAAAAAGTATTGTTGGAAATAAACGTCTCTAAACAATTTTCTGTGAATAAGTTTGTCCAATTTTGCAAATAAAACCTACGCTAATGTAAATAGCGCAGTCGAGCAGTATGAGCTTAATTAAACCTGTATGAGAACATACAGGTTGTAACTAACGCTGAAAAATATTTTTAAATTACTTCATTTTATTATACATTTTATTCATTCGTTATATATTCACTTTTTTGTCGCTGTGAATTGTATGTTGTAGTGTTTTATTCCCCGTAGGAGTGAATGTCGCCGCTTCACGGGCACTTCGTTTTATAGGTTTTCATTGAAGATATGCTTGAAATATTTTGCTTTCTTATCTCAATTCTTTCAAACGTGAATGTTTCAAAAACAGGCGACGTGCCAGTAGATACACAATAATGTGAATCAAAGAAAGAGGTAGGTACTACGAAATCTACTACTGCGATCAATACTACGAAAAAGATCTTTTTTCTTATTTTGGAGAGCTAGTATTGTCTTCGACATCTATGTAAAGTTCCATGTAAATATGTTAAATTGTTGCAGCGATGTACGTATTTTCGCCAACGAAGCGTACGAAACTAAGTTTTCCGATCTTTACGAATGTTTTCTAAATGCCAGGACGTCGCAGAAGTTATCATACTGGTGGTGGGATGAGAATAAAACGCATCTATTGCGCAAAAGATCAATGAAGTTTGAAAAAACCATGTCAAAGTTGCTCTAAAATCGAGGCTACGGTTACAGTTTTTTGCAATTGTCGCGCAATTGGTGCATTATGAACTGTTAATAAGGAATTCGATTTGAGTATTTGGAAGCATTTTGTACATAAAAATTATATATGTAAATATATACATGCATTGGAATATATATATATATATGTTATTATATATGATAGTTACATAAGCTAAATGTAAAGACTAATGGATGAACATTTAAATTCGAAAAGAAAAACACGAACTTGTAATACTCTTTAGTATTCATATGAACATTGATAAGGTGCATTCGATAATATTAATTAATATTTTTTTCTTTGTTTTTTTTTTAAGAATCTCTTTTGCATTTAAAAATGTAATAACTGCATTTTTTCTTTGTTAGTTATTTCATTTTTTTGATGTTTTTCTTTTTTTTTGGAAATCTATACAAGTCATACACGCTTTCAATATAGGATTTATTTGCTATGCTGTAAATGTTTGCTTTATTTTTAAAATTTAATTACAAATATTTGTTTTACAGCTAATATTTATAAAATATACATAGACATTACAATGTCTTAGAGAATTATTTACCCCGACTTACCTATATAAATATACCATACCATCGATCTAACAATAACTCTATACCGCGTTTCGTTAAGTTCGTCTATTTTTAAGTTTTGTTTTATTTTATAATTCGGGTTTTTTCTTTACTTTTTTGCATTCATTTATATGGATGCCGAACTAAACTAATCTAAAATAAATTTTGTTTTTTCTTTTTCAAATATAATAATTAATCTTATATATAATATATATATATATATATATATATATATATATATATATTTCTTTCTTCTCTTCTTATACTCTAAAATTAAATGTTTGCAAATATGTTCAATTTAATAAAAAATAAAAAAAATAGAAAATGTTTTTTTTAAGTAAAAAAAGTTAAGTTGCTTTAAAATTTCCTAGAAACTATGCATCAGTCATTTGGCACATAAATCGGGCTTTAAATTAAACATATGAGAAAACAAGCAAGAAAATCCTGGATGCCCACACGTACCTTAAGTCAATGTATAAAAATTGCATATTATATTGTTGTACAAAATTTCAGATCAGTATTTGTCGTGGGATATCATTTATCAATTACAATATTTTCAAATTTCTTCTATTCATTTTTAAGTTTTTTTCTTGTTTATTTTTATACTTAGTATTCACACGAATTCTTGAATTGAAATGGGAATATAGGTTGCACCCACATATTTCAGATTTCAATTCAATTTTTTTCATCTTTGTTCGAAAGCTCGAAAAGCAAGTGGGCCGATGGACGGACATGGAAAAACTAACTCATCATTTTGCGCCGATCGAGAACAAACATATGTGCGATATTAAACCTCGTATAGATATTTCTGACTGAAAAAAAAAAAAACAGAATACGATACGAAATTAGTAAAAATATCTTGCTTCGGTGGTGAGTATAAAAATTGTTCGGTTCATATATTCCAATATTGCTCCATGCAAAGAAACGTTTCTCACCGTCATGCAGGGTTGTCAGCTTCTGAGAATAAATCAAAAATCTTATTTTCGTGCAAATATACGCATACGTCCATAAATATATACATTCGCAAACGCACACATAACGCTGCTTAGAGTACGGATAAAGAAAAAGTTAATGTCTGCGAACAGCTCTATCGCTATTAAAATGCCTATTTTTCTTGTCACATATTCATTAGTTTGTACATTTTGAATAATAAGGATGTTTTTCATACGAAATAGTTTAACCACATTGAAACAATTGTTAGACATAAAAGCAATAGCCATATTATCGGCATGGGTAGCTATATTATCCTCATGGGTAGGCAAAGTATCGCGACTAACAACTCAATGGTCACGGGTATAAACCTCAAGTGCAGTGGAGTTTTCATTGCTAGCGAGCATATGGTCTAAGTTATCCGGCAACCTTCGAATCCATACTTAGACAATAAATAAATAAATAATAGCCGTATTCTGGCCTTGTAATAGTTCATTAGGTTATAAGATGCGTTTTCTGGTCATAGGTTTTGTGATTTTGTTTCGAAATCGGTATTGCGGAGTGAAAGTCACAATAAAACCGCCCAGCATTAATTTTGTTATAGAAGAAGTGAGACAGTTGTATTCGTTTGAATCTTTTATATCCACAAAAGACTACATTGAAGATGACAATTTCATTTTTGCGAACGGTCGATCGTTTACCGCAAAGCAAGTGGGCGGACGAATGTGCTTAGATGGATTGGATAAAAAAAAAAAATATTTATAAAAAATATATATTGGATGCGGGTGGCGGACTTTTCATATTTGTAGCACCTCTTTTTACCTATTTGGACTCGTAATGTGAACCCGATATCTTTATTTTACGCATCTGGATCTTCGTTTAGTACAGGTAATTATTAGATAGCCAGCCGGAGTGAGAGACATGTTTAAATCGATTCGCAATTTAATATTGATCAAATGTATATATATTTGCTTTAACGAATTTATGGACTTTCTTTGTGGATGATGCAAGTGTTTTGATCAAATAAATTTTTAAGGTAAATTCTTTTCACAAAAACTACCAAGAACTTTACCGCTGGCGTTGTCTTAATTGTAACCAAAAGTTTTCTCAGCGTTCTGTCTCAAAGTTGTTTTATGCCTGCGAGCAATTTCATATAGCGCGTCAATATCAAGCGCAGTCACGTTTAGTCCTGCTAAGACTACTTTTGGAAGCGTCGGCATATAGGGCCGTATGTCATTATGTTGAAATATTACAAAATTATGACATATTTGGCATATTGCGTCCGTTTTTCAGCTCATTTGCATCTGTTTGTTTTTGAATAGAGTCCCTTAGTATTGATATCCTTTGGCTGGATCCAAGTGACCTTTAAAGTGGGGGTGCCATAGATATTTAAAAGGGTTTATCCTTGGGCTTTGGCATCAGTGTGCCAAATTTCATCATATCATCTCAGATGCTGCCGCTTGTAGATTCAACACAAAAATACATGGAAAACGATCAGACAGACAGAGGAATTTAAATCGATTTCGAAAACGATTCTAAACGGTTTAGAAATAATGCTGAAAGATTTAACTTATTCTATACGCAACGCTAAACAGGATAGAAACGTTCAAAATGATAAAATTGTAGATCATATCAATCAAACGAGAACAGTTAAGATAACTTTTAAACTGCAGGGGCAGTAAATGTCAAGAGTGTCATTTCCTTGCATTCTTTCATTTGAAATTGAAAAAAAAAACAACAGAAAAAAGTATTTTAATACTGCTATTGTTTGCTCGGCAACCATCCTAAGACATTATTGAAGACGCCGTTATTGCATTGCAGTTTGCATTTTGCACTAACTTATACGCAGTTGAGCACGATTTGTTGCCTCATCGCACCAGGAGTCGCACGTGGATCGTCCCTGGTATGTGCCAGACGGCCTAACCATTTAAACAAATTCTTTTGGAATTTTTAACGTAGAAGAAGAAGAAGAAGGGATATTTTTAAATATGAAATGATCAAATTTCGGATGTGTTGCACTACGAATTGATGAAAAATTTAATTTTTTTTGTAACTAACGAATGCTATCATTTTTAACAATTCTCTTCTCATATTATATCACACCAACCTAAAAATAAAAGTAAAAGAAAATAATGTATAATGCAGCTGGGTTTCGTCATACTTGCGTCCTTCAACATGTTTCAAATTTTGTTGCTCTCACCTCTCATATGCGCCACAGCATGACCGGAGAAAGTTAGTTGTTCTCTAACTATAAGCATGTAGATTTCATGATTTTTTTTGACTCGCATTTGCACAAGCCGTATTGCTAACCTGCACAGCTTCATAAATTGAAGACGCCTGGCGAGAATGGCTTTTCCTTTGCCATCATTTAATATTTGACAGATATTTATCCTAAGGCTTGAATATATGCTTAATAGCTTTGTCGAGTACTTTATCGGGTATTGTTTCATTATCTTTTCTTCAACGCTAAAAAAAAGTGACCAAAGAGCACTTTTTTTAGGCTGTTACAATGATATTGTCTATAAAATATTTAAATCGTAAGAAAACTGATTGACATCTTAATTTTGCCACTAATCTACTCGGCTAAGGAATAGAAATTTTTGAAACCTGATGTTACTTTCTTTCATTTAGCCGACAAACGTAATCGATTTTTTTTTTTTTTTTCAATGTTCCAATATTAGATAGTATTATATTAAAAGTGATCAAATTATAAACCATGCTCAGTAGGGAAATTGAGGGAAAAACTATCTTTGTTGAGTTTACTATCCCTTATATTGCCTCACTAAAAACTTTTATTTAAATTTTATATAAATTTTAATAAATTATTTTCTCTCGTAACGAAACTGACCAATTTAGGGTTGACTAGGGGACTAAAATTGTGAAAGTAATTAATACTTATCATGCAAGATCTTGCATTGTTTTGCTTAAAAGACTTTCAATGTTCAACGTCTTCATTTTGTCTAAAAAATTTTCTAGTAACAGTTTCCATCACGAGGAAAAAGATGAACTTGTAAAACCCGATACGTAAGCCGATACAAGATTTTCTGAAATTAGAAATCGTCCATATCGAGAGCATTACTTTCCGACAAGAAAAAGGCCATATAAAATATTCGGTAACGCATTCATTCGCCAAAATTATGGAATTACCAGCATTTTCTAGAAATTGTGGCTAAATAACACCGACAGCCCAGGAGACCACCACACCACCTCAGTAATTTCTCATGCTTGAAGTAGATATTTGATTATTTCCTTTCAGTATTCGATTCCGGAAATATAAGAATAGTGGTCAACACTTGGAATAATTTTTCTTGGAAATTGTGAGCCTCTTTATGCATTTCCAACTCCCAGTCAGCAACTGTATCTTAAAACTTCTTATTGTTTACTTATCAAATATCATCGCAATGATGCTTGTTTATTGATAGTCCAAGGAATGGCGAGAAATTTGAAATTGCAACTCTTTTTCAAAACATTCTGCATAAGAGAGATGAAAGGAGGCTAATAAACTACAAACATAAATACTTTTAGTTTCTTTTACCTTAAAGGCTATCGCTCAGTAGAAAATCGTAATTATTTATAAAAACTCACTTTATAAGGTCGTGGGCTAATACAAAATTGATTCAATTTCGAATTTAGCTCTAGGCAAGAACCTAGCAAGCTTGATTGCGGCTTGGCCGTCGTAGTGACCGATGCGTCATAGTTGATCACCATAGCGTTCAACGATATCGGATAGGCACTGTAAGTTGCAGCTGCACCTAAAAACATGTGGTTAAGCGTGAACTATTCGACCCACACAGAGTACTCTATAAATCATTCTCTAATCATAGGTATTTTTGACTATCACCAGACAAATCATACAGATATATGCTCAAGATCCTGGTAATCAGACGAAAGTAATAGATATTTTTCGTTTTGCTTATAAAATATTTCTAAGACGATTTATTTTGATTTAAAAACAAAAATGTTTTTTTTCACATTTTTCAAAATAAATCTTATAGAACTGTTCTTCTGTCAATTCAAATAAAATGAATGGAGAAAAAGGAGGCCATTAACAAAACACTCGATAAGGTTGTTTAACATGGCATACGAAAAAAATTTCAGACCTTTTTTTTGAGTACGTTTGCATAAGTGGGCAGGCATGTGTTTCTCTCAATTTTGACTGAGGCAAACCAAAGTGTCAAGGCTGTTTGCGCCTAAATGCAAGCAACAAAAAAATTATTTTGCTATTTCTTGTTAAAACCCTGAAAGTGTTCAAGTGTTGCATGTCGAAACGAATGTTTTTTCCTTATTTTTCTTTTTTTTGCTTTTGTTGTTGTTTTACTTAAATTTGTAGCTTAAAAGCGAACAAAAGCGCACTAATGGAAAAATTGAAATATTGACAATATTCCTCTTCATCATATCTCAAAAATGAAAAATATGAAACAAAAAAAAAAACCGCACTAATTGCGCAGTTTTCACAGTAACCATCAGCACTAGTAGCAACCAAATTTTTAGCACCAAAATTTTGAAAAATAATTTAATGACAATTGATAACTGGAGAGAAATCTGAGTTTTTTATAAAAACCAATCGTTAAGAATTATAATTTCTTTTTCTACATCGCACTCCGAATATACATAATGATCTGTATATATATATGTATATGTGATTCATATGAATATTTTTTATATATGCATGTATGTATGTATTTATGTAATTACAACATTGAGTTAAAGCAAACAAACAGCGCAACAACAACCATATATATGAAAAATTATTGTTCAGTTCTTGTGATTTGCTTTTTACTTGTGTTCATCTTTTCCTCCTTATAATCAGAACTTTAAAAAAAAGAAACGAAAAAAAACGAAGAAATGCGTTTTCTGTATTTTTACATTAATTTTGCGCAAACATCGCAATTTAAAACTTTCACACCATTTATTAAAGGAAAGCAAACATGATGAGATGTTTGAAAATAAAAATATATTTAAAAGTGAAGCTTTTGTTTTATAGTCTGTTCACATCCTTTATATCATCTCTGTCGAGTTACAGCAATTACACCGAAAGGCGTCGTCGGTTATGGGCCAAGTGTATAATGAACACGTAGAGACAATTTCGTATTGATTCGTATGTAAAGAAAATATGAAAAGTAAAACGAGAAAACATATAAAAAAATAAAAAAAAAACATGAATGAATGGAAATAAAACCGACACCGTATAAGTGGTGGCGTTTTCCTTGCAAGGTTTGTTGCTTTAGCACTCTACCTATATGTATACTTATATACTACATGCATGTATGTATTATGTGTATATGCATGAAATTTGTTGTTGTTCTTGCTGTTTCTTTATCGCTTTTTCTTTTTAAATATATTACATGTTTGATTTGAAAGGAAGGCATTACGTTTGTTACTTGTTAGCAAGTTAATTGTCCAAGCTGTGGTTCAGCTTTGGTTTCGCTGCTCAAAACTAACTAGACTTCCGTACCATCTTCACCTTCGTCATCGAACAGTTGACTTGTGCTACCCTGGCCATTACGTGATGCCGTTACGGACATTTTCTTTTTCGGTTTTGGTGGTGGTCGTGGTGGTATTTTTGCCAATTTCGCTTCCACGCAGGATGATGATGCGCTATTGTTTGTAAGAATGCTGTTGTTGTTATTATTGTTGTTATTGCTGTTGCTGATATTATTATTATTAATGTTTGTGCTGTTATTATTACTGGGCACAATTTTCATGCCGGCGTGATGTCTTGCTGTTCCATAAAGCGGCTCCGTGTCCGACGTCGTTGTCTGATTTAGCTGATTGACCAGTTCATGTATGGGTTCGTAGATTTTACTTGCAGACGCCGTGCCAGTCGAAATATTTGCGACACTTGTCGCTTGCTGTTGATGTAATTGTTGCTGTTTCAGTGGTTGTGAAAGCTGTTGTTGTTGTTGTTGTTGTTGTTGTTGTTGTTGCTGTTGCTGCTGTTGCTGCTGCTGCTGTTGTTGTTGTTGTTGCATTTGACTGCAGTTTACCGATGTTAAACTAGGAGTAGCCGGCAACGGTCGATCTCTCATATTATAACGTACCGGCAGTTCTTGTAATTGGCTTTTGTTCAAATTCAATGTTGAACTGCCACCTGCTGTGGTTCGTAAACCTAAATTATCATAGACAGGTTCGGCTGTTAGTTCAGCGGTGGCTGCCGTGCCCGTTTCGCTTGGATTAGGCGATGTGGGCGATTGGAATTCGCCCAATTGTGTGGAGTGTGTAGCCGAGGAGGAGGGTGCCCAGCTGGGTACACGCGGTTTACGCGGTATTGTCATATAACCTTGTTTCATTACAACCGCCGTTGTGGCAGACGGTGAATAGACGACCGGTGCTGGCACAAAAGGTGACTGCTGTTGACGACTATTTGCGGCAGCAATCAATGCTAAATTACGTGTTTTCGGGTGTTGCAACGTCATGAAACCGTTTGGTGTAGCGGCAGTCATAGCTGTTGTACCATAAATACCGTGTGGTGTCATATGAGCATATACTGGGCTTGTTAATGGTGGCGAACGTATACCATAGATAATTTGTTCAGGTATATTGGATTGCGAAGATTGCATTGAGGGTGATGTGGGTGGTACACGAGCTGGAAAAGCTAACAAATCGGGTGGCAAACTAGTAGCATACGTATCGTCAATATAGGTGTGACGGGAACGTGGTGTAGCAGTAACGTCCGAGTGAGACACTGAATGAGTTTCGTCATCACGTGATTGATGATTTCCTACAAAACAAAATGCAAACCAGAAAAAATTTTTTATCACGTTAGAATCAAGTTTGTGCCGGAAGGAAATGTAGCTTAAAATTGTATTTATATTTTAATGGAAAAATTGCTAGCTTGCTTGGTTGCCAGCACGTCTCTTCGGAATACTAAATGAGTAATTTGATAATGAAATGCTTATCTCAGATCCTTTGCGGTATCTTGCAGTTGTTCTTCTTCTTTTTCATTTTTCGATCGTGTTCGCAAAATGCTTTCTAACCATACGGTCATTAATGTCGGACTGACTATTGCATATCATGTTTTATATAAATTCGCCGTATTTGCCTTGTTGCCAAAACACGCACCCATGCACTCATATATTTGTAATGTAAAAACTTGTCAACCTAAGAACATGCATTTGCACACAGATTAAGAAACCATCTGAAAATGTAATCTAATTTTCTCGCTTGCACAAGCACATACGTAAAGTACAAGGACAGATTTGTCTTAAGAATGCTTATTCGAAAAGGAAGTTAACCTTTATATGATGGTATAATGGATAAACTTTCTCTATTTAATGAAGTTTTACGAAATCCGTAAAGACTTATATATTTTGAAGGCAAATTGTTATGAAAAACGAAAACATTTAATTTTTTAAAAATTCCTATTAAAATCGAAGTCATTTGCTATAATTTTTTTTACATTTATTCTACTTGGAAAATTGCAGCAAGTAATAGTACCTTTTCCCTATCTTTAAATGTGATTCCATTCTAATTCGATGTGTAAGAAAACTTTAATAAACTCTCGTGCAAGGATTACGTAATTCGTAATAAAGAATACACTATAAAAAATTGTCTTTAAGATATTCAACTGCTAGTCGATCAAATACATGAATTTGTGGTTTACAATATTAGGCTATGTACGAGTTGGAACACACGACCGGGCCTTGGAGCGAACAAACTTGTACCCAGTTATAATTGACTACGTGGATGAAAGAATATTTACCAAATTTTTCGCTATCACATTTTACAATTATTCTTGGCAAAAGCCTAAACACTGCGCAGATTTGTATTCGAATTTTTAATTTTCTGTAAAAGGAGCATCTGTGCTCTTATACTTAATAAGACTATGCTCTACAAAACAGTAGGAAGAATGCTGTCCATGCTGTTTATATAATAAAAAAAAAAAAAAAAATTGCAGATTTTTCTCTAGAAATTTCAAAATTACAGATAGTTTATTCTATCAAAAAATATTTACATAAAATGTATTCGATCTTTTACTACATGTTGTACAGAATCAACTCGTAACGTAAACGGTTGTGACATTAGTTAGAATGCAAACATTCATAATGCAAAAAATTATTGCACATCCTCGCACGAGGTAAAAATGAACGCGAAGATATACGAACGGAAACTTACTCTCTCCGTTGATCTTATGCGGACATCTATTGCGTTTAGGACCGATAACACAAAACGATAATCGGCATCCCCCGGTCTGTAGGTTAACTGCCAACAGTTAGAAGGAATCAGTGTTACCAGACTGCAGAGTGAGAAGAGGAACATGGACTGTTTCGTCCTCTCTGTACATGGGTAAGACTATTTAACATTCATTAATTAATGCACTCGCTGGAGCAACCATCGCAAAACTCCCGAAACCGCATTTCAAGTGATCGCAAAGAAGACATTCTCCACAAAGTGCAAGCGATAAAACTACGATCGGCCATTCTGCGCCAAGAAATTGTCCTTGAGCGACTAGACTTCCGTGATCTCAATAGTTCGGACTGTTATGCTTTGAGATATATGGGGATGTCGCATTTTCTTGTAACATAATGAGGGTTAGAAATGAGCGAGGAAAGAGATAGAGACATGGTCCCCGTTACCTAAGTATATAATTTTAATTTTGATTTTTAAAATTTTAACATCTTTTTAGGAAGCTTACAATTACGAGAAACAACTTGTCCGGAAATTAAATGCACTCACCCGTATTATGTTTCGGAGGTTAACAGCATTTCATTTCACACACTGTCAAAAGAAGTGGAAATGAAATATTCGTTCATGACGACAACAGTTTTAAATCTTAGAAGTTATAGACGCCTAGAACCCTAGAGACACTAAAAGTAGCATAAAGGGTTCAAAGTTACCATATAAAGCCGTTCGACTTCATGATTAAAATGAAAATAGTAAATAAGCATAGTCAGAGTACAAGCGCGATAGATAAACAAGTAAAGACTTTTATAATGGGGCAGGAGCACCTATTGTATGCCTTGCCAAATCGCCTAATAATATCTATAATATATATATATGTATATATATATATAATAAAATATAATAATAATAAAATTATAGCCTTTCCTATGCAAATGCTTATTTAAAAGAGGAAACATCCGAAAACCTGAACCATCGTTTTCCAAACTTAATAAAGTTAAATTTTCTTCTTCAATTTTTCAATAACTAAAGTTATTAGGCTATTGTTTGTTCCGCACAAAACTGACTAATGAGCATGAACGTCTAATTAATGGGGTCTGATAGTGATATGAAAAGGGAGGGTAAAAAATCGAGGACATTCTACAGATTTTTACGATCGCCGAAAGAGCATTTCATCGTGTATAACGTTAAATATTCGAATTTTATTAAATAAAACGTCTCTGACCCTAACAACGCTCCTTTGTTGCTCCGCTCCCTGGATGCTAGTTGTGCACGAATGATAATTACATATCTAAACGAATCCTCAATAAGATTACAGACAATTTTGCCTGCTATGTATATTACTTAAACAGATATGAAGCAAGCAGTCAATACATATATCAGTCGTTTGCTTCATGCCACGTTTGACGATTTATTAAAACTACGGACAATATGTCTGCTTCATGAATTGATCATACATCGAGAGCATTGCTAACTTTTTGACTGGATTTAATTTATGCGTTAAGACCAATACCATTACATTAGCTCAATAAGGTAATCTTCATTAATGACTGAGTGGCAAAGTTCTATAGATAACACTCATTATATACATCATAGTAGTGTACTTTATATCACATATATATGTTGTTGAATGTAAATGGCGAAAGTTTTGAAATAGCTGCGTAATTAGCTTATGAATTTTTATAAAATTTAATATTTAACCAAAGTAAAAATGATTCTGATTACGTGTTATTGTTCGTATATCGAGTATCAATTGCGCAAGACATCTTTTGTATTATTATTATTATTATTTTAATTTTAGACTAATGAATTGAATTCTTAGACTAAAAAAAGACATTGAGCACTAGCAACACAGGCTATCGGCTCTAATTTAAATAAATGGATATTAGATAATAAGCTTAGTAGTATTAATAAAGTAAAATATTGAATAGATATTCTGTTCTGAAGCTGATTGTAGAATGTTCAAAGGATTAATCGTTCCAAATGCAATACTTCTAGCAAAGGAAAAGTTGAGGCAGTCGCAGAGAATGTGCTTTATAGTAACAGTTTGTCCACAACAGCAGATTGGGGGAGAAGACTTCTTCAGGATCCATTGGTGAGTTGCAATTGTATGACCAAGGCGAATTCTCGAAAATGTTTGGATCTTGATTTTCTCAACATTGAGGGTTAATTCAAGAGTAGTGTTGATGAAGGTATTGTAAATTTCCTTCTTCAATTTTCTCTTTAACTTTTCTTCCAATGTATCTTTGAAGATCCAACTTTTCCATGACATCATCCATAATTAGAGGAGCAGAAGCAGCATACTTTGCCGCTCGATCAGCCTGCTCATTTCCCAGTGAACCGATGTGACTTGGTACCCATAACATTTTAATTTTTCCGTCGGGTGTAGTAATTATATTCCTTAATTTGTTGATGGTGCTCCATCTCAAAGTCGAAGGGTTCCGAATAGCTTGTAATACAGACAAACACACTACAACAACAACAATGACGGTTTTGAGTTTGTTTTTATGGGCAAGGTTGGCAGCGTGAAGGATAGCTCTGGCTTCGGTTATGAAAGTTGAAGTGCTTTCGTGAAATATGTGGTTGAGAAGAACCCGTCCTGTAGCATGTACCACCGCACAAGCAGCAGGCAGACCAGGAGATTTTGAGCCGTCTGTGTACAAAAGATTCCAACCAGTATTGTCCAATACTTGGGTTTTCTCAGCTATTAGATTCCTGAAGACGTAATTTGGAGTATCTTCTTTCTTGTGCATAGACAGTGAGATGTCAAAAGAGCAGTCTTTCAAAATCCAGGGAGGTTTAACTCCAAAAGAGCGGGAAATTTTGAAGGGAATGTTCATTTCCTTTGTGATGCACAAACAACGGTCAATTGCAGATGGTGACTTTGGAATTTTCTTCGCAATAATAATCTTTCTTACGTCATCACCAAGAATGGATTTGTTTGAATTAAGAAGCTTGGGGACTATTTTAGCTTTTAACTCACACAGTCTACTTTCTAAAGTTGGGAGACCAGTTTCAATTATAATATTATTTATGGGCGTCGTCCGAAAAGCATAACAACTTGCTCTAACGGCTTGGTGATAGACCGGTTTAAGGATGTTGATATTAGATTTGCAGCTATTGCCATAAATTATCAAAGCATAGTCAATCTTGCTTAACACAAGCATTTTGGTAAGATAAGCAATAGTGTTAATATGCGCATGGCTTCTCCAAGCAACGTACTGTATGAAATTTACCCTTGTTAAAAGGGAGTTTTTTTTAACCGAAGGCAATGCGTCTTTTTCTTTTGTAAAAATGTATACATCGTCCGCGTAGAGACAATGTTCCACTCTTGGTACACGGCAAAGAATATTGCTAATTTCGTTGAAAGCGATCTGGAAAAGCATGACAGAGACAGGAGATCCTTGCGGAATGCCATTCATTAGCGGAAAAGAATCAGAAAGATGATTGTTGATTCTAACTGAAACGCCGATGCGACATCAATGATTTGATGTAGTTGAAGAATTTGGGTCCAACATTCCATGATTTCAAGAGTCTTAAGATAACATGAAGACCAACTCTGTCAAATGCTTTGTCCAAATCAATTGAGAGAATTGTTACGTGATTTCGTTCGGAAACTGCTTTGCTTGTGAAATAATCAATATGTAACAGAGCGTCGATGCATCCTCTACCCCGCTTGAAACCAACTTGTTGCTTTGTTATCAGGTTCTTGGACTCAAGAAACCAAGATAATCTAGATGCCATAATCTTCTCTAATACTTTAGAAAGGCAAGATAAAAGAAAAATTGGGCGATAATCTGATGCGATGGAGACATTTTTTAACTTTGGAATTGGAACAACTGTTGCCAATTTCCACATGTAGGGTATATGGCCAGTCAAAAATACCGCATTATATAGGTCCAGTAATTTTTTTTTACTAGACTTAGACATAGCACTTCAAATTGGAGAGACAACTTCCAAGTTCCGAGGTAGATATGCAATTTTCCAGGAACATGGCACAACTATCGATATTATTTGAAAGAGATATTGGAGTCCTTTTATTTTCGATGAAAGCACTGGAGAGGTTGCTGTCAGAGGAGTATTCGCACCACACTTTTCCAAAGTAATTAGAAATCTCATCTGCGTCAGTTAAAGTTCCATTGGGAGTACAGATGCCAGAGATTTCGTTCAGATCTGAAGTTCCATTAAGTCTGCTGATTTTATTCCAGACAACTTTCATTGATGTATTCCTGTGAATTCGTCTCAAGAAAAGTTCGAAACTAAGTGCCTTTGATTTCCGTAATTTCTTCCTGAATAGAGCATTGGCCTTTTTGTATAATAACAAGTGATTCTGATCAGGACATCTCTTAAAGCGGTGCCATAGATCCATTTTATTTTTCCTCAAAAGCGAAAGCGTGTTGTTCCGCCAAGGAACCATAGCCAGTTGAAAAGAGGTGTTGGATTGAGGAATAGAAAGATGAGCAGCTGTGCGATTCGCTTTAGACATAATAGCAGCATCATGGTTGCAGTTTCCGTTAAATGGCTTTGAGTTCAAAAATGACTCCACCTGTTTGGAGTAATTGATCCAATCCGCTTTATCTAGGAGGAATTTGGCCTGTTTTGCTGGAGTAGCAGAGGACGTTAAAAATTTAAGATCGATTATAATTGGAAAGTGATCACTATTATGTAGATCATCAGAAATAGACCAGGACACCAAAGGAAGAAGTGATGGAGAGCAACATGTTAAATCAATATGTGAAAAAGTATGATGAGTTGAGAAGTGCGTTGGTTTTCCATCATTTAAAATGCAAAGGTTGCTTTGAAAAAAGGCCTTTTCTAAAACAGTACCGCGAGTGTTGTTTACTGTTGAGCCCCAGATGGTATTCTAGCTGTTGAAATCGCCGCATATAATTAATGGGGGGGAAAGTACGGAAAATAAACTGTAGAGTTCTTGCTGAGAAAACGATAGCGAAGGTGGAATATAGAGCGAAAGCACTGTAAATTTTATATTTAACATTATTTGTATCGCTACGGCTTGTATATTTGAGCTTAAATTTATGCGTTTGTGAGGTCTATTTGATTTTATAAAAACATCTACTCCTTGTTTGGAATATGAGTTTTGATCAGCATTCGTGAAGTATCCAGTATATGATTTGGGTGGAATAGGATTAAAAGAGCTTCTACAATGGGTTTCTTGAAGCGATAAAAAGGTTGGATTAAAATCACTTATGAGTGTACGGAGTTCAACAAAGTTATTAATAAGTCCCTTAATGTTCCATTGTAGAATTTTAAAAACTTTATTTAATTGTAATGACATGTAAGCAGAGTGGAGGGAGGGTTAAATTGACATGTCAGCGTCTCCTTCGAGAAGTTCACTATAGGAATTTTTCGTGAATGATTTATTCTTACCAGCAGAATAATCTGTATTTAGGTGACTTGGCACATTTGAAGCGCAACGGGTTGGCGCACGTGAATAATTTGAAATTGAAGGTTGATTAATGGATGAAAGAATGGATTCATTAACACTTGTGATTTGTTGAGTAAAGTTGAGAGCTGGAGATTCTGGAGAATTTGGTATATTAGATTTTAGCAAACGTATTGTTGTTTTAATTTTTTCAATATTTGCAGTTGCTTTGGTTCTTTCAATATTATCTTTAGCAAGTGATGTAACTGGTTTCGCAATATAATTTTTGGTTAATGGTGGAACAGGTTTTTCATTGGAAGCAGTTGCAGTTAAAGTCTTAATAGGCTCGATTTGCGAGGCAACAGCAGCATAGGTATTACTTTTGCCAATTCCATGGGCTACAGATGGATTTCCTTCCCGGTATGTGCGTCGCGCTTCGCCCATGCTACAGTAATTTTCTGTTTTGATTTTTAATATTTCACGCATCTGTACAAAACGTGGGCATTGTTTGTCTAACGCTGAGTGTTGATCATTGCAATTTATGCAGAAACTACGGGTACAGCTTTCAGTATGTGGAGGATGACCACAGTTAGCACAAGATGCAGCATTAGTGCATCTTTTTGCCGTATGGTCCAGGCGTTGGCAATTTTTACACCTCATAGGATTTGGGATGTATAGCTCTACTTTACATTTATACCACGCCACATCAACTGTTCGCGGTAATCGATAGCGATCAAAAGTTAAAATAATCGTTCCTGTAGGAGAGCGTGTTTTTCCGTCATCATTCAGTTTGGTTAATTTATATACTTCAGTCACTCCTTGAATGCCCATTTCGCGAACAATTTCATCTTCCGGCACATGCTTTAAGCAAGGGGCATAAATTACGCCTCCAACCGAGTTAAGTTTCTCATGTAGTTTAGCTAAAATAGCACATAGATTAGCTAAAGATTTGGCCTTTATGAGTTTTTCGGTTGCGCGCGGGTTCCCAGCGAGGACCAGTAAATTCCCATCGCGTAGAATCGAGATGGAGTCGATGTATATTGTAATGCTATCTAGAGCTTTTTTTATAGCAAAAGGGCTAATTTGGGAAATTGTTATTCGAGCATCGGTTGAAGAAATAACAATATATTTTTTATCAATAGGGGTTATATCGCTGATCGGCAACACCGGAAAATCTGAATTTATACTTTTTTTTCTTTGGGGGGATGTATCACTTAATAGATAAAATCTATTCGAGTTTTTGTCTGGCGGTCCCGGGGCCATTATGCCTTATTGTTGTCTGTTGCTTATTATTTGTGAAATAACCACTCACTTGAAAAGGTTTGGGAACTGTGGAAGAAGGTTGGGAACTACTAAAGAAAAGTGTCAAACACTGAAACAATTGAAAAAACGCAGACGAAAAGAAAACACGCACTACACTGAACACAAGTCGACTCGTCACGCATCTTTTGTAATTTTGCTCTAAACAATGTAAAAAAATTCCTGATAATTTAAACAATTTTAATTCAAATTTTATTTGTCATGAATGTATCAAATGCTTAATATTCATCGTGTGGCCGGCCTTCTATGCGTTTCTTATCCTATTTATTTAGTATTTAAAATTTTAAATTTTGGGCAAATTGATGTTAAGAATATTTTAAAGAAAAAAAGTACAGTGTTTTATGTGGTTTTTCATTAGCATACACTTTTAAAATCCTAAACTTCCATTAAGTAAAGTATTGTGCTTAGGCAAAGAAAAAAGCTTACACGCTTAAAAGGGTGAGAAAACTTTTCTTAACTCAAGTTTGAATTTGAGTACAGGCTACTACGGGAGGTTAATTTTAACAAATAACTTTTCTTTGTTGACTGTACTGTATAAAGATACATTTCCTTTTTGAAACAATTGGATAACATTCTTCGTACCAAGCTTCCTTACAACATAATAGTCTAGAAAACTTTTATAACTAAACACCTTACAACACTAAGCTATATTGACTTCGACTTTGATAGTAAACAATAACAACATATGTAACTAAGCACACCGATCACCCCTTTCTTACTCTTTTAGCAATGATGTCATATATTTGATGGTTTCAGTAAATGCATTCAATGCTGGTATGCATGCTTTCAGCTCTACTATATCCTTCAACTAAGTTATAGGAGATTTAATTACAATAAACTGTAGGTTTATTGAGGCTTCACACGTTTGCAAACGTGCACGTAAATGTGTTTCGCACTGAGGGACACACGCCAATGCAGACTTTGTTTCATCACTTGAGAACTGTTAAAATTTAGAGTAAGTATCTGCACTTGTAGTGTTGAAGGTGTGTTTCTGTTTAGTTTTGTCATAAGTATCAAAATGTTGTCAATGTGTTAATTGGAATTTGCACGCACATATGCCTGTATATCTGCTTGCATTCATAGTTGTAGAAATTTGTTGTTATTTCTGTTTATCTTCGTAAATTTTAAATAAGAGATTTGAATTTTTTGTTGTTTCGCTTTCTTTTCTTCATTTCTTTTTATATTTTATTCGGACTGTTATGATTGTGTTTGACATTTCCTAAATAAAAATGTGTTGTCAAGCAGATAGTGTCTGTAGGTTCTTACGGGATTATTTTAAAGTAATCATACGTCCTATATTCCTAAAAACACAGGCAAACACATGCATACTCATACAAATCGTAATGAAAAAAAAATTTTTTTCTTTTTTTATAATTAAAAATGAAAGCAATATCTTATCGAAATATTGATAAAATGTATAATTGAATCAAAATTGTTTTGAAAACATATTTATTTTGTAAACAATAATGTAAGTAAATGAATGATGATATCTTCGAATAATGAATGAATTAACCAATCAATAACCCAAAATAAGTAGAACGTTTTCAGTTCATTCGTGTCGAATTCTTAGCATCGAACACCGTTGTTTATGTATTAATAATCAAGTTAACGTTATAGTCGGACAAGGCCAATTAGTTGAAGCTTTACATTCAACACACAATACTTTATCTGTCTTCGATAGGAGACATAAAATATTTACTATATTTACTTATGTATGTTCAACATATTTTTGAGAAACATTTATTTGAAGGACAGGTCTACACGTGATGAAAATTTGCTACAGTCAATGCTTTCGGCTTTACGGGGTTTCTTCAAAAAATACCAAAAACTTGATCATGTTATCTTAAAAAGGTTTACTCTCTTTACGAGAATCATTGCATAGGGAGGGGTCCACAAAGTATATCTGTGTAGGTGAGATTGCTATTCCGAACCGAGTTTTCTCTTTTTGCATGGAAGAGAGGATTCAATAAGTGATTTCAGCTCATCAACAATTTTCTGCTCTCATTTAGTTATCATTTTTGATTGAAAAGGATTAAAACGGGGAAAGCTTTTTCTGTATAACGTTTTCTTAGAAATGGAGCTTTCGCAAGATTTCATTAAAATATTTCGAAAAATTCCTACTTGTAAGTGTAAATACTACAGTACTAGTGGAAAAAATTAAATGTGCATACAGACGGACAAGTTCAAAACGAACTTTCATTCGAAACGTTTCCTTTAAAACTCCGATATCCTCTAATCGAAGATTGTAATGATTTTAAAAACCAACTAAAAGTAAAAATTAAAGTCTTCACAAGGAATAGATATCATACATATCAGTATCCTGAGTCACCTTATTTATAAAGATTAGTCCATCTGTCCCTCGGTTCTTGAAATTCTCAAACTCCAAAGGTAGAACAACAACGTACAACTTTTGCATGTATATTGTTAATTAAATTCCGCAAATTGTATTTGAAAATCGACATGCTCTGTCTAAAAACTTGTAATGATTACCAGACCAAAAAAAATGGAAGAAGTAGATATATATTTGTAGTATCAACTCGGAATTGGGTTGTTTTCAAATTTGAGCAACTTTCAAAAGTCGAAAGAGATTTTTGAATAATTACTGTCGTAGAATTTGAACACTACCTTCGGCAATTAATATCACGCATGCGGCAAGTCTCAATTAATCGCCCTTCTTAGCCAATATTGGGAACTTTGGAAGTGTTTATGCTGCGTAGATCCTAACGCAAAAAACGCCAAGAAATGTATATTTAATTATCGTAGCACTTTAGAATTCGATTATATCAAAACCCAAATAACTTTCAAAATTAGAATAACTTTTAAAACTCAAACAAATGAATTGATCTATATTTTTGTTTCAAATATTGAATGTCAGTGTGATCCTCGGCAAGCCGAATTGACTGCAGGAAATCACCTGAATTGTCTGCCGAATTGATGCATACCTTGCATGCCTTGGCTATGAGGAACTAAGTACAAAAAATTGCTAAGAACTCATATCTTGACAAGAGCACGTTCAATAAGAATTCAAACATGTCAGAACTTTTCAAAACAGGAATATTTTCCAAAATGTGAGCAAAACCCAAGTAAACGAAAGCTCTCAATACTTAAACAGGTCGAACATTGCATTTCCAATTGCATTTTCATGTAACGTGGGTCCAGGGAATCGAACTCTACAATGCAAGCCGAACGCTTAAACTTAAACTTAAATGCTTGATGAGGTTCATCATTTAATTACTAAATACTAAAAACTGGCTCCACGTTTTTTTTTTTTTTCTTACTATTACCAATAAACAAATCTGTCGAATATTGAGTCTAATAGACACTCAAAGAGAGATGATTAAGAATAAAAATACACGAATTTCGTTTATCTGTTTGTTAAAATAATCTTAAATACATATTAGCTGTATTGGCACGTTCGTAGGCAATATAAAAATTTCCGGCCGATCTCTATTAATAGAGAGAAATCGCAAAAGGCAACGCAGAAGGTGTGCTCCATTTCTATAGGTTATATTAGAAAAGTAAAATAGTTACGAAGAAGAACGAAGAACTCTGAAATATTTTTCTTTCTTTTACAATCTGAAAATGAACAGAAAATCAAACGCATAAACCTAGCAATTTCAGTTTGAGCGAATTGATTAGGAAAAAATAATTTTTTCCTCATACAAAGTAAATGATAAAATAAATCACCAAAAAAACGCAATTTCAGTGAAATTACCTTGAAATCGCTGAGTTTACTTCTCTCTTTTAGTGCACCTTACTGGTTGACTTGGCAGCATTGCTGTATTTGCGTGTGTTTGTTTGATCAACGAAATAAAAAAAAAGATGAATGGGATAATATAAAAAGAAAATAAAAATATTGTAGAAAAGCCCTACACATGGCAAATACATCATCTAAGGAAAATTGCTTTAGACAGCTAAAAGCATAAGCGGCTAATTCCTTTAATGGTCAACAACTTTTTTCCTTTTTTTTTTTAATTTTCACTACTCACTATACGTATAATTGAAAACACACCGCACCTTCATATAATAAAATTTTTTACTTAGACCATTTGTATGTGTGCAAGCACCTCTGTTGGCAAAGAAAAGTCATAGAACGAAATCACAAAAATCAGGCTTAGTGTAATAGTCGCATGAGAGTTATTTTTTTAAACGAGATAAAATTTTTTCATATTGCCTTTGAAAAGGAATCCGAATCATAAATCAAATTGAAAATTTTTCAATACGGGTTATGGGTTCGACGCTTCGCCATAATCAATTAAGTGATTATAGTTGAGAGGATTTGGGAAATCAAAATTTTCGAGAAGGGAACTTGCTAATCACCCTCGCTTACAACCTTCTTTCCGCGGGGGTCTAATACATACAATTTTCGACAAGTAAAAAAATTATATTCGGCTTTGTATTAAAAAAAAAAAAAAATTCCTTGCTCTTTAACATTAGGTGGGCGTTGCCAAAGTCTTCACTTTAGCACAGGTACTGTAGGATTATCTGCGTAATATACGTGGGCATTTTTATTATTACGTCACATCTAGTTTATGAACAGCGAACAACAACAAAGCAAAGGTTCAGTTTACGTTCTACTGCAAACATGTCGTTTCCAATACCAAGCTATGGTATCTCTAAGCTTACTATCGTAGAATGTATGACAATTCCTACACAGCATCTTAAGATAATTTTACTTTATATTATTGTTGCTTTTACAGTTTGCATTCTAATGAACGAATATTTCAATCTTTTACCATCAGGTTATGAGCCGCATAAAAATGAAAAAGACAAAAACTTGGTTTAAATTCACTCTGTCTTTTTCCTAAAATATTTTTTTTATTATTCTTCGTCAAGAGTACATCGGCATCATTTGGAGGTAGATTTCCCACTGAGAAACTCCAAAGTAGCGAGATACACATTTAAGAAGGAAAGCAAAATGTTACTTGGTAATCAAAATTAGCTGATATGTTATAGAACATATCGCAACCAATGGAAAAAAGACAGACTTAAATGAACGTACACTTGCGGAAATTACATTAACGATAAGTGCTTGGAATTACGGCCGCGCTTCTACTGTTAAGATGCCAAAGGCGACATGGGATGCCTTCGTGGGTCTTTAGTAAGTCGAGAATTTTAACGGAAAGTTAGGATTAGAATTTGGTACCTCACGATGCAAGTTTGATACGAAAGAAGAAATAAAAGAGCTTTACACTCAAAAAAACTGCGAAAACGATATGAATAATGTAAAAATGTCGACCATATCTCTAGGAACTATCTCAATAAACCCACAAGAAGAATATACAATTAAATTCGGTCGTGACGAAATCTGTCATACCCTTCACCGTTGTCCTAAGAAAGATACAAAAAAAAATAAATTTTCGTGCTTTACAATATGATATTCACTGAGAACTAAGCACGTAAGTAGTCACAAAAGCTAAATTTGTATGTCAATAAATCGAATGCAGTGAGGTAGAAATAAAATGCTTGTCAAGTATGAAAATGATTGCCGAACCGTATTATGAAGGACAAATTATCTAAAGAGTAAATCGGAACTTGGATAATTTGTGTTTCCTTCCCTTGATTAGCTTCTTGAATTTTCCTAAATGTAGAAATTGGCGGTACAGGGAAGGCTTTGTCGAATGTATATTCGAATGATTCCTACATAGTGGTTTAAAACATAACTTTGCCCTGTTTAACCCATGCACTGCTTTTATATTGCCTTATCCTTCCTTTCACATTTTGCAATTCAATAAATAATTCAATCAACAGACAGTTAGGGGGACGTTTGTAGAGAGATGTAGAATTTAACATGATTTGATTGATAGTGTCAAGTATATGTATACTTTATTCTTACTTTTTCCAATGGTGCATATTTCGGTGGCATATGCATGAACACAAAAGTGGCCTTATGCGATTTATTGACTGTGCTTGCTTTCTTATATGATAGACTACGCGTAGACGAACATGAAATTTTAACGATAACATTTATATTTTTGACCTAATTGGACGTCATATGGAATTGCCGAGGATATATCTACTACGACCGACGATATATCTATTAGTTACTAAGTATTTTTAAAATTTCGCAGACGCCTTTCTTGGTTGTTATTACGCAAGGACTAGCAAAATAAAATATGAGCAAAAAGTAAAAGTTCAGGTAACTGTAGACTTAAAAAATTATCTTTTAAACGACTATGGGGCAGATTGTTTTCTCAGAAAAATTTTACTTGAATTAACTTTATAATTTTACCGAATTGTATACTTAAATTTATTTGTATTTTTTTTTTTTTTTTTTTATGTTTTGATTTTTGATATTTGCGTTTACTTTTAAAGTTTTTTTTTTTTTTCTTCTTTCTAACTCACCAAATTGTGTTTCATCCAGTAAAGTTTTTTTTATCTCATGGCCATCGTCACTGCTGCCGCCACCGCTATCTATAGTCTCTAATTCGGTTCGTCGAGGTGGCTTTTCTACGGGATTAACTTCTGTCAGCAGACTTTTTTGCATTTCCATAATAACGGAGCCTTCTAGCATAGAACTATTGTGAGTTTTGTCTAACTTGGAAGAAATTAAACCATTTTCACTTAGCATGGTCGAATCCTTTTGATAAGTTTTAATTCGACGGCAATACCAACAGATGACAAGCACCACAACAATTAATAATAACAATAATGTGATTACAATCAGACAAATGACGAGCAAAATGTTTGATTGGGAATCAGTTTGCACTGTTCCTATTCCACCGACACCACTCATGCCGCCAGTGCCATCTAAAGCGCTATAATAATCGCCGTTGACGAGTAGTTGAAATTCAGCTTCTGCTCGACCACCACGGTTATCTGCTATGCATGTATAAGAACCTTTATCGGAAGAGCGTACTCCAAAAATGCGCAGTTCTGAATTGAAAGTGTTGGCATTCTCTGTACGATGTTGTTCAGCTGAGTTCAAAATACGAAAGCGCGGATCATTGGGATTGATGGCGCGTTTATTGTACAGCCAAGTAACATTTGGTCGCGGCGAGCCCTCTATGCGACACGGCAGTGTAATGTTATCCGATTGAGCTTCGACAAAAGAACGAACGGAGCCCAAAATGCGTGGTTTGCAGGCGAAATTCTCCGAGGGCACTTCATTCCACAATTTAGCGCTTAATTGTGGCGGCTCGTTGCAGTCGGTAGGCGGAGTGTACAGGCGATTAGCTATGGCAAAATCGCGAAACTCTTGAAGCTCGCATGTACAGTTCCAACGATTCGCAGCCAAGGAGAGATGTATCAATTTTGGCATATATAAAAACGTCTCCTTACTCAGTACTGTCAGATGATTTGATTCTAAGTAAACAGATTTTAAAACTGGCAACTGAGTGAAAGCGTGTATCTCTACACGTTTGAGACGATTATCTTTAAATTCTACACGCGATAGAAATGGCAAATCGGCAAATAGATAATTCTCCAAAATCTCGATTTGATTATTATTCATAACTAAATTACGCAACTTAGCCAATCCTTTGAAAGTGCCCACATGCAGTACTTTAATGAAATTATGCGATAAATCCAATTCGATGAGTATAGGTAAGCCTTTTAAGGCATCGCGATTTACTGCCTGTATGGTGCAATTCTTGAGAAAAATTTTATGTAAGTTTTGTATATTTGCTTCAATAAACTCTTCTCTGCGCAGTTCGGGTATTATGTTATGCGAGAAGTCAATAACTTGTAGCTCACTACTCAGGTCATCAGGTATTGCAGTTATTGTTAAATTTTTGCAATCTGCTGTCTTCTTACCCGAATTCCAATTACAATGGCAAACGCCGCAGTTTTGCATCCAATCTGAGTCGCCATCTGCAGATTGTATGCACAAAAACATAATAACAATAAAACAAAGCTTCGTAAGCCAGTGTTGATGGCAATACTCTGACATCTCGGTTTGCCTTATGCGGGTCATTAATGGTCTTGGGTGTTGTTCTTGACTAAAAGTCATAATAGTTGCACAGTTTATGCTGATGTTAGTAAGCGGTTGACGAAGGCGATGGAGGGCTTGCTTTTTGTTTTGTTCCTATTTTTCTTTTTGCTTCCTATTTTTTTTTTTTTTTTTTTGGTTATCTTGGTTTCACTGACAGACGTTTATGATGTGCACGCGTAAGCAGCAACTTACCTAATTAAAATTTTTTTGTGTGTATGCGTGTGTTAGCCGGTATTTGTCTTTCTACCCCTGCTTGTGCACGGTGCTACAAATTCCCACAATCATACAGACACACATCCAGGCGAGTGTACGTATATATATATATATATAGGTATATATACGAAAACAGTTAATGAATTATCGGTGTTGTTCCGTTAAATCGCTTGAACCTACAAAAGGCCGCAAATGTAAGGACCTTTTGTTATGCTCTATAATTTTGGTATGTTATGTAAAGCCTTAGGCCTGTTAATTTCTTATTACATGAAAACGTTACTTTGCTTATCAGGCAGACATGCAACAGTATTTGCAGTTAACGATGCTGTTAATGATGATAACGATGATGGCGATGATGACAATGGTAATTATTACGACAATAATAACGCTATTGCTATTGCTTATGTCGTATACTTGTTATTAATTAATATTTTCCTTGTTGTTCTTGTTGCTGTTAATGCTGCCGCTTTCACTGTTATTTGTATGATTGCCGTTGGTCTTGTTAGTGTCGACACTCCTTTAAATGTCAGCATTTGGTTAAGGATTTACAGTCCGCAATTAGCCCAACAACAGTACACTTATTGCGAGAAGCCACAAGAGCATTAAACGAAGCCGTCACTGTAATGGTAAAGAAGCAACAGTAAAATAATGAAATTAAATAAAATCGCTAATGAAATCAGGCGATACTCGCCTGAACAACAATCTAACTTGCAATTATAAAAACGAGAAATGAAATTTTCATTTTCTACTTAATGACACAACATTAAAATATCATTCAAGGCACCATCATCCTAAAAATATGCTACAGGAAAGCATTACATTCGGATTCGTTGCTCATCAACTTATATTTTTGTCGGGTAATTTTTCACACAAAGACCAAAATAAATAATTAAAAATAAATAAAATAAAAAAAAATGTATATATGCAAATAATATCATATATATAATAATTTTTATAATCGGGAATCTAAATGATAAAAAATATAATTATTACCATTTGTTTCTGACATTTGCAAAACATATCCATTCGCCTGTATGTCTTTTCATCTTTTTGATTATTCAAATTTTTAAAGTCCTAAGTTTTGAATCTACACTTACCCTACCCATCACTAATAATTTTATTCAAGAGAAAAAATAATCATGGAAGGAGAAATATTGGACTTGGACTAATCTTTCAATAGTCATATCTATGTTATCCTATTGTTGATAAAACAAGATAGATTGCAGATCCTCTCTCTAAGAAAAAATTGTACACCTATTCTTTGATATAAGATTTTGATCAAGTCAAGCCGCGCGTCGTACATTAATAACACGGACAAATTCATTTCGCAACTCATTTCAAAGAAGATTATATGTTACGTAGTACCAACTATCACAAATATTTTGTATAATGTCCATAATCCTTTTTTCTTTGTATGTAATAAGAAAAAAAAATAAATAAAGAAAAATGAGATCACTAGGAAGCAAGTTAAGGAAAGTAGATAAACGATTCTATTTAAATTTTTTGGAATTTGAAATAAGAATAAAAAGCAAAGTAATTAAATTTAATAGATAAGAGAAGGTTTGCCTGAAGGCGGGTATAGCTTTCTTATTCGCCGTAATATCAACACAAACTGACCTTTCTACATCATTTTGATTGCTTTGTTGTTTATGATCTGTCGTTTACTATTGCAACAATGGTTTTTATCACTGCTCTTGGTTTTTGGTTTTATGAAAAATTACAAACCTATAATAAATGACCTGATTTCTATTGTGCTGTAAACATTGTGTCTCTGACGGCATGAGGTCATGTTTAATCAGTTTGTTTTTTTTTTTTTCTGCTGTTTTTTATTCTCTCTCTTTCTTACTTTTACTGGAAAATCTTAATTTGTCATAGATTCTCAAATGGCTGTCATCCTGATTTCGGTCCGGCGTTTATGCGGTGAGAGTATAATTACTGCTGAATAAACAAAATTTCCCTGAAGGGAATTTAATGCCAAGTAATCTGTAAAATTGAAAATTAAATGTCAACTGTTTTATGTCTTCTACTTTGTAACCTTTTTATCTCTATTTTTCTCTCTCTCTCTCTCTCTCTCTCTCTCTCTGTGTGTCTTTCTCACTAAATGTTAAAACAATTACTGCAGTACGCAATTAGTTGACGGTGATAATTTCTAGATTATCTATTTATTATCTATTATTATTTAACTAAGGAGTGGAATTTCAATTTAACTCAACTATTAATGTAAATAATAATAACTTTTATTAGTAAGCAGTTCAACAGGTGCATTGCAATAGATTTTTCAATTTTCTTCAATAAATTTCTCTTTGTCTTTCAATGAAATTTCTATTATCATAATTAGAGGACGGTAAATAAAGTTTAATTTGGAAAGAATAGTCTTAGCGTCCTCAATAAAAGTGTATTCGTACCGAAAATATATGCTTTCCGAGTACGAATCAACTTAGTTCTCGTTCATTTAGTCTTTTTATTTCAGGGTGATGGTAAAAGTAAGTATATATTGTCCCTATCTTAAAAAAAACAAAGAAATGAAATCTATGCCGAAACGGCCCTGTATACAAAAAGCCCATAGCAAATGTCGCATTTGGTGAATAAAGCGATAAGGGTGTTACGTCTCAGGTCAGTGCTGCTAACGTTTTCTTGATTAGGCCGTAACATTGATTGAGATTTGACTCAATTGCATCGGTTTGTTGTTGGTAGGATTAATTTTTTGATGATTTCGTTTGGTTGGAGTAATCCATAATGTAGTGCATCTAACAAAATGGCCTGCTAGGGATGCTAAGGGTTAGCGTAGCTTACGCCATAATTGCATGCGCTTTGCACATTGTAGAGGAAATTATTATTCATCACTCTTTTATGATTCAGCAAGCTTTTTCTTTGAATTGAAAAGTACAACCTGACGAATCGAAGTCAGCTCATTTCGAACTGCCATAAATTATACTATTTACAGTTGAAAGGGGTTGATTTTAACTTTTGCGTAAAGTTAAAAAATGACCCCTTCGCATGGAAGTCGCTGACAGATAAATGTCATCTCTTCACAAATGTCGTTCAGCATCTCTTTCTATACCAAAGAAAGTAATATTTTGGTATTTTTACATATCGTAAGGGAAATTATAAATAAGTTGACTACTTTGAGTACTTTTATCTTAAAAAAAAATAAAAATTCCAATATTTCACATGGCCGATTTTTTAATTTATTTTTAGGATAGTCTATAGAACTTACAAACTAATTTTTTTTTAGTTCTCAAAAGTAAAACTGTGCTCAGGTTATTCTGTACTGGTCAGCTCTTTGATCGATTTGGCTCGCTTTTAGTATCAAATTTTTGCCAAATTAATTTTTACTACATGAAGTACGCTGACCACAAGAAGATCGATAGACATACCTATATTTATTCAGAAGTCAATTCTTACGATGAGTGTCAATTCTTACGATGAAGCCAAGGAATAACTCAACTCGCATATTATTTCGAACTATGAGTTCTGCTGAACAATTGGAAGAATAACATGACTTCATATTGTTACTTATGCAATTTTTTTACAGAAAAACGTCAATTGGTTAAAAATAATTGAAGCCCATGTAATACTTCATTTCTATAATTCATTTAAATCCAGATTTCACTTGCCCGTCTCTGAGTGTTTCAGTAATAAATTTCGTACCATCCAAGTTAAACTTCACCGTGAACACTCTGTACCAAACCTTTTAAGAAGCAAATTCAAAGGTTGCCTTGTCGGAGGTTATGCTATTAACAGCTATTGTTTAAACTATCATCAATTTCTCGTTTGCGGTCACAGTTAAAGATAATAGACTTTTATGAGTTTAGATATTTAACTGATTTAGAAAACATATAAATTCAGAGGTGCTTGGATAAATTAAATCTTGCGTGAAATGTATTAGC
Source organism: Glossina fuscipes (assembly GCF_014805625.2). Taxonomy (NCBI): domain Eukaryota; kingdom Metazoa; phylum Arthropoda; class Insecta; order Diptera; family Glossinidae; genus Glossina; species Glossina fuscipes. Next base: position 752,152 of record NW_023998432.1, on the reverse strand, counting down.
ACACCCTAAAACTTCATATAGGATACTGGGTATAATCCCAATATTCCCAATATCAATTTTTTAGTCACAATGAACGTATCAGCGAAAAGTTTATATGAACATGTACAGAAATTATTTTAGAAAACCATGAACCGAATAACAAATTATTTTTTTCTCAGCACAACTGTTTTGATGTGTAATCACATATATATAATTAGTTGATTAAACTTTTGCTCGCGTTCGATATTTTAGCATGATTCGATACCCTGAAAAAAAGAATAACAACGAGGATGACACTTAAGTCCAACTATCGACTGCGTTTTATCCCTCGACTTTATGGGAACTAAGGTAGGTAGAAAGATTAAACAAAAGGTCCGTGCTTCAGAGGTATGTTTTTAATACTCTACCGACCGATAGTTCCTCGCCGACCCGAGTTGTTAATAATTTTAACCCATATTATCTTTTGAAAATGTATTAAACTGAAAAGGATTGCAGTCGATAAAATAAATCCAAAATTTGCACTACGATCATGAAAATAAAAGATTTTGTTAAGTCCAAATAAAGCGGGAAATTTTATTTGAGCATAAGAAAAGTGCAGATATTTCCCGCGATAGTTGAAGCCACAGCAGAGCCGATGCCAGGGAGCACCTTCAATATGCGGGCAGGTCGTTAAAGTCGCTAAAGCGAAAAATAACTTCTTTTGCTCTCCCCTAGGAAATTATAAGGGAATAAAATTAGTCTCCTTAATATTACCTTGTATTACGTTGTCTCTTTTTTTTTAAAAATAAATTGTACCCTTTTTTAATATTTGCGTTAACTTTAAAAACATGCCCTATTCAAATACAGTTATGAAGATTTTAAGCTGTCAAGTTGGTTATATAACAAAAAAAAAAACAAAAACCCTGATGATTTGCATTGTTTATATCTAGGCGTTGACCGTTTAGGTTTATCTTTATATACGTTACATTGGTGTTAGAATAGTTCTTAGAAAATGAAATGGTGCATGTAAATATATCCAAATTGTTTAATTAACGCTGTCACAGCAGAGAAACGAGGTTAGCTTGAAATATATAGCGTACGTAAGCGCGCGTACTTATGTAATCTGAACTCGATTCGTTTGATTTACTCTAACAGAAAATTTGCATAATCATTTGGAGTAGTAAGCAGAATTACAGATAAAAGTGCGACGAGATATATACATATGTGCATATGTATATGCTTATGTTTATCGTTGCAAATTGTAACATAATCAGTGCTGAAGTTCAGAAGGATAATGTGGCGCAATTGATGTAATAAAACCATAAGAAGAGCTCACCTCCAACGTTATCGTAATCATCATCATCATTATGACTGTAGTCATCACTATCATTTGCTATGTGATAAGTGCATACATATCAAATTGCGACAAACTGTACTGAATCGAAAGTTGGTAGTTGTGTAATTGTATTCTCGGTTCGGTTTTTGAAATGTTGCTGAGCAGAGTATTAGCAGCGCTTGGTTAAACTTGTGTACCTGTCATCTATAGTATTAATACAGGCAAGGCGAGGGGCGCCGACTAAAGGTTTAGTATTTCAATTATATCGAAAGATCAGATCAAACTATGAAAAGAAAAAATAAATAAATAAATAAAATAAAAAAAAAAAAAAAAAGAAAAAGAAGTGGAAAGGTCGTTGCGCTGCATTAAACAAACTGAGCTCTTGTTTATTAAATGTCGGTATGTATGTGCAATGTCACATAGCGTCGTAATAATAATGATGACGGGGATAATGATGGTAATGCTATTGAGAACTATACATACATATATGCAAATGGTGTTGGTTTTTTCTTTTCGTTGTTGTCGGTGGCGGCGTAGTGCTAATGGTGCTGCTGATATGTTTGTGGCAATGCTGGGATTTCTACAGTATTAGTATCAATGACTTGGAAACGATACGAACGCAAACAACATGACAGCAGCCAACAGCAGTAAATTGCAATGCTCCGATAAAGAAACAAACTTGCGGTTAAGAGGAGAATACTGCTCATATATGTACTTTAATCTGTTTGCTTTTATGTCTTGTCATGCGACTACTACTATTGCTGCTACTACTGTTCTGCCGTCCGTTTGATTTTGCCCTGACAGCATTACTAACCAACCGTAACAATCAATGTACGATGAGCAACGAACGAAGATTCTTACCATTTTGTATTATTTCAATCTAATCTTGTGCCTTAATAGAAGACTGAACGTCAAAGTTAGCCGACCTGAACCAAATCTGTTTGGTTAGTTCATTCAGTCAAGTAATTGCTTACAATTGCTTTGATTGATTATTTATAAATAATACTCGTATAATACGATAAATGAGTGCATGCGCTGCTTGCATGTCAAAAATTCGACGATCCAAGTATTTTAACTTATTTTTGCTTTAGAAGTAAAACAGAATCTTTGAAAAGGAAAAACTTCAAACGCTTTCTTTTTCATTTCAATTTCATGATATTATTACTTTTCATTCTCACTTCCCATTATAATTTTGAATAATTGCAAAACATACGCTTTTCTCTTCCCTCCTTTCTCTAACCCGGACACATTTTAATCTTTCTCAAGTTTTTTTGTCATGTGTTAATTGGCTTTTCTATAAATCATTTTTAACTTTTGTAATTTTTCTTTCATTTTTTTGTTGGTATAGGAGAGATAAAGCTGGGAACCATTAGATATCTTACAACGCGCGCAAGTATTTCTATTTCAATGATTCGAGGAATGTCCAACGAGTTTAACGTTATCTTTAAGTGTCGACAATAAAACAAGAAAGGCAAAAACCATAAGCTTTAACACAAATCTTTTGATAGCTAACTTAGGAATTATAAGCATGACAAAGCCGCCATGGCGTAAGTTTAACGTGTTATGTAAGCACAATTTACGTGTTATATAAGTAACACAAGCAAAAACGTTATAGCGGACCGTTAAATACCCTACACCATTTTGCGTTCCTTCTTAATACGCTAGTTTCAAAGTTGATATTGCGGGTTGACTTACAGAAAGCCATAACTTGGAACGGTTTATGTTATCATAAAAACCTGCGTTGAAATTTCGTGTCGATCAATTTGTGACAAAGTAATTTTATTTATTTATTTATTTATCTATTTACTTTATTTATTCCACTTATACTAGAAACTCAACTAAACAAATAACAGTCGAGTTCAATAGGCTCTTAATGCAAAACTAATATTAATTAACAATAAAATTGAGTATAAGCACAATAAAACAAATAAGAAGAAAAAAAAAAAAAGAAAAAAGAAAGAAAAGCATGTACACTATCAGCATAGGAGCACACATACAACCGGTACAGGACCAAATTGCAAATGAAGCCCTAAGCCATCGCAAACATGCATAAGCCTGGCAACCGATAATAAATTGACAATAATTCACTTTCGAAACGCAACGACGTTTTAAGGATAAAAGCTAGCTTAAATACGACATAGGTAAATCGCGCGTATTAAGCAATGTTGCTTTAATGGACTTTAAAGAGTCCGATAACGAGAATAAGTGGTAGACGTCATTTAGGTTCTTGCAAACCACTCTGAGCGGATTGAACAGCTCATAATTAAATTTACACTGATTAAGCTTAACCAAGATAAAGTGCCTAGAGAAGCGGTTAGGGACATTAAAGCTTATTTCACCAAGTAATGAAGGCGAGTCAGTAGCACCATTTATTACTTTAATTAGAAAGGAAACGCCAAGAACAAATCTACGTTTCTCAAGAGACGGTACGGACAGCAGAAGCAACCTATTTTCATACGGAGGAAGAGAGGCAATCGGATCCCAACCCAAATTTCTAAGGGCAAACAGCAAGAATTGCTTTTGAACAGATTCACGAAAGCACTTCAACTTTCATAACCGAAGCCAGAGCTATCCTTCACGCTGCGAACCTTGCCCATAAAAGCAAACTCAAAACCGTCATTATTACCGACAGTTTGTCTGTATTACAAGCTATACGGAATCCTTCGACTTCGAGATGGAGCACCATCAACAAACTAAGAAATATAATAACAACACCCGATGGAAAAATTAAAATGTTATGGGTACCAAGTCACATCGAGTGGCAAAGGATGCTGTTTCTGCTCCTCTAATTATGGATGATGTCATGGAAAAGTTGGATCTTCAAAGATACATTGGAAGAAAAGTTAAAGAGAATATTGCAGAAGGAAATTTACAATACCATCATCAACACTGCTCTTCCATTAACCCTCAATTAACTCCACCCTTATATCCAACAAATGTTCAGAAAACCAAGATCCAAACATTTTCGAGAATTCGCCTTGTTCAAACAATTGCAACTCACCAATGGATCTTGAAGAAGTCTTCCTTCCCAATCTGCTGTTGTGGACAAACTCTTACTATAAAGCACATTCTCTGCGACTGCCTCAACTTTTCCTTTGCTAGAAGTATTGTATTTGGAACGATTAATCCTTTGAACATTCTACAATCAGCTTCAGAACAGAATATCAATTCAATATTTTACTTTATTAATACTACTAAGCTTATTATCTAATATCCATTTATTTAAATTAGAGCCGATAGCCTGTGTTGCTAGTGCTCAATGTCTCTTTTTTTAGTCTAAGAATTCAATTCATTAGTCTAAAATTAAAATAATAATAATAATATTTAAAAAAATTTGATTTGGAACATTAAGGCAGTTCAACGAACCATCATTCTTATGATGAAAGGAAATGCACATTGCTGGATGATAAGGATCCTCAGGTAAACTGAAAGGTGGGCAACGATTTACGTTAATCTCAGGAAAATTGGCAAAGCAGAGATCAAGCAGTCTACCATTACAATTAGGGGTACGATTATATTGACCCAAATTATGATCAAACAATTCACTAAAGAACACAACAGCCCTATCAGACGTTGAAGTAGGAACCAAACAGCCAGAATTATCAGTGCTACACCAAGTGACTTGAGGCAAATTGAAGTCACCCAATGCCACGACCAAATCAGTGGGTCTAGACCGCTTGGCCACTTCACAAATGAGGGCAGCGTGTATCTTGTAAATGGAGATATCAGAATTTGGGGGAATATAGGAGCAGCTTATAAATAGATGTTTATCAGGCATATTCGCACGAATAGCGATAAATTCAACGTCAGGAGAAGTGGGAAATTCAATTAAATTGGACGGGACTGACGCAGATATAGCAATTAATACACCACCACCAATGCGATTTACTCGATCATTTCTAAACACTTAGAAAGAATTATGAAAAAGTTCCGACGAATGTAGATCGGGTTTTAGCCAAGTTTCAGTAAAGGCCAAACAGAAAAATTCCGTGCTCACTGAATTTAGAAAAGTGGAACGAATTTTCGAATTTAGGCCACTAACATTTTGATAAATGAGAGATAGTGGGCCTCAAGAAACAATTAATTTTTTTGAAGGCGACAAGACTATTGCCTTGGTATTACGGGGACGATCTCGAGGGATAAATTCCTTAATTAAGGATCCTACTGGCCACAGTGATTTGTTTAACAACATATCACTGTTTTCAGTCGGAACTAATATTTTAAAAGAAGAGATTGCCCTAGCTTGAGAAGGAGCCATTTTGAAGATGCTAACACGCTTTAAGTTGACTGATGGGACTTTCGTCGCCAGATAACCTTTTATGTTATCCACCGATGTTTCAGGTGCCAGTCTTGACACAAATATTGCTTTTCTGGGAGGAACTGCCGTCAAGCAAATATCATTATTTGGAACAGGAGGGGGTTTCACAGTAGAAGAGTTTCGAGTTGGGGAAAATATAGATTGGGTTATCGCCCTTGTACCGGCAGCTTGTGAGACTTTCCCAGTCTGGTGACCAGCATTCACACGCGAACAGCCAGGAGGAGAGGATGACTTATTTTTCTCTTCATTACTTTTAGGCGATGGCGCTTGATTAGAGTGAGTGGCGGCTCTGGGCGGAGATACCCTTGCCACTTCAGCGTAGCTTAAAACCGATGGACTTGCCGGTTTGTTTGTAACTGTTTTGCTACCAACCGACTCAGCAATATCGGAAACATTACTGTTTATTTTAGAGTTAGAGGGAGCGGTAACTTGTACCAACGAATTAGATTTGGAGAAAGCCAGAGGTGACGTCCCACATGCTACGCTACGAGTAGCAGATGATTGTCCAATAAAGCGACACTCATCAAGCCTAGACTTAATGAGCTCAAACTTTTCTCACAAGGAGTCGAGATTTCTACTCAATTCCGAGAAACCATAACGGGTCTCCGTGAAAAGTTTATAAAAGTCAATGTCCCGCTGCCTACAGTCAGGACATGACCATCTTAAGCCTTTAGACGGATCAGCGACTGCGTCAGCAGCACGGCCGAGAATACCGGCACACTTTGCATGACCAAAGCGCTCGCAGAGCCAGCAAGAAACGAATCTATCAGAATCCGGGCCTGATTTCGCCCGACAAGGTGTATATAGACACTCCATGTCCTGTCAAAAAGACAGTTGTTGATTATGAAGAACAGACACACAAATCACTAAAAAAAATCCTGAACATAAAAATTTACCAACCAATTTGTGCAAAACTTCTCTGTTAGGTTGACACTGTAACGAGAGATCACTAGCAACACAAACTCCAAACAGCAAAAAAATAACAGAGAAAAAGAGAGAAAACAAAAAAAAAAGAGAGATTTTTATCAGAGCTCAAAATTTTTGTTTGCAAAAATCAAAGCGTAAAAGAAAAATATTTCTTTTACCTTGAATTCACTCACTTTCTTCTCAAAGTATATTGTAAAATCACACACTGTAAGGCAGAATAGACACGAAATTCAACAAAAAATTAAAATATTAATTGCCGAAATAAAATATAGACGACTATACCGCCCGACAGAGTTGCCAGACTTTGATAAAAATAGACAAAATGACGAAAGCGAGTCGGAAAACGGGTTTGATCTGCTCGCAAACATACCGAGAGACGTCGCAAATTGCTATTCGACGCGTGTAATTTAATCTGAAATTTTTTTAAAACAATTTCGTATATTCACGGCTTCGTATTTCAATAGGTTTTAGTATATTGCGACTGGAACCTGCTCAAACAATCGATTTGCAATCTGTTGATAAAGTCTCGCAACGGTCCAAATAACACACTCATATAGAGAAAAGCATGGACAGGTAGAACGATAAGCACGCATGCAGATATTAAATGCTTTTATTTTCGAAAACTTTTTTCATATACAAACTTAGAATAACTACTTTGTTTAATGTAATATTAATCGGTAGTTGGTCTTCAACATATTAACATGTATCGCACTATCTTTATTCTATATACAGTTACTATATTATTTTTGAATGTTGTTTTAGTGTGCTTGACGTGCAGTGATGGACGAATAGAAAGCCTCTGTTCGGAAGTTGAATTTCGAATCTACGGCTATTCGTAGCGCATCCAGGTCTTACCAACAGCTATTAGATTATCCTATAAACCATCCATTGTCAAGATGATAAAAAGCGCGGTCATATAGTCGTCTACCCGGGTTCAATCCTTAGTGCGGTAGACCGTACTTTTATTATGTGTTCGGCATAATACCCACCAACCGAGCACACATCTCGAAGGCTACGGCGACCCATATTTCTCTCTCTCTTTCTCTCTCTCTCTCTCCACTTTTTCGTGATCGTTACTCTGTTAAACGTGTAGGCGTGTTCCCCCGACTAACTGGTCATATTACAAAAAATCTGCAATTCATAATCGTCAACTCCTCCACCTGAAATGAACGCCGCTGTTCGAGATAGCCATTACCATCGTTATATGGTATTTACGAAAACTAATATATTTTGGGCAACGCTCTTCTTGATTCATAGAAATCTTTTGCTAAAGAGAAACTTACATTATATGACTTTCACATATATGGGCTTACCGTATAGAACAAACTATGTTCTTGTAATGTCTTGTAATGATACATTCTTGTTTGTTTCCCTTAATCACTTTACAAGTTATTGTTATATTTCATTTTTTCTCACTTATAAAATCATATATATTTACCAAATCTTGAGAATCTGCAAAGAAAACAAGTAAGAAAATTAAATTCGATCGGGACCGAATTTTCTATAACCATCACAGTTATCCGAAAAAAGACAAAATAAGTAGAAGATCAAAATTTTCTTGCTCTATAATATGCAAAATAAAAGTTGTTGTCGCATAGGCATGTGGACGTTATAGGCGCGTCCTTTGAAAATTTTAGGGCAATTCCAAATTCTTTTGCAAATTTGTAGGCGATATCTAAAGGGAGAATGTTTACCACAAATAATATAAACTTTCGCAAACAGGCAAATGAACAGACGAACAGACCGACATGTTTAAGTGCATTCTAAATTTGATAGTGGTCAAGAATTTATATACTCTGTGAGGTTTTTGAGGTTTCTGCGTCTTGAGAAAAACATTATATTTTTATTGGGTAGGTATGGTCAATTTTTTCCATTTTTGTGTACAAATGCTACAGCATCGCCCATATAATATGTGATAACATTTTTGTACATTTATTTGCTACAATTTATAAGTAATGAGCGAACAACCAATTTTTCATTCACTTTGAAAAACAGAGGTGTTCTCAATTTACGTGGCGATGATTACATAGATGGATTTGCTTAAATGGATTTAGAATTTGATGCTGATCAAGACTATATATACGTTGTGGGGCCTCTAATGCTGCTTTGTTGGCGTTACAAACGTCTTGATAAAATGAATATAGCCCTGATCCTTCGGTGATGGGTATAAATATAACAAACAAAAGAAAGGAAAAGCGATACGTCCAGAGGATATTATGTGCTTAACACGAACTCATTGCGGAAAAATATTGCATTTCAATTAACCAAAAAAAAACTTCAATTTAGTGTACTTTGTATTACTGGCGGAGCATGAATTGTTTTGGCTTTGTTTGGCTTTGATTTTAAAGTTCATTTTTTCATGGGTTATATTTCGCGGTTTGTAGTTACGGCGTAATCATAATTAACTTGGTCGTAGGTTTGTAAAGTGACCCCCCCCCCCCATACATGCAAACATTTACATTCACGTATAGAGGCCGATAGTAATTGTAAATAATAATTTTTAAAGTGGCCCTTTTTTTGTAGGTACGGTAGTAACAAATGCGAAACTCTTTTGTAAATGACCTTTCTTTGCATTTGGCTTCAATTTGCCCGGGAATAACTTTTTATGCAACCTGCGTAAGAGCATTTTTTGTTTTTGCTTTTTTTAAGTGATTTTCAGTGTTCTCTTAATTGACTGGCGGCTATATTTCAATTACATGTTATTCGTAATATGCCGGAACATTTGTTTGTTAGTTTTCTTTTTTTTTTTAACTTTTCATTTTTTCGTGCTTTTGTTATATTTTCTATCCACTCAGGACAATGAGTTCACTAACTTGATTGTTTCATTTGAAACGAATTGCAGGCATTAACTAAAGGTCATAGTATAAAAGAGTTAGGCTTGATCCGACCGATAGCATGCCTACGATAAATGAAAACTTACAATCCGTATTTTAACAGTTTATGCGACCTGATTCATTATTTGTTTACAATTTTCTCTTTCTTACTTATTTTTCATTGTTATTTGTCTTATGAAATTTTCTACGAATACTCCGGTCGAGCCAGAAATAAGTGCGATAAGTTAAAAAAATTAATTGACTTTCATTACCCATCCTTGGAAACGAAAAGAGTCGAGTATATGAGCATTGTTTGCGATTACATTAAGTTTTACATTTTTGTAAACAAGAATATCTCGCGACAGGATATTATGACCAATGAGATGCAAATAAAAAACAATAAAAATGTATTCCAGCAGCTGATTCACGGATTTGCTTCTGCTCTTTATAACGTACGTTAAGTACGTTAAAGTAATTTAAGAATAGGCATTACTTTTATAACCAAAATGGATATATTTTTATTAATTTTATTAAGTTTATTAATTAATAAACAAGAAACTATTAGGGTTGTAGATCAACGATATGTGGCAAGTAGTTATCAACTTTAAGAGACCTGAAAAGCTTAGGCATCAATGTTCTCTATCGATCCACTCAAGTGCCCGCAATCGAAATTCCATTTCGGTCAAAATTTAAAGTAGTATCAGCTTGTTTTGGATAAGAACAGTTTTTAAAGAACTATGATGCAAACGTAGTTATTATTATTATTATAAATCTAGCCAGAGAATAAATTCTAAGAGAAATAAATTCCAAGACTAAAGTCTTAAATCACTAGCCTCCAAGGCTTTCGGCTTCGTTAAAAACTCTATCGCACTAGAGATTTGAACCCACGACCATTGAGTTGCTATTCGAGACTCTTCCCTACTCGACCGCTCAGGCGGATACAAACGTATTGTTACGGAAATCCCAAATCTAGTTGATTCCAGCTAAGGCATTTTCTAAAATAATAAATTCCTTAAAGAGAAAAAAATTCAAATGTACATTTGCGTGGCGTCATGCAGCTGCAGACCGATGAAAGCGATTAGCGGAAAAGCAGACAGGTAACAACAAAGTGCATATCCGCAGGCGCTTGATGGAGCTGCAGGCCAATGAAAACGATTACCAACAAAAGCAGGTTAACGAATTAAGAATCAAGTTATAAAATTAGGTACTAGTAATATGGTGGCAAATATGTATATAAATAGAATATTTGTGAAAGACAGTAGAGTAGAAAAAGAATATTTGAGTTAAGCAGTCGAACGTATCGCCAAAAAAAATTAATTTGTAAATAATCCCACATTGAAAGAAATATAATTGTAAATAAAAGAACTTTGAAGTGTATTTCTCTTGAATAAAGTATCCGCAATCCAGTGATACGGACAGTATCTTATAAAAGCGAATTGCATAACAGTATTTTACTTACGTATATATGTGTAAATTTTGACTTTGAAATAAAAGCAAAACGGCAAAAGATATCAATATGGTTTATTTTGGCTATTGGTTAATGTCATTTGTATTAAAAAATGGTTTCGTGTAGATGAAGGGCTCTGCATTTCTGCAATAATTCAATTCTAGAACATCAATTGTTAGCTCTGCTTACACATAAATCTACTTTCATTTCATCAATAAGAAGGGTAAACGTGGTGAATGAAATCATTGAAAACTTTGGTTTACTGGAGTAAGCCAATGCTTCAAGGTAACCAATGTCCAATGGAATTATGATCCGGATGATCTTTTTGACAAACGCCCATATAAGCATTTTTTTAAATTAAACAATCATTGAACTCTTCTCGCAATAAATTGATTTTGTTGCGAAATATTGATTGAAACCAGACAAAATCCAAGTCGAAATCGTCTAATTTTTGTTACAAAAAATCAGTTATCATGTTTCCCTAGCGTTTTCCCTTGGCCGTAAGAGTGCATGGTTCATCCATATTTTGACTAAACATTTAGTTCATATTATCTTGTTCTATTCACTGCCCGCATAATCAAGGTAATCGCTTATGAGGCATTTACCTCATTACATCCATATGAGGAATATATTAGATCGCAACTGTGAGCATGCGAGCAGCTATATTGCAATATATGTTTGATAGCTCTCTTGTATACATCCAGAAAGAAATTATAAGTATTTTTCTACTTTTTTTTTTCTTTTGAAAAAGCGTAGCAATGTAGACGCTCTTCATATACTTTTGGCTTTGTCGCTCGTCATATAGTCTGGCACGTTTTGTATCTAATTTAATTCGTTGTGTAATAATACAAACATACTTTATTGCTCACAAATAAATTAGACCCTTAAGAAAATAAATAAAATTTAATTAAACGGTTCGTTGCGCATACCAATTGTTTGTTGCTACATTTTTATTGCAATTATCACGCTTCTGTTACTTGGTGTAAAAGCCGGTTTGCGGTGTGTTTTAATACGGGAAAATATTGTATATGACCACGTAAATAAACTATAGGGAAAAATACAGTCAATGTCTAGACAGAATAATATGCCGCAAGTTTTCCAGGATTAACATGAAACAATATAATGAAAAAACAGGAAACAATTTTGTATTAAAAGAACATGCAAATATAAACGGTTAAGGTACTAGAACGGAAAACCGAAAGTTATAATATTGTCGTTTTACGCGGAGTACATACAATTCAAATATATTACGTAAATCAAACTATAGATGTCAATTTAAATATATATTAATTTTTAATTCGAATTTTATACTTTTTGTCTTTCTTCTTCTTTCTCTTTCCTGTCCACCTTGATTGTTTGAAGTAACTTTAAAAGCGGAATAGCAATTAAACGTACAACTCCTTTTAATTGCATTCGCTGCAGGCATCGACTGCATGATTGATACTTGGATAACAATAACAGAAAACATAAAAATGGAAACGGAAAACACCGAACTCCTTAGTACATTCCCGCGGCGAAGTCACAGTTCGACAAATGCTTACATGAAAAGTGGCAGTATCTTCGTGTAAGAAACACAATAATGAATTAATTCCACACCTGATATAATTCGAATGATAACACTAGTTCACCTCTAAGATCAGAGATAACAAGGGTTAAAGGGAAAGAAGAAGACATTTAAGAAATCAATAGCAACAGCAACCAACAAGATTATTTTCGTTATCCTGGTTACAGGCTTAATCTAATAACATAGTTACCAAACAGTAATAAAAAAAGTGTCGTTTGGAAACTCGAAAAACTGCGGGAAAAAAAAAACAAAGGATGCAACATAGTAAAACCGATACCAAAAGCCGGTTTAACATTTTTTCAAGAATGATCAGGCACGACATTTTAATAACTTACAGATTATGAGTGCGTATATTGGAATTATTTTTAAACAGTGGAAAGGCTCAAACAATTTTTCTAAGGAAAAATTAAAAGTAAAACCAAGGCAGCCAAATATTAGTGGGCGAGGTTTTACTCATTTTTCCATTTCATTTCTAAGATTCCGATTTATGCATATCACAAGTCATATAACATACAATTGTTATTATTGATTAGCATAAGATTTAATTTAATTGCTGGGTTAGTCATACGTGAGCCAACGTGACCGTTTGCATGTCTGCATTCAATTGCAAAAAGTTGGAGATTGTCTTCTGCTTATTCTACTACAAAGTCGCTTTCACATATCCATTTTAAAAATGAACACTACGAACTATTCGCAGGCAGGAAAGTAAAATCTAAAATGTGTCCATGTAATCTTCTTTTTCGGTTATATGAGGGAAGAGGATAAGATAGATTAATCAGCGAATATCTGCGCTTTCCCGATTACCTCTTCAAAGTTAGGTGTTAAGCACGTGTATAATCGATGAAAAACTCGGCAAAAATGTTTACCGGAATTAGGGAGGCATTGATGATGAGGGAGGCAAAAATGATTTTTATTCAATGCGGCGTTAAAGTAGGAAAATACCTCAGAAGCGTTTCTCTGCATTTTCTAGAAAAACATACGGTCTGTCATTTCCTTGGCACAAACATAAGGTTTACGTAAACTGGCGTAAACTTTAAATTTCGCCTGAAATTTTCTTGAACCTTACGACCGAAAACTGTTCAATAGTATAAATCGAAATAAATTTTCGAACGCTGTCGAATCTTTTCAAAATTTCAAATTGAAATCTACTCTTAAATTTTTACGGACCTTAACAAGGAAGCAATCGAACACTACTAATTTGGCTTGGAAGCGAAAATATTGACAATGTACTTATGGAGTCGCCTAGAAGCTCATCCAATCTCTGTCGTTATACCGCAATCTCTAACGGCATGAGCAACAATAACAAGTAATAACAAAATTCCAAGTCATCTAATGACGTTCACATCGATGATAAACGAATTTTTAATTGGGAAAAACTTCTTTAACTTATTTTCGTGGTCACTTGATATGAATTCAATTCGTTGGACTATGTGCGTGCGTGCCTGTGTATGTCTGTTGTATTCAATTCCCGCTTTTGTCAGCTGCTGTGGCTTTTGGAAACCAACAAGATATTTTATATACCATACATTGCAGAGCAACAATGTCCGGAACAACATCACAACTGTTGTACGAGAAAACTAAACTATTCAAACTGTTGTGCATTCTCGTTATCATGGAGTCAAAGAATAATTTAATTTACTTTCTTCTTTTTTTCTTTTTTCTTCACCTCTTTTACTCTTTTTTAATCTTTATAGTATCGAGCTTAACCTACATCCTAGACAATGTTTGATAATCGAAAAAAAAAAAAACCATAAAAATAAAAATACATATATATTTTGTAGCAATAAAAGTAATATGGTGGAAGGGGGCTTCGGCATGCATATAGCTAGTTTGCTCTCATTTTATTTAAATCGTGTCTGAAGCTACCTCTGCCATGTACTATGCCAGTACAATGAAATTCGTATTTTGTATTTCTGTTTGAATTTTTATTTAGAAGCTAAAGTAAATGAAGCAATTATAGGGATACGAGTATGATGTTAATGCTTGTAAATATTTGAACGCTTTGCTGTCGGGAATAATATGTGCAATAAACATACATTTACATATACGTAGTTAGATATAACGAGCAAACATATAACGTAACTATTTTTACACTGTTTACACTCATATAAGCTCGTGGATAACATTTAACTACATATTTTTCTCTTCATTACGCATAATTCGACAAAAATTCCGCATCATCCCTGCTAAACAATTACTTTGCTCTGGTACAATGAACAATTTAGAGTTTTTGGTAAATTTTCTTTGTTAAAAAGTACTCATTATATACATATTAGAAATATTTGACATTAATGGTCGACTAAATAGTCAATTTGTGTTGATCGCTGTTACGTCCGAAGCTATGTTAAAGATATTGGTTGAAAAGTTTTGTTCCTCGTTTGTTTGGCGTTTCTCAATTTCACTATAAACTCGGTCGCATAAAATTTTATGTCCGATTTGAATGTCAATCACCATGATCAATAATTGTTATTGTTGTTCGGAAGCGACTCGCTAAAATTTCCTAAGAACATTGTTTTTGAATCTATTTGAAAATAATAATTATATAATTTATGATGAAGCGCATGAATGTTACAGTAAATAAACTGAAGACAATTCTATTTATTTTCATTATTTTGATCAGTTCTTCAAAAGCCCATTGCAATTTGGACTGTATCTGGTATTGTAGTTCCTTTTATAGGGTGAATCATTTCTGATATGCTAAGTAAGATCTCTAATTTTGTATTCTCGTAGATTTTTAGTTACTTTACGAATTCTTCTTTTAAAGTGAAACATTCAATTTACACCTCTAAAGAGGTAAGTTGTAATAAAGCAACTAATCACGAAAAAAAAATTACAAGAAAACGTATTATAGTCCGTTATGCCCCATCGTTAACACTAGAACTACCGAAACTCGAGACGAACCTATTTCTATAAAAACCAGTCAATCTGACTGGTCTTTAGAAAGTACGTACTAATAAAAACTTTTTATATTTATTGAAAAATGAATTTCTTACAAGATGAATTTCAAGTTACAGTAATGATGAAAATCTAGCCATAGCATCCTTCTTTGTTTTGCAAATTTTCAGTATTTCCCGTTTGTTTCCAGTTTTTTTGACTAGGAAAAAGCCAGCGGTAAACTTGTGAAAAGCTCAGTCAGTAGTTATTTTTTCCCCTCGTAGTGAATGCCTCAGTAAGTTTGAGCACGACAAATTCGCTTAGAAGCTGTGATATTACCCGTGTCTCATCATTTCCTAAATAAGGAAACCCATTCACAATATATTTAGTTTGAACATCAGATGCTAGCCATAATTTTATATCAAGATTGGTGGGCCTATTCGGCACATATTGCTTGAATCTGCATGTTGCTTTTGTCGGCAAGTGCTCATTATTACTTTTTTATCTCCTTTTTCGACATCGACTTGTGTTCTGAGTAGTGCGTGTTTTGTTTTTCGTCTACGATTTTTTAATTGTTTTCGGTGTTTTTCTCTGTTTAACTCGTGTGTTTTCTGTGGTTTTACAAAAACTGATTGTCGGAGATACGATAATTGTTTTCTTTTTCTGTAATTATAATAAAAAATCAAAAAAAAAAACAAAAAACAAAAAACAAAAAACATAAAAGAAAAATAACATATTGAAAACAATTGTCATTATCCTCAGCAGTTCCCAAACCTTTTCAAGTGAGTGGTTCTTTCCCAATTTACTAAATAATAGACAACCATAAGGGATAATGGCCCCGGGGCCGCCAGATAAAAACTCAAATAGATTCCATCTATTAGCAGACTTATCCCCCGAAAGAAAAAAAATTAAAAATTCCGAATTTCCGGTGTTGCCAACCAGTGACATCATTCCTGTTGACAAAAACTATGTTGTGATTTCTCCAACTGATCCCTCCATAACAATTTAACAAATCAGCCCTTTCGCTATTAAAAAAGCACTAGATAGCATTTCAACATATATAGACTCTATATCGATTTTACGCGATTGGAATTTACTGGTCCTCGCTGGGAACCTGAGCGCAACCGAAAAGCTCATAAAATCGAAATCATTAGCTAATTTATGTGCTATATCCGCTAAACTGCATGACAAACTGAAGTCGATGAAGGTGTAGTTTATGCCCCATGCTTAAAGCATGTGCCGGAAGATAAAGTTGTTCGCGAAATGGGCAGTCGAGGAATGACCGAAGTCTACAAATTCACCAAATTAAATGACGATGGAAAAACCAGCTCTGTTACAGGAAGAATTATTTTGACTTTTGACCGCTATCGGTTACCGGCAACGGTTGATGTAGCTTGGTAAAAATGTAAAGTAGAACTCTACATTCCAAATCCTATGAGGTGTAAAAACTGCCAACGCCTAGGTCATACGGCAAAAAGATGCACCAGTCCTCCATCCTGAGCTAACTGTGGTCTTCCTCCACATGCTGAGAACTGTACGCGTAGCTTCTGTCAACACTGCAACGATCAACACTCGGCGTTAGACAAACAATGCCCACGTTTTATACAAATGCGTGAAATTCTTATAATCAAAACAGAAAATTACTGTAGCATGGGTGAAGCGCGACGCACATACCGGGAAATTAATCCATCTGGAACCCAAAGAATTAGCAAAAGCAATACCTACGCTGTTGTCGCCTCGCAAATCGTGCCTAATAAGCGTTTAACTCAAACTCCTTCCAATGAAAAACCTGTTCTACCATCAACCAAAAATTACATTGCCAAATCAGTTCCATTGCCCGCCAAAGATGTGGTATTGGAAAAACCAAAACCACAGCAAATATTGGAAAAATTAAAACAACAACACATATGCCAAAATCTAATAAACTAAATTCCCCAAAATCACCAGTTCTCAACTTGACATGTCAACTTAACCTACTTTCCACTTCATGTCACTACAATTAAACAAAGTTTTTAAAATTCTGCAATGGGACAATCGTTTTCTCAGCAAGAACTCTACAATTTATTCTCCGTATTCTCTCTCGACTTTAATAGTTGGAATACCATCTGGGGCTCAACAGTGAACAATACTCGCGGTACTGTTTTAGAAAAGGCCTTCATTCAAAACAATCTCTGCATTTAAAATGATAGAAAACCAACGCACTTTTCAACTCATCATACTTTTTCACGTATTGATTTAACATGTTGCTCTCCCTCACTTCTTCCTTTGGTCTCCTGGTCTATTTATGATGATCTACATAATAGTGATCACTTTCCAATCATAATCGATCTTAGACTTTCAATGTCTTCTGCTACTCCAGCAAAACAGGCAAAATTCCTCCTAGATAAAGCGGATTGGATCCATCACTCCAAACAGGTGGAGTCATTTTTGAACTCAAAGCCATTTAACGGAAACTGCAACCATGATGCTGCTATTATGTCTAAAGCGATTCGCACGGCTGCTTATTAATAATTTTAATGAGCTCCGTACACTCATAAATGATTTTAATCCAACCTTTTCATCGCTTCAAGAAACCCATTGTAGAAGCTCTTTTAATCCTATTCCACCCAAATCATATACTGGATACTTCACGAATGCTGATCAAAATTAATATTCCAAACAAGGAGTAGGTGTTTTTATAAAATCAAGTATACCTCACAAACGCATAAATTTAAGCTCAAATATACAAGCCGTAGCGATACAAATAATGTTAAATATAAAATTTACAGTGCTTTCGCTCTATATTCCACCTTCGCAATCGTTTTCTCAGCAAGAATTCTACAATTGATTCTCCGCATTGTCCCCCCCATTAATAATATGCGGCGATTTCAACAGCTGGAATACCATCTGCGGCTCAACAGTGAACAACACTCGCGGTACTGTTTTAGAAAAGGCCTTTTTTCAAATCAACCTTTGCGTTTTAAATGATGGAAAACCAACGCACTTCTCAACTCATCATACTTTTTCACATATTGATTTAACATGTTGCTCTCCATCACTTCTTCCTTTGGTGTCCTGGTCTATTTCTGATGATCTGATCTACATAATAGTGATCACTTTCCAATCATAATCGATCTTAAACTTTCAATGTCTTCTGTTACTCCAGCAAAACAGGCCAAATTACTTCTAGATAAAGCGGATTGGATCAACTACTCCAAACAGGTGGAGTCAGTTTTGAATTCAAAGCCATTTAAAGGGAACTGCAACCATGATGCTGCTATTATGACTAAAGCGATTCGCACGGCTGCTCATCCTTCTTTTCCTCAATCCAACAGCTCTTTTCAACGGGCTATGGTTCCTTGGCGGAACAACACGCTTTCGCTTTTGAGGAAAAATAAAATGGATGTATGGCACCGCTTTAAGAAATTTCCTGATCATGATCATTTGTTATTATACAAAAAGGCCAACGCTCTATTCAGGAAGGAATTACGAAAATCAAAGGGTCTTAGTTTTGAACTTTTCTCGAAAAGAATTTACAGAAATATGAACACGAACGAAATTTCTGCCATCTATACTCCCAATGGAACTTTAACTGACGCACATGATATTTCTAATTACTTTGGACGAATGTGGTGCGAGTACTCTTCTGACAGCAACTTCTCCAGTGCTTTCATCGAAAATAAAAGGACTCGAATATCTCTTTCAAATAATATTGATAGATGTGTCATGTTCCCGGAAAATTGCATATCCACCTTAGAACTTGAAAGTTGTCTCTCCAATTTGAAGAGCAGGACACCTGGTCTAGACCGCATCTCACACCAAATGATCAGCGCTATGTCTAAATCTAGTAAAAAGAAATTACTGGATCTACATAATACGGTATTTTTGACTGGCCATATACGCTACATGTGGAAACTGGCAGCAGTTTTTCCAATTCCAAAGTCAAAAAATGTTTCCATCGCATCGGACTATCACCCAATCTCTCTTTTATCTTGCCTCTCAAAGGTATTGGAAAAGATTATAACATCTAGATTATCTTGGTTTCTTGAATCCAAGAACCTGATAACAAAGCAACAAGTTGGTTTGAAGCGGAATAGAGGGTGCATCGACGCTCTGTTACATATTGATTGTTTTACAAGCAAAGCAATTTCCAAACGAAATCATGTAAGAATGCTCTCGATTGATTTCGAAAAAGCATTTGAGAGTGTTGGTCTACACGTTATTTTAAGATTCTTGAAATCATGGAATATTGGACCCAAATTCTTCAACTACATCAAATCATTCATGTCGCATCGGCGGTTCAAAGTTAGAATCAACAATCATCTCTTTGATTCCTCTCCGCTAATGAATGGCATTCCGCAAGGATCTCCTCTCTCTGTCATGCTTTTCCAGATCGTCTTCAACGAAATTAGCAAAATTCTTTGCCGTGTACCAAGAGTGGAACATTGTTTCTACGAGGACGATGTATACATTTTTACAAAAGAAAAAGATAACACGAAGGCAATCAATATCCTCGAATCTGTTGGACGAGAGATCTCCGCATGGGCAAACTCGTCAGGGCCTAAAATTTCCATACAAAAATCTTAAAAAATGCACATTTGTCGAAAACAAATGTGCGATGCAGGAAATCTACTAATGTATATTAATGGCTTACCAGTACTAAACGTGCAGACGCTGCATATTCTCGGGCTCACTTTTTCCAACAATTATCGTTGGAAAGCACACTGTCTTCGGTTAAAAAGCTCTATTTTAACAAGAGTGAATTTCATACAGTAGGTTGCTTGGAGAAGCCATGCGCATATTAACACTATTGCTTATCTTATGAAAATGCTTGTGTTAAGCAAGATTGACTATGCTTTGATAATTTATGGCAATAGCTTCAAATCTAATATCAACATCCTTAAACCGGAAAATAGACTGTATGAGTTAAAAGATAAAATAGTCCCCAAGATTCTTAATTCAAACAAATCCATTCTCGGTGATGACGTAAGAAAGATTATTATTGCGAAGAAAATTCCAAAGTCACCATCTGCAATTGACCATTGTTTGTGCGTCGCAAAGGAATTGAGCATTCCCTTAAAAATTTCCCGCTCTTTTGGTGTTAAAGCTCCCTGGATTTTGAAAGACTGCTCTTT